>NC_135836.1:3332500-3670000 GCF_029677425.1 Wolffia australiana | reverse complement strand
AACTTCCATTGAAGACAGGAGGTCTTTGACTTTTCTAAGGGCTTTGTGTACTATGAATGTATAATTATTGATTCCAAACGTATAGCATCATGCAGTTAGAGTGGATAAAATTGATGGGCACAAAATATTAGTGGAATTTTATAGTGAAACAAGGTTATTTTGGAAGGCTAAAAAATATAAGGAGGAAAAAAGAGCTCAAGGAACTCTGATTTCAAGACTTTACTATTGTCTTGGATAGATCTGGAGCCCTTAGATCAAGTAATATATCATGTTCACATTAAGTGTAAAGAAATAGTAGTTACACGTAATTGAGGTCCCTACTGCAGCTGATGGGAGGCCCCCGGACTGGAAATTGAGGGCCCGGTGCCTCCATCGGTCCCTCCTGCAATGTCTGTTGTAGGCTTTCAGTTATCTTTCTGCAATGAAGGTTTTTTATCTCTCTCTCTCTCTCTCTCTCTCTCTCTCTCTCTCTCTCTCTCTCTCTCTCTCTCTCTCTCTCTCTCTCTCTCTCTCTCTCTCTCTCTCTCTCTCTCTCTCTCTCTCTCTCTCTCTCTCTCCCCCTCTCTCTCTCTCTCTCTCTCTCTCTCTCTCTCTCTCTCTCTCTCTCTCTCTCTCTCTCTCTCTCTCTCTCTCTCTCTCTCTCTCTCTCTCTCTCTCTCTCTCTCTCTCTCTCTCTCTCTCTCTCTCTCTCTCTCTCTCTCTCTCTCTCTCTCTCTCTCTCTCTCTCTCTCTCTCTCTCTCTCTCTCTCTCTCTCCCTCTCTCCCTCTCTCTCTCCCTCTCTCTCTCCCCGTCCCCCTCCCCCTCGCTCCCTCCCTCCCTCCCTCTCTCTCTTTCTCTCTCTCTCTCCCTTTCTCTCTTTCTCCCTCTCTCTCTTTTTCCATGTCTCTCTCTTCTTCTTTCTATGTCTCTCTCTATCTCTCTCCCTCTCTCTATCTCTCTTTTTTCTATGTCTCTGTCTCTCCCTCTCTCTCTCTCTCTTTTTCTTTCTATGTCTCTCTCTCTCCCTTTCTCTCTCTCTTTCTCTCTATGTCTTTCTCTCTCGCTTTTTCTTTCTATGTCTCCCTCTCTTTCTTTCTATGTGTCTCTTTCCCTCTCTTTTTCTTTATATGCCTCTCCCTCCCTCTATCTTTTTCTTTCTATGTCTCTCTCTCCCTCTATCTCTTTCTTTCTATGTCTCTCTCTCCTCTCTCTCTCTCCTTTTCTTTCTGTGTCTCTATTTCCCTCTCTCTCTCTTTCTTTCTATGTCTCTCTCTCCCTCTCTCTCTCTCTTTTTCTTTCTATGTCTCTGTCTCTCCCTCTCTCTCTTCCTTTTCTTTCTATGTCTCTCTCTCCCTCTCTCTATCTCTCTCCTTTTCTTTCTATGCCTCGCTCTCCCTCTCTGTCTCTCTTTTTCTTTCTATGTCTCTCTCTCTCTTTCTTTCTATGTGTTCTCTCTCTCCCTCCCTCTTTCTCTTCTTGTTTCTATGTCTCTCTATCTATCTCTCTCCTTCTCTCTCTCTTTCTTTCTATGTCTCTCTCTTCCACTTTCTATGTCTCTCTCACCCTCTCTCCCCCTTTCTTTATATGTATCTCTCTCTCCCTCTCTCTCTCTTTTTCTTTCAATGTCTCTCTCTTTTTCTTAATATGTCTCTCTATCTCTTCCTCTATCTTTCTTTCTTTCTATGTCTCTCTCTCCCTCTCGCTCTCTTTTTCTTTCTACGTTTCTCTCTCCCTCTCTGTGTATATTTTTCTGTGTTTCTCTCTCTATTTTCTATTTCTCTCACTCTCCCTCTCTGTGTCTATTTTTCTGTGTTTCTCTCTCTATTTTCTATTTCTCGCACTCTCCCTCTTTTTATTTCTATGTCTCTTTATCTTCCTCTCTCTCTCTTTCTTTCTCTGTCTCTCTCTTCCTCTCTGTCTCTCTTTTTCTTTATATGTCTCTCTCTCTCTATCCCTCTCTCATTCTCTTTTTCTTTCTATGTCTCTCTCTCCCTCTCTCTTTCTTTACTTCTATTTCTCTCTCTCTCTATTTCTTTCTATGTCTCTCTCTCTTTCTCTTGATATATCTTTTTCCCTCTCTGTCTCTATTAATATCTCTCTCACATACCCTCTTTATCTTTCATGCTCTCTCCCTCTCTTTCTACTACGTTATGCTGCATTGACATAGTCCTCACCAATGATGATTTAACTTAATATTAAACTACTAAGAATCTAACACATACCCTACACTCTTGTGGGTGAGCAGTTGTATTTTACTATTATTTGTTAAAAATAATCTCCATTATGTACCATATTGATTTTCGGAATAAAGATCCAACAATTCATTCTCTCCATCTCTCTCGTGTCTTTCCATCTCACTTTCTCTCCTTCACATCTTTCCCTTCTTATAAATCTCCTTCAATTTGAAGATATCATAGTAAATCTCAAGACATATAATGCAAATAACGTACCTCCACCAGAAAATAATGTTTAAACTCAAGGATGACATGGTCAAAATTTCCTAGAAGCAGATATGGTTATTAAAAAAGGGGTTACTGCCAAAGTTGTCGGAATGAGATATAAATTTCAAATATGATCACTATTTGGGCACACAACTAAACAATTCCACAACAGATTTATGAGAAATTCACAAACAATGACAATCTACAAAACCAAATCAATTTAAAAGACTACCACCACCTCAGGCTTATCTTTTGAATTTATCTAAACCAGTAGTCACCAGATATTGGTACCCATAAAATGCTGCAACTCACCACATCTCTACAGCTTAAAATGTAACAAATCTGCCAATGACATACCAAGGAAATGCAATCTGCAACTATGTGATGATACAGTTTGGAATTTTTACCTATCGGGTTGAAATTTCTACTTTTGATAGGACTCTTTATTTGAAAAATTTGCTTCATGTTCTTTAAAGAAATATTTTGTCAATTCAGTAACTCATGTTAGATTATGAATATAGGAACGACTACGAATATAACCCTTCTTCAAGAATAAATTAAGGAGAGATTATTACCTGGAGCCTCATCCATGAAATTACTTGGAGAAGGAAATGATCAAATTACATTTATACAAATAGAAAAAAATTATTGGATCCTCAAGTGAGACATGTTGGTTGTTCATGTATCTATCTATTAGATTATCGAGGCAATCTCTGGCATGTCAAATCTCCTCATCCATTTGATTATCCCCAATATTGCTCCATCACTGTTGTTATGACATTCAGATCACACAAGGATTGGAGAGGAGCCAAGGAGAGGAGGGAGAAGAAGGGTGGCCCATGTATATGTATATTTAATGACTTTAATGGACTAATAATATTCATTGGACTTCAAAATTAATTATTTGTAACCACGATGTAGTTAATAACCAGATGATAGGTCGAGTTGCCAGCTCGTGGGTGCTCAGCTACACCTCATGCTCTAAAAGAGACAAAGTAGTTTATTACTCATTCATAAAACCTTTTTGTCATTGGTTACCACGTGTAGTTTCTCATCCACTTGGTGTTCCTAAGATTACATAAGGTATGGTTGATGAAGAAAAATTGGGTGTGTTAATGTCATTATTTTAATTTTACTTGAATCAATATATGTTTCTAAATTTTAATATTTCTCAAAGACATAGCAAAAGGCAATGTTGTCGATTAAGGGATTGGTTCTTAGAGGTATAATTAGATAAGGAGTTAGAAGGGAGGAGAAAGAGATATTAGGGTACTAAGATTATTGAATTTTACGATTATTGTATTTTTAATTTCAAAGATAAACAATATGTAGGATGATGTCCCCGGAGATGGATAAGTAAAATATAAAGAGATAGTTAGGGAGCTGAAGAATTACATGTAGTAATTGAGAGGGCCTTCAAGGTGTTCGGGAAAATGCCCAAGTGAGAGAGAGTAGTTTAGTATTTTTGTGAAGAACTCAAAATATGTAGCTTTATACCTAATTACAAGCAATAAAAAAGTAGATTAAGATGGATAATATTTTAGGGGTATTAGGCATGCCTTAGATATTTTTTTCGCACAAAAAATCTGGAGAAAAAAGCAGAAAATCATCTTTGATTTTTTTTAATTGGCAAAATCACGGTTCTGGGTACGTCCAACCCTGCGGTTGTGCCCGTAGACCGACCCATCCGTGCCCTGGACACCACCCAAGGGGTGTTTATTATTAAAATGTAGTGTTTTTCATCGTTTTTAGGTGTGGAGCAAGCATACATGTTCCCAATAACACACGGACCCTACTTGCCTACGCCCATGTTGCAAGAAGGGAAAGGTTACATAGGTGTTACCTAGTGAATGCCAAGAGATGGTCACTCGTGCGAGAACAATTTGGGGGAGCCCTCATCACGATGCAAAAGTGGAAAAGTGGAATGCGTAGTCCACCCCATCGTTCGCAGATGTCATCATGGAGGCGCGCGACTTAACGAACTATCAGGCGAGAGGGTGAGCTCTCCCACCTCCAACACTCCATGCTATCCACCACTCCCGCAGGCCTTCCTTCGATAGTGTGGAGTCACGTATGAAGGGTTGGCAAGCTGAGGCGTTCAACGCAATAGCGTCCACGAGTTTTTGGAGGGAGTGCCTTCCAAGAAAGGAAAAGGGAGGAAGGGGCTTGTGTGTGTACCATGTGGTTGGCAAGGGCATTTACTATTTGATTTCCCTTGCGCAGTTGGTGACAAACACTAGTTGTGCGGGGGCAGCACCGCATGTCATGCGCATTGTAGTCGCCACTGGGAGCATTTGCCTGCATGAAGCACGTCAACTAATACATGTGAGTCTGATTCTATGACGATATGATGAAGGTTTCGTCCCTAGCATAGGAATAAACCATCACATATCGCCATAGCATCGACTACTATATTTGTTTGTCACAAAAAGAGGAGAAAGCAAAGATAATACTCCCTGTATGATCACGTAGGATACCACCTCCCCCTGCTGGCCCTAGGTTCCCTTTGGTCTTACCATCCACTTTAGCGTGAGGATGCTGATTGGTGGTAGGTGCCAACGAACAATTTGTAGCCGAATGCAAATGGGGGCAAGGGTCATCGATATACTCCAAGAGCGAAGGAGGTCGGAGGCTAGGGCTGAGCTGCAAGCACGAGGTGGTAAAATGTGATGTGTACGTCGTATCCATTGCTTGACTTGTTGCATGATATCCAAGTCGCACATGGGATTTCATGAAAAATAAGAAGAATTTTGCCATTTCCAAATCCCCCATAGTAAGTAAGCTATGTTGATGTGTAGGAGGGGGCTTCATTTGGAGTGTGTTGGCGAGAGATACATTTTGCCAAATCACTCTAAAAATGTCAAAGTAGATTAGGTACCAAGAAGTGGACGCCAATGGTTTGTGATTTGGCGCCAACAAGTTAGAGATGTCTCAATATGCAAGAAAATGTGCTCTATAGTCTCAGCATGGGGAGATGTGGGGCAACAATGGCAACACGAACAGAGAGATTGACCAATAGGGGTCACTCAATCATCAATCGGGAGGCCACGATGCAAAAGTCTCCAAAGGAAGAAGGAGACACAAGTAATGATCACCGGATACCAGATTCGGCAACCCTAGTGTTGGGCAAGGATTTCTCACAGAAATACTCCCAAGAAGAGCGGCTGGAGAATGAACCATCAAAGGTAAGCATCCAAATAGGATGATCCTGAGTGGGCACGATGGGAGTACTCTGGGCCTAGGGTAACAGATCCATGGGAAGGCCATGTTGCTCACAAAGGTGGCTTGTGTCGCTTAGGAATAGTTGCACCATGGCCAATCTAAGGCGATGGGGCTCGAAGTAGGGTGACGGGCTAGGGGTGCGTTAGTGAGCCATGTATCATACATGTCATTAATCTCGCCTCAACCAGCATGCCAATATGTGATGTGGCTATCTCAATCCAATGTCGTTGCCAAGTCCGCCACCTGAGATGGCCCAGGATATCCATCTCACTACGCGCCCACTTGCCATACTTTGATGAGATAAATCTCCCCAATGGGGAGTGCGTGGTACGCATATGCCACACAAGCTTATTTTGAAGCATGTATTGGATGTCCAAAAGATGTCTAATCCCTAGACCCCCCTTGTCCGTCGGCCAACAAGCTTTCTCCCAAGAAACCCAATGGCGGTGACTCTCTCCCTCGAGGTGACCGGACCATAAGAAACGTGCACACAATCGCTCCACAGAGCGGATGACTATTAGAGATAATGAATGGACCGCAAGGGTATGTAGAAAAATACTCATGAGGACGTGTCGAATAATTTGGATGCATCCTTTAGGGGATAGAAAATGAAGTTTCCATCCCTCTAGTTTCTTTCTCAATTTGGCCAGCATGGCAACAAAATAATGATGCCTTGCACGTCCGAGAAAGATAGGGCATCCAAGATAGTCGAAAGGTTGGCATCCTTGTTGGTACCATGTATAATTTTGGATAACCTGAGAGCTCTTTACAATGGTGGATGGACCGACCATAAAGCTGCTCTTCGAGGCATTGACGAGATGGCCAGAAGCCTACTCATACGTAGTAAGGACACTCATAAGTTCCTTAATTGATTTTTTAGATCTATTGGAGAAAAGAATGGCATCATCTGCAAATAGAGAGTGAGAGAGGGTCGGGCATCCCCATTGTGTTAAATATGGTTGGATGAGGCTGCAGGCGATCGCTCGTGTGAGCGATCGGCTAGAGACCCCCTACATCAATATAAAAAGGGTGGGTGAGATGGGATCACCTTGTCGTAGACCTCTCGTACCCGTTCAACGAAAATGTGTATATATATTATATGATTTTTAGTTCCTATAACTATATTCTTTGGTTTGGTTTATGTTTTCTATTCACCCAAGTGCAACCTTATATTAGTGTTGCAGACTTATCAGACATCTCTCCCATATGAGAAGGCCATTGGCTTCAGATCTCTCATGAGCAACCTACTCGTCAAACTTTGCTTTCTTAACTTCTCTAAGTCATTTGTTCATTTAATGTCCTTCCCTTAGGACCGAGGGGCTGGAACCCCCTAGTTCTGAAAGGATCAAGGAAGAAATAAGAAGACGCAGAGGAGGATCTCCCTCCGTTCAGTATTTCAAAACTCCAAATTTGGCATTCAACATAAAAAGATGATTTAACTATTATCAAATTCAAGTTTTAAGGGGCAAATTCAGTGTCTACACACCTTAGTCTTACCGTGTTTGGATTGCTCATCCATTGGAGAAATTTGCAAAATTTGATGAAATCCATGAGTTCTTAGTTTTAATCTAGAGTTTAGAATTGAAATTAGAATGACTTTCTTGAATCCATCTCCAAATTCCATTTGGAAAATAAATGTCAATTTATCTTTCAATTTTGAACATGTGTTCATGATTTCTAATCCATTGAAAGGCTATTGGCATACGCTTCATGATTTGTCTATGAATTCTTGCTTCTGACCTAGTTTTGTTGTTCAATTCTCTAGAATTATCACTTGAACACGTGAATTTAGTTTGAATATCCCTAATTCTTCATGAATTCAATCTCAACTCACCATTGTGCTTTCTTTATATTGCTATTCATATGGGTTAAAGTCTTCTTTCGCTGGCGTGTGAATTTCATGTTTAAACGTCTATGAATTTGCACCTGTCACATCACTTGAGCTGCAGACGATGACAACAATGACAAACTCATTACCATCAGTCACGCCGCGGAGGATGACAATGAGAACAACAATGATGACTTCATCACCATTGCTCGAGCTGTAGTTAATGACACTGACAATGACGATGAACGATGACAATGACAATGATGATGAAAAACTCATCACCATCACTCGAGCTGCGGATGATGATGATGACAATGACAATGATGATGATGATGAACTCATCACCATCACTCACATGCAGATGATGATGATGACTATGACAACAACAATGACAAACTCATCACCCTTGTTCAAGCTGGGAACGATGATAACGACAACGCCAATGACAAACTTATCACCATCACTCAAGCCGCAAACGATGACTAAGACAATTACAATGACAAACTCATCACCATCACTCGAGCTTTAGATGATGAAGACAACAACGATGATGACAGGTCTTTGCATGATGGTGACGACACGCTCCATCATAATGATTGATGATGATGATGATGAACTCATCACCATCGGTCACCTTCTGTTGATGATGACGACAATGACAAACTCATCACCCTCATTCAAGCTGCAGATGATGATGACGACAACAACAACGACAAACTTGTCACCAACACTCAAGCTGCGAACGATGACGACGACAATGACGATGGTAGACTCATCACCATCACTTGAGTCGCGGACGACGATGACGACGGCAATGACGATGGTAGACTCATCACCATCACTTGAGTCGCGGACGACGATGACGACGACAATGACGATGGTAGACTCATCACCATCACTTGAGTCGCGGACGACGATGACGACAACGACAATGATGACGGGTCTTTGTACGACGGTGACGACACTCTTCATCAGAATAACTGATACTTTCAATTATTTGAAGTGCTTGGTTTGCAATGTATATACTATATATCTACACTATACATTTACAAATAAAAAATGAAGAAAAAAAATTAGAAAAATGTTAAATGTGGTAGTCAGTGAGTAGTAGAGTAGGGGGGGAGATTGACAGGCCGGGCCATGCCAAAGCGCTTCTCTTTGCTCTCTCTTCTCATCTTCCCTGCTCGAGCCTGCTCCGCGAGACACGTCACCAATCGCGCCATCTCCGATTTCATCAATTGTTCATCAGTCCGTCGATTCTCGGTACGCTTCACGGCGATTGCTGTTGATCTCGTGTTTTTCGCGTTGTTTTTTATGATTCTTTGGCCGATTTGTTGTTTAGGGTTTTCCTGCGTCCTCCAATCGGCGTTTTTTCTCGGTGGATTGTGTTGGAAGGGCCGGGAGTGGCGTCAGAATGGGAGAAATTTCGTATCTTTCACAGAGAGAGGCGGCGGAAATCGACGAGGTTCTCATGGGTCCTCTTGGATTCAGCGTGGACCAGTTGATGGTTCGTGATTCTATCGTTTTTTTTTTCTTTGAAATTTATGATGTTCCTTTTCCGATTTTGATGTTCATTGGATATATCGATCTGCAGGAATTGGCTGGGTTGAGCGTTGCAAGTGCCATAGCTGAGGTTAGTTGTCTCTTGACTGCGTTCAGATGACTTCCATGGCTTCTGCTTTTCCTCAATTGTCTGTTCTTTTGAGAAATTTTCGTTTATTTTTCAAAAATTTGCGTGAAATGATAAATTTGCGTAAATTTGGTGATAAATTTTCGTTTATCGTCAAAATGAGAAATTTTCGTTTATTTTTCATAAATTTGCTTTTTGAGAATTTTGAAATCTGATGGGAAACGGCTGGGGAAATCAAACATAGCGTTATGCAACCGAACAGAGCGTGATAGATGTTTTAAATTCCCTTTTGAATATTTTTGCTTTTTTTTTTAGAATTCCAAAAGTCAGATGTGAAAGACTATAAAAGCCGCCTCCCTTGATGAAGACATGGGTGAATTTAGACTAAAGAAGTCTTCACTCTCAGCCAGGGAGTTGCCTATGGTTCACCGATAGATACCTGCACAATGCCAGGGATATCAAACAGAGCGTTATGCAACCGAACAGAGCGTGATAGATGTTTTAAATTCCCCTTTGAATATTTTTTTGTTTTTTTTTTTAGAATTCCCAAAGTCAAATGTGAAAGACTATAAAAGCCCCCTCCCTTGTTGTAGACATCGGTGAATTTATACTAAAGAAGTCTACTCTTTCAGCCAGGGAGTTGCCTATGATTCGCCGACAGATAACTGAACAATGCCTGCTTATAGCCGGCTCGTGTCTATCCCGCACGCGCTCGCCTGTAGCGCGTGTGTTGCCCCACCCCCGTGTGCACGCCGCTCGCCTGTAGCAAGCGTGTCATCCCTCTTCCACTAGTTGTTGCTGGTTTTTAACAAGCACAGCACCTGCCGTCCACCGTACAATGTTGCCTACCTCTTGGCCACTCTGTTGGCCATCTGCCCGACCCGACCCACGAATGCCGACATGTTCTTCTGGAGTCTCACCCGTTCTCGCCGTCACTGTCACCGCAGGCTCCAGCTATCATACATCAAACTCACTACACACATTCTCAGAAAACTTTAACGAGTTCAGGAATTTTTGTATAAAATAATTCAAGCCGATTTTATCCCCAAAACTAAGTGGTAGAATCATTTCATTGATCATTATGATTGAAAGATATCAGTGTTCATTTTAAGATACCGAGTCTCAGAAAGAAGGTATTTTTATGGATCACCCACTGGAAGGGTGAGGAAACAGAGATTCGATCTTTGACAGCGCAAAAATACATGGATTCTTTACTCGACGAGAACCAAATTCAAAGATATTTCAAGAGGTAGATAGCTTAGATTTTTCTCCTTCTTGGCTTTTTGAAAAATCATCACTGTGCATAACTAAAAGTTAGAAAAAACTATTATCGATGATTTAAAACGTTCATGCCAGCAATTTCTGTTGTCCAGGTTTATAAAAGCAATGAATATGGGCGCGTACTGGTGATCTGTGGTCCAGGAAATAATGGTGGCGATGGTCTTGTTGCTGCACGACACTTGTATCACTTTGGATACCAGCCCGTAGTTTGTTATCCTAAGCGCACACCTAAGGCCCTTTATGAAGGATTGGTGGTGCAGGTAATCTTGATTTCGCAGAATCTATAGTCATTTTAAATATATATACATATATATTTACATATCTTTAATTGTTTCTAACTTTTGAAGTTAGGAGCATTGTCCGTCCCATTCATATCGGTAGAAGAACTGCCTCAGGATTTGTCAAGTGCATTTGATCTTGTAGTGGATGCAATGTTTGGATTCTCATTTCAAGGTAGCGTTCTCATTCTCATTTCCTTTTCTTCCCAACTTGTAACAATAGTCCGTCATACTCTTTTATTTTTTCTTTGGTGTTCATTGCATAATTCCCTCAAAAAATGGGAAAAGAAAGAATCCGGTAGGTTTCTTTTCTGTATCTCTAAGGTTTCTGGGTCTTTTATATGCCTTTAGTGCAAGGAACAAAAAAACGCAGCAAATTGATGAATACAGGAGTTATTTAAATTATTAGCTCTCTGCATCATGCAGAAACGATCATTGGCCATATCTGATAGAAAGAATCGTAGACATGAGAATCCTACGATTATAGAAATAATCTTAGAAAGAATTCTCTACGATTATTTGGCGAACATTCTTGCAGGAGGTTTTCTTTTTTTTTAAGAAACATTCTTTCAGGAGGTAGAGCATATTTAAGGTGATGTTGGATAAACATGTCTGATATTCATCGTTTATGGGCTTAGATAGGAAAATTGGGAAATGGGGAGTTGGTTTGGAGATAGAGATCAAGAGAGAAAGTCCTCCAAACTCTTCCAATCATTTTGACATACAGAAACCTTAGCGTCTTTTAAGAGTCATCTCTTTATCCATTGGCTGATTGCTTTCTGAGGGATTCTGTTTTCTGCCCAATAAGATCTCCGTTCAACCCATAGAGTACCGCATTGCCTTTTCCTACTGTCCCCACTTGATACTCTGCTATTTAGGCATTATTGAGTAAAATAAAACTGGAGTTGAATCAACTCTATTGATGAGCCCAGTATTTGGTCTCCACTGCAATGATTCAAATGGATCTGTTTTATGCTCCAATAAGGTCTCTGTTTTTTTTCTTTTTTTTGAAAGAAAAATAGAGAATTTCCAATAAGGCCTCTGTTGACACCTCCATAATCACCATTCTGTCTGTCTTAATGTTCATAATTGCTTTGCTTTCATTAAACCCTTCTTTAAGTAAACGAAAAGTGTACATGATTCAACATGATTAGATGGACGAATGATTAGTAGCTAGATGAATGATTAGTAGCTAGACAATTTCTTGATCTTTTGCTCTTTGAATGTGCACCTATTTTATTGGGAATCAGTGGATATCACAAATAGATGGTTAAATTATACTAAGGCTTCTGCTGTATGTTAGTTCTTCATCCTTGTTGTATTTTCAATAGACTGACCCTCAGCTTCTTTGGTAACTCAGGCAAGCCTAGGCCTCCATTTGATGATATTATCTCCAAGCTTGTGTCCTTAAACAGTCTCAAATCTACTTCTAAAAAGTCGCCTGCTATTGTGTCTGTGGATGTTCCTTCTGGGTGGCATGTGGAAGATGGAGATTTTGAAGGTGGCATTAAGCCAGACATGTTGGTTGGTATTTTCTTAGTCATATTTTTAGTGACATTCCTGTTATTATTTTTTTTCCTAATGCACCGTTTTATTTAACTCTAGCTATTTTAGGTGTCTTTGACAGCGCCAAAGCTCTGTGCAAAGAGATTTACCGGGCCTCATCATTTTCTGGGTGGAAGATTTGTGCCTCCACCTATTGCAGAGAAGTATGATCTTAAGCTGCCGCCCTACCCTGGCACTTCCATGTGTGTTAGGATTGGCGAGCTCCCGCTCCCTGCTCTTGATGTGTCAGCAATGAGGCAGAACTACATTTCACCCGAATTTCTTGAAGATCAAGTGGTGCCTGACCCAATGGAACAGGTTCAAACTATCCCTCTCTGTAACCCTCAAGTTTTTGTTTAAGATGTTGTTGGGATCCCCAATTCCTACCAGGGGTATTTCCGTCTTCTTGGTTTTATCTTAGTTCCCCCTTTCAAACATGTAGCCCTCCCCTAAGTAGGGCAGACAATAAGTTGTTGAATTGTCTGGGAGATCCTCCCGGGGGGGTGGGGGGGTCAGGTGCTGATTCAGGTCTGTAACTAGGGCTCGCCAACAATGACAGCTCGTCATCGTCATTGTTATCATCTGTGGCCAGAGTGGCATAGATAAAATGTCACGGCCATCACCATCGTAGCCACAGACCAATGATGCTCAAATAGCGTTAGAATAAAGCGAGTAAAGAGAGAAACTATGATAACTCATTTTTGTCATCTGTCATCAGTTTCTGGACAATGGACAATGACAAACTAGTTGTCATTATCCCCGTGAAAACAAATGAAGAGGACAATGACGAGTCATCATTTGCCTCCTTTTTGTCTGCGGTAATGTCGAACCATACATGTAACCAGTGTTATCTCTTTATCCTTTCTTCTATGTCTCCCCACCCTTCCAAGACCATCTCTGATGCAGACCCGCCGGAGGTCTCTATGATGAAATAATATTTATGTTAAGCTCCGCCATTGTTTTTTGCAGTTTAGTAAGTGGTTCAATGATGCAGTGGCTGCTCAAGTTAGGGAACCAAATGCAATGGCCTTATCGACAGTCAGTAAGGAGGGGAAACCGTACGATAAGTAGCATATACCAGCTCTTTCTCCATCTGTTGTTTCATCATTATCCCTGTCTTCTTGAGAGTCTTTATATATTTATGAATATATGTGCTGCTTAATTTTTTTGAACCATTGTTTTCCTGCTCACAGATCTTCAAGGATTGTCTTGCTGAAAGGATTTGATGCAAATGGATTTGTGTTGTCAGTATTTTTTCATTCTTTAGATGATGATTATATTTCAGCCGGTGAGTTCAAGTCAATAACCAGGTTTGCCATCCTTGTGCTCTGTTCAGGTATACAAATTACGAAAGCCGGAAAGGTCGTGAACTGTCTGAAAATTCCAATGCATCTCTTCTTTTTTACTGGGACCCCCTTAATCGTCAGGTATTCTGGCCTGCATCCCTGAATATTTTATTAAAAAATAAAAAAACTGAAATTTGAAGGACATTTCTTCTTTGTAGTTTTCCATATTTTTATCGAGTTACAGATAAATGACTTTAGCAGCAATAAATTGGTTTTTGGTCTTTCTGTAAGGTCACTAAAAAAGTTGTCCTCTTTCTGTTCACTCATTTTCCTGCGAATATACTGACCACTAGCATTTTACCCGAGCATTAACTAATGTTCAATTTTTTCACATGGTTTACCTCTGTTTGTTTTTTTGGAATGAAACGAGGAGACAATGACTAGATATTTTTTTAGAATTAAATTCAATCAAGCCATGTAAATATTGAATATTTCACTCTAGGATACTATTCTCAAAAATTATTACTTGCTATGATGCACTTTTTGCATGAATTTAATCCTTTATATTCTCTAGGTGAGGATCGAAGGCAAAATCCAAAAGGTATCCACTGAGGAATCAGAGGCTTATTTTCACAGTCGTCCCCGTGGAAGCCAGATTGGAGCTATAGCTAGCAGACAAGTACGTTGACTCTCTATTGATAGAATCTAAAGTGAGTCGTTGCTCTTCTGATTAATTAAAAACGGAATAAATATTGTTGTATTTTGTCGCACTATTTCAGAGTACTGTTATTGCTGGAAGGCATGTTCTTGGCCAGGCATTTTCGGAGCTTCAAGAGAAATATCCTGAGGGGTGCGTTTTTGTTCCACTGACATGGAATTATAGTTGTTTTTTCTATTCCTCTTGCGCATATTTTTTTTCCATTTTCGGTCGATTTTCTTTTTGAGGGCTGATAATCATCGGTATGACCTCTTATTGAACATTGTTGTGGCTTTTCCTCGTCTTTCATGTTTTTCCCTGTTTCTTACATCTTATGTCTTGTGATAGAACCATTCAAGCAGCATTTTACCCATTGTGTTCTTCCATCTGACCATCCGTCCTTCCATCGATCCATCTGTCCATAGGTCTATCAATCCATCCATACATCCATTGGTCTGTCCATTCATCTATCAGTGCATCCATCCATCCTTCCATCTATACATCCATCAGCCTGTCCGTCAATCCATCCCTCCATCCTTCCATCGATGCATCCATCCATCCATCTGTCCATCCATCTGTCCATCTATACATCCATATGTATGTCCGTCAATTCATCCCTCCATCCTTCTATCGATGCATCCATCCATCCATGCATCCATCCGTCTGTCCATCCATCCGTCCATCTGTACGTCTGTCAATTCATCCCTCCATCCATCCATCCATCCATCTTTCCATCCATCCGTCCATCTATACATCCATCTGTATGTCTGTCAATTCATCCCTCCAGCCTTCCATCGATGCATCTATCCATCCATCTGTCCATCCATCCGTCCATCTATACATCCATCTGTATGTCCGTCAATTCATCCCTCCATCCTTCCATCAATGCATCCATCCATCCAGGCCTGTCTGTTCGCTCATTCCATCCATACATCCATCCATCCATGTGCCATCCATCCATTTCATTTTTGCCTCTTACATGCTTCTCTCTCTCTAAACATTCTTCCAGGAGCGTGATTCCGAAGCCGGAGTACTGGGGAGGCTACTGGCTCTCGCCCACGAGGTTTGAGTTCTGGCAGGGGCAGCCTTCTCGCCTCCATGACAGGTATTCTTCCTTCTTCCTTCTTTATCCCTAAAAATCAATGGTTAAATTCCCTTTTTTATTATGTTTTTTAAAACATTAATGGCTGTTTTGAATCATCCCTCTCATGTCTGTGGCAGGTTGCAGTATTCCCTAAGTGAGGAAGAAGGGAAGAAGCTATGGCAACTTGAAAGGCTGGCCCCATGACTAGATCTTTCTCTTTTCTCTGGTTTGGGTCCTTCAGTTCTATGCAACCTGTGTGCAGAAATAAAGCACTTTCAAACAAATCTATAAGTGTTTCCCTGTTCAAGAATGTGAATTTTATAAAGAACCTGCTCTGTACCATGTTGAGAAACACCAACTAGGAGTTCTCAGTAATTAACTTGGTTAATGAGTTAGGGCTTAATTATTGAAAAGAAAAGCAGAGTAAACATAATACTTTAAAAGTTGTGAGTGGTTAAAATCTAGAGGTTTGTGGGTTTTAGGGTGGTCATCCTTTTCAAACTACAAAATATAAATGATTATCTAAAATGGTAGTTTTCTATAGTAGTATCTATCATTTTTCATTGGGTTTGACTTGTAATTTCATTGTGGTGAAGAATTTATGTTGCAAATGATATTAAATGGATTAATGGATTGAGATGTAAATAAATAGCCGGAAACACAATGTTAAAAAAAAAAACTGGAAACATATGCAGATGTTGAGATGGGTGTGCAGTGTGGTGCAAATTTTTCTACCAAGGGTACGATGTGTGGTTTGAAATTCAAACTCGACCACACACTGACCTCAATTCGAACTGATCAGACAATTTTCACATCTCCTTATAGATATATAGATATAGGCTTATTGTGTAGACAACCTGTTCTAACTATGACTGTACAGATGATTAGCAAAATATTCTGGTTTAGAGTTATGGTATTAATATTCATCCTATGTGAGTTAAATTGTCATGACATTATTATAATGGATTTATGTTACTGGCGATATGCATATAGATGGAAAGGGGGAGGTTTGAACTTATTGTCATTTTTTTCCTACTATGAATCCTATTTGATTAGCATAAAACAATAGTTTAGCATTTTAGTAATTGATTTTTTCATTTTAGCTTGAAATACAATTATATTATTTTGATGAATTTAATTTTACTTACGAATATATAGAAGGTAACCATGATAGTGTTAAATCCCTGACATATTTAAAAGAGGATTTTTAGCTCAAAATAATTATACAATACTCAAATCTAATTATTTCGGTAAACTAATGATATCAATTATGCATAGTGTGAATAGAAAATGATGCAAGAAGGATAAATGGTATCTTTATTTTTTTAGGAAAAGAGGCTTACTTGTCATATTACTTAGAACACAGTGATAGTTAGATACTTCATTCTTTTGGTTTAAAAGTGACAATATAGGTTCAAAACATTTAGATGAACAATGGAATGGAAAAATAAATTATTAACTATCATTTTTTGGTAGAAATTTCTCTTTTTGGTATTTAATGATTTTATGAGATAATTTATTGAGGAAAATTTTCATAGTTTTCTTGACATAACCTTTACATTGGAATGGTGTAGAACCAAGAATTAAATCCACAAGCCTTGGACTACTTGAAGCAGCAGTGTCTTGAATTCGCAAAACTGGCCTCTTGAACCCTTAGCCCAACAGGGGGTGCTGCTTGAGTTCACAAGCAGTAGAAGATACGTTGAGGAGGATAACACTCAAATGTGAGAAATATGTTTCTTAAGGAACTATAATACTCCAATGATGAACCTTCAAAGTTACAATGGGGTCATCTATAGGCCATTGAATTTTCAGGGTCATATATAATGATAGTGTGCTTGAAAATACAACTTATAACATGGGAAAAAAAAAGTGACACGATAAAAAGAAGATCAAAATTCTTATAGGCCTGATCATATATATTTTTCAGATCATGTAGAATATGTTAGAAGATATTGAGTGGCCCAAGAAGACTCTCACAGCACAAACAGTAGATCTGAAAAGGTATAATAGAGATATTGTGCATATTCTAGAAAAAGAAGAAAAAACTGGAGGATTCCGGCAGAGGAAAGATATGTTAGAAGAATTTGTGGGTCTCTATGCACCATAATGGAAATTGTGTTGGCTTCCAGAAGAAACTCCATCTTGTGCCACCACTTGCCAATGACCCTCAAGAAACATGCTTATACACTATATCATTTTTTGGTGAACCACACACAAGTTTGAATCCATGAATACGTAATTTTTTATAATGACAGCGGAAAGAGGACCCTTTGGAGAACCCTGCTCCCCACTTCAAACTGGGAATTTAATGGACATTTAAATTTCAATAAATCTTTTAATAATAAAATATTTTTAAAACTTTATTAATTTAGTAAATAGTTTAAAATTAGATAACATAAAATCTTAACTTTGTCAACATATTTCTTATGGGTTGGTCAGGTAGGGATAATCAATCTGACGGTTAGTTCATCAGTTGAGGTGATCCATATTTACTCTGTTTGCTCTGATGAAGTTTCCAGATCAAGGAATATGTAGTCTAGATTTGATTAAGTGGATGAAATGTATTATAATCATAGGTTAATTTCCGAAATATTTACAGGCCATGAACTAGGTCTGAACTGGCCTCTTGAAAATGCTGAAATATTTATGACTTGAGATGGACAGGATATCAAAAGAGAAGTACAGGTGGGGAAAAACCAACATTCTGGTGAGTCATCCGTAATAGTGATTTAAGGGTAGTCCGGAACGGATGACGAACAGAGTTAGGAGGGGTTTTAAAATCAAATCTAGGCATAGGCACATCCCGACAACAATGATGATGACATCATTGTCAACACATGTCTTTATCGTCATCTACGTTGTTCGTCAACGTTACACAAGGGATTAGCCATCATCACATGCGGAATGCGTCAACGGATGACGGAAGACGTTAACCACCAACCCTCTTAAATCCATAATTAAATAACTGACATCGGATGACGGGACGGAACGGATAAAAGGTCGTCAACGAATCATCTACGTCGTCCGGCAACGTTACGCAAGGAATTAACCGTCATCACATGCCGAAGGCGTCAACGGAAGACGTTAACCACTAACCCCCCTAAATCCATAACAAAATAACTGGCATTGGATGACGGAACGGATGAAAATCCGTCATCCGTCTCGGAGAGTTTGTTATAACTAGGGAGGGAACTGTTCGTAGTTCGTAGAACCCTACTCAGTTCAAACCCCTCGGCGATGGATTCGCCGGCGATTGATGGCGCGGAGGTGCCGATCTCGGGGGGCGACAAGGTTCGGTGGATTGAAATCTCTGTTCCATCGTCTCGCCAGCGCTCTTCTCCAGCGATCCACGCTTCAAGATCATCAAATGATGCAGCTGGCTGCCATTTCATCGACGGAGACCGTCCGGCGTATCTCTTCTGGTTTGTGCATCTTCTCCCGTTTCGATTTTACCGAAAAATTTATTTTTATGTTTGTTTTTCTATCATCAAAACTGAAATGTAAGTTTTGATGCAGATTTCTTCGTGGATTTTCTGTTTATAATGTTGTTTTTGCTGCTTTTTGTCGATTTTCAGGAGGATACACTGCAGTGTGCCTAATGTGATCGAGGTGCTTGAGCTTTGCCCTTCGAAAGAGTATCCTGAAAGTGGGTTGAAACTCGTGTTCCCTGAGCCGCTCTTCGCGTTTTCGTTCATCTGCCGAGACGAGGTTAGTGCTGTTTTATGACTCGAACAAATTTTTTTTTGCCTGTTCTAAATTTATTAATTTCGTTTGAGAGCGTAAGCGCGGGACTGCAATTTATCTTACGTACCTGGAATTTGGATGTGGAAAGTATCAAAACTCAAGAGAAAGAAATCTTCAACCAATTTGAATATAAAAAACTGATATTTAGAAGCTAAGCAAGAAACTCTCAGCTTGAAGTAGTGGATCGTCATCCTACTTGGACTTTGTGACATCTGTATGTCCCATTATAGAAGGCCTGATGATATTGGGGACTTCTACATCTTTCTCTTTAATGCAATTATAAATTCATTTACACATGTTTGTCCTATTTGGGTTTGCAATTTTCTAGAAGATTCTACATATATCTGCTAAACATCCCTTGATGGTCAACCTAATTATCATTCCTCGAGCCCAATGCTCCAGCTCCGACTGATACAGAGTCAAGTCCATGCCGAAGTTTTATGCCCAGCAGGGATGAGGAGGTGACAGCTTATGATGATCCTCGCATTGTTGATGATGTTGAAGATTATTTTGCATCGGATTTGACTCGGGTATATGATGATTCTCAAGGCCGGCCTATTGCCTTGAGAAAGGGTAAGTGTATGTGTACCCAGAAGCCGAGGTACCCACTAAGTAACATTGTTACTTATGAGTACCTATCACCTCCTTGGAAGGCACTTGTAAAGAATGACACTTGGGTTCTTTATGAGTTGCGGTTGGGGGAAAGCTGGCTGTGTATACATGGGTCTACAACCTTAAAAAGATCCGATGGAATCTTGGAGAGGTACAAGCTCGCCTTGTGGCTAAAGGCTACGGGTAGTTCATCCTGTATGTCTGCGTAAAGCCTTTAGCCACAAGGCGAGCTTCAAATGAAGACTGGTGGCGAGCTTCAAGTGATGACCGGTGGCAAGGGTCACAACTCTATGCGTACTTATGTCACGTGCAGGAAATCTGGGGTGGACTCTAAATCTCTTTGATGTTAAATTGTGTTCTCGCGTGATGATCTGGAGAAGGAAATTTTCATGCAACTAACCCCCGGATGTTATCAGACGCAACAAGGATGAAAACTTTGTAGATTGAAGAAGGCGCTCAACAGATCAAAAAAGTTCCCCATTGCCTGGTTTGGACAATATTCGGGAGCTATTAAGATGATTGGTTACCATCAAAGCAACGGTTACCATACCCTATTCATCAAGCATTCTGAAACTGGTGGAAGATCTTTTCTCCTAGTCTATGCAGTTCATATCATTATAATTGTATACAATGAAGCAGAAATTGGGGGCTTGAGAGGTCGACGGTCCAAGGAATTTGAGATGAAGACACTGGAACGGTTTTTTCTCTTGAAAAATGATTGTAGGAGGGCTGTCGCCCCACAAAGTGATAACCACCCAAAGTATACGTGTAGACCCCTAAAACTCTGTCCATACATGATCCGCCAGACCGGATGAACACCGGGACAGAAATTCATCCCGGGACGAATGGACGGGACGGTTTTTCTGTCCTTGGACGAAAAAACTGTCCCATTCTGAGGCCTCTCTCTGACTCTCTTTCTCTCTTTTTCCCTCTGTCTCTTTTTGGAGCTATTTTTTCGTCTTCAAGGCGTCCGATGAGAGCGGGAGCGGTGGCCGTCGGGGGAGCAAAGGAGGGGCTCAGAAAGGGGTGCCGGCGGCGGTGCACAGGAGGGGTTGGAGGAGGGAGAGGGGCAAAGAGCCAGAGAGGTAGTTAAGGGCATTCCCCGGCGGCCGATCACAGTAAGCTGAAAGAGCAGTGGCCAGAGAGTCGCAGCCTGCGTTGTTTTCGATGCTTTCAAAATTCATGAATTTTTTTTCGTCTGGATGAGGGACAGGACGAATTGTTATCAGACGGGACAAATCGGGCAGACTTGGGACGCGGGCGAAATTTTTTCACATTGGACGAATCCCTGGATGGGACGACTCAGACGAAGCTCAAAACTATGGGACGTCGAACGGGACGATCTTCGTCCTGTCCACCGTCCACGTCCCAGAAGATCCGGAACTATACCTATATATGTCGGACTTGAGGAAATCATGACACCATGAGGCCCTCACAGCTTTGTGGGCGAGTCGGTACGTAGAAGCCCTCCTTCCCACAAATAACACCTCATTTCGGTGAAGCCATATTTACAGGGCACTGCCATCGCTCACAAGCCCTCCTTCCCTTCCTAGGTCTGCCTGGTCGGATGGACTCCCAGAATGCCTCTGATGTCTCATTCACCTACAGTTGAGCTTGGCTGGCCCAGATCATACGGGCAAAGGGGCACTCGAAGAATAGATGGTTGCATTCCTCATCGCCTCTAGTGCAAAATGTGTACGCCCCCGATAAGACACTGGAAAGGCTAAAATACTTCTTGGGCATCGAGGTTACCTACTCAAGTAGTGGGATCTTCATGTCTTTGCATAAGTATATTCTCAATTTGTTTCAGGGAACATGTATGACTGAGTGCAAATCTTCGGCAGTTGGGAGTGTGTGAAAAAGCTAGCTTGGTGAGCAAGGAGCAGCACTAGTTACTGATCGGGTGACTTATCTACATAAATCACTCACGATTTGTTACTGTTTTTGATGGTGGACTCCTCAGTCAGCTAAAAATGTACTGTCCCAGAGAGCCCCACATCCAAGCTGCCTATCGGGGGTCTCGCCTACCTCTGCCTCAATGGAATATTTGGACATGCACTGATGTTTGAAAAAAGGTGCACAAAGGTGATGGAGATCTACACTGATGCCGATTATGCTGTGTCATTATCCAGTGTCACCGGCAGCATGCACAGTATGCACAAGAGGTGACAAAGACTGCAATCATGTATTCTTCGAGTGCCCCTTCAGCCGTTCAATTTGGGCCATCCAAGCGCAGCTGGTGTTGAATGGGACATCAGAAGTCTTCTGGGAGTTCACACGGAGAGACAGCTAGGAAGAAGGAAGAGGGGGCCAAGTGATGACAGTGCTCTGGGCAATATGTCTATACCGCAATGAGACAGTATTTAGGCGGTGCAAGGTTTCAATGGATGGGCTCGCCCACGAGGTAGAGGGCGTCATGGTTCCCTTTGACATTTGTAGATGAGAGATTTCCACCAGGCTATTAAAGCATCAAAGTTCATTCTGCATGCCCTTATCTCATTGACAAGTGAAGAAGGTGGACTGTGATCCGCAACATGACAGATGCCTCTAGAATCCTTGGCGTATCTAGGACTTTCTAGACCTCCTGTTCTTTCTATTGAATTCATTTTCAAATTGTATGTAAAATAACCCTGTGTAACGTTTTAGTCCTGTCTGGTTATGGGAGTTCCATGAAAGTTCTGGAGATTTATAATTAACTGTCCCTCGGATGGCTCAAATTTCAATTTATATTGCACAACTAATTATTTTTCTCATGACACTTGTCTTTCATTGCTGTTTTGCAATTAATGCCTTTTCTACGTTGCCCCAGAGTTTTGACAGAGCTGGTAGACGATATTTGCTGTATGCCCTCACTGCTTCAGGCATTGCCTATGTTCTCAAACTTGGAGAAGTTTCGTCATACGTATCTGGTTCTGTCATCAGTCAGAGCGACTATGTAGAGTTTGATGTGCAAAAAGACTCCAATGTGACTGCAGTGGCAGCAATATTTGGTTGCTTGCTGCTGGGGCGACAAGATGGTTTGATCTCCTGCTATAAACTTGGGCTTCTCGATCAAAGCTCACCAGGTTAGTTTCTCACAATGTTTAGTGTTATCATGTTTCTTCATTCAAGTACGTTTACAAAAGCCAGCAGATTTTTTCGAGGTTCTTTTCCTAGTTTTATGCTATTCTTAAAGATTCACCCTCTCTTACAACCACAGGCTTTACATTTGAATTGCGGGATGATGTGGGAATTGGGCGCTTGTGGAGTTTAGTATCACGGTACAACTTCCTTTTGATAAAAAACTGCTGTTTTGATTAGGATTTTTTTTTTGAGGAAATCTGTTTTTTTTTTTGAGGAAAGCTGGTAAACTGTTGTTTTTATTAGGATGCTGCTGTTTTTTTATAATTTCACATAAATACAGGCTCTCTCAGTGGATACTTCCTTTCATATATGCTGAACTCACTCCAAACCTCCACATGCAGAGGAAGAAGTGCCTCCACAGTAAAGGACCTGACGCTGTCTCAGATTTCATCGAGAAAAATGGCATTTGTTCTTCATTCGGATGGATTATTTAGGGTTTGGGACCTCGTTAACTACTCAAAGGTTCTACAGCATGCTGTTACTGTTCAAGATGGAACAGGTTTGAATTTTCCTTTCCTTTATGGATTATCATTCAAGTGAGATTTAGGCTCTCCCAAAATTCCATACTCAAAACAAACCTTAAAGATTGCCCTTCACTTTCCTCTTTGAAGGTCAATTTAAGTTTGTTTGGTTGTGTATTTTAGCAGCCTGTCAAGATAATGGTATTTTCTGTACATTTTTATCTTCTTTAGGTTCTTCAACCAGTGTTCTATCATCTCTGACTTTATATTCAGGAGTAAACGGAAATGATTTCTTTGGTTACTCTTCAACTGAGTTGATTTCTGATAATAACCTGCTTTCTTATCATGGAGAGGGGTGAGTTTACAAGTGGAAAAATTGATATTACACCATCATTACTGTCCATCTTGATCAGCAGCTCAAGATGAATAAGCCAGTCATAGTGATGTGACTGGTTTTACTTGAAATCGCTTCTGAGTGAAAGGTTGGGTTATCGCTGGGCGTGGCCATTGGTTATGGAATCATGGGATGCAGCTGGGATCTCTACTGGACTGGGTAATTCATAGACTGGCACATCAGAATGCATGAACAAAGGAGGAATCTCTACTAGATGGGGTGGTTCTGAGTTGGTCATGTCAGAATACATGAACAAATGAGGGACCTGGACCTTGACATTTTCTGCTTTCCGCAAAGCAGCACAGAGGGCGAAGTGTCTACTGATTCATCTGCCCTTTATGATAGAAAATGATACATCTTTTTTTCGTAACATCTTTGGATATAAGCATCCTTCATGTAGAGGGATGATAAAACTTATATTCTCTTTTATGTATGTGATTATCCCATGGAGCTAACTTGCCTCTCTCACTGGGATGTAGATACACATGGCGCATTCACATCCAAATAATCTAAGATCCAAATTGTTATGAAACTTAGCGGTTGGATAAGGCTCAGTGACAACATCTTATCGAGTTTTTGAGAAAGGGATTTACTGGGAAGTTGATTTATCAGATGATCATACAATTTAGCCACTTCCCCCCAGAAAAAAAATATCGATACCTTAGTCTGAATATTCAGGGCTCAAGTTTTTCCAAAATATGTCTCAGCTTTTGTTCAGCTAACAGCTCTGCTGAGGGGTGTAGGCATATGAGGATTCATAAATAATTCTCTGTTCTTCAACAAATCTATTTAATTCAGAAATTCATGAATTCTTTTTCACTGTCACTTTTAAGCCCTTTGATCTGAGTGCCAAATTGATGGTTTCTCATAGCGACAAATCCACGAGAATGTATAATTCTGTTTTCGTTTTTTTTAAAAGGATAGAGAAGATCACACAAAGTCGGTGACACTCTCAGTGAGACGCATATTATGTGAAACGCATTGGGGATTCTTGGATCCTCCCGTGTCTGTTCGCGGCTGAGATTCGCATAAGCATCTCGAGCAGAGAAGGATGCACCTATCCACTTCCACCCATCCTGGGTCCCTCTTAGTGGGCTTAGGTGGATTAGAGTTTGCTGCAACCTCGTAGAATCTTCCATTCTTTGGTCGGATAGGGTGCCGCCTAAGCATGGAGTCCATGTGCCATCCCAACACCTGCTAACTGTGGCATGGGGGGTCCTTGCAAGGGCATGCGGGCATGGGAATTCTGTCTTCAATATGCCTTGGGGGACCATACGTCTAGCCAAAACTGGAATGCTGTGCCATCTCCTAGCTTGGCTTTGAAGAAATCACAAACTTGAGGAAATACGTACCTCAACCCTTGCCAGAATGCAAAGGCTGCTCAGACTGAATATCCATGAACTTCCCAGTTAAAGCTCGAGGCATACATGTCTTTCAAAACTAGTGTAGCCGTCGTTGTATCCTGTCCCATAAGTCTGTACACCCACTTGGCCAGTAATGCTAGGTTGAGATCTTGCAATTTCATTAATCCCAGTTCCCCCAAGCGATCTGGTCTGCACACTACATCCCACGAGACGAGGGATATCCCCCTCCCTTCCTCTGATCCTGAACTTTTCCATAAAAATCTTCTCATCATACTTTCGAGACGCTTCTTGGTCCCCACTGGTAATTTCAACACTAAGGTAGAAACTAGGTATTGCTGACAGCACGTGGCATAGTTACACTAATCGTCCCACCATTGACAACATTCTGCTTTGCCATCCCTCCATCTTCTGCTCTATCTTCTCCACTACTGGATGCTAGTCTATAGATTTGATATGACCCCTGTCAATGGGAGACCCAGAAATTCCATTAGAAGTGTACCACTATGTGTCCCCAAGGCTCTAGAACAGAGGGCTTCCTCCTCTTGCGATAATCCAAGCCTGACAAGGGCTGATTTGGCGCGGTTAGTGTGTAGTCCCGAACAGTCTGCGAAAATGTCAAGCAGGGTGGATAGGTTTTAGCCTCCTCCTCAGCCCTCTCTATGGAAAAAGTTGTATCGTTTGCATATTGCAGAAGAGAAATACCTGTCGGGAGCTGGGGGTCCAAAAACATTTCAGCAGGCCATTGGAGCAAGCCTCCATTGTGCTTATGGCAAGGGCATCCAAGACCAAAACAGAAAGTAGTGGGCCTAGAGGGCATCCTTGTCTAACCCCTCTTTGCGGTCGAATCCAGCCTCCTTCGGGGCATCCGTTCACCAGCACCGCGAAAGAGTAGGATATAATACATCTTTTCGTCCACCACACCCATTTGGCTGGAAAACCACGACACCGCAGAGAGGCCTATAAGAAGTCCCAGTCAAGGCAGTCATATGCATTTGCAAGATCCACTTTCCACATGAACCCTTTCACTTTTGATCTTTTTCACACGGTCAAGATTTCTGATGCAATGACTGCACCAACAATCAATTGTCTCCCAGGAATAAAGGCAGATTCAAAAGGACCTACCAAGTCGTCAATCACCTCCCTGAGCCGATTGGCCAAGACCTTGGCTATGATAAGATATATGAAGTTGGATTGTGTAATAGGCCTAAAATCTCTCACTCTAGTAGCTCCTTGACATTTTGGGAAGAGAACCAAATAAGCATGGTTGATTTTTTTCGACCCAAAATTTCCTTGTCGAAATTCTTCCACCGTAGCCATTACCTCTATCTTGACTGTCTCCCAAAAGACATTACAAAAGAGACTGGGAGGCCATCAGGCCCCGGGGCTACTTCACCATTTAGTCCCTTGATTGTGACTAGGACCTCTGTCCCTGAGAAAGGACGCACCAGGTCTCTCCGTTGTGTCTCACTTCATCTAGTTGCTCTTCTGCTCCACCCCAATGATGTCTAGTCCCTTGTCATGAGAAGCTCCTAAAGTGATCTGTCAGCACTCTGCCAACAGCTTGGGCACCGACGTACTCTTTGTTTCCTGCGTGTACCGTCAATATCTGATTTGTTCACCTCCTCCCGTTTGCTGTGTGATGAAAGAATGTTGTGTTGGCATCTCCTCCATGTGTATGTGCAATCCCCCAGTCCCATTTCCTTTAGAGATGCCTCTGTGATAAGTGCCCAGAATTCTTCAGATCCCGGGTCCTGTCCTCCCGCTCCATTATGGCTGTCTTCTGCCTCAAGCGAAACCTTGATATTTTGGCCCCACCTCTGCCAGCTCTCTCCAGAGGGATGCCCTGAGAGCCGGATTCACCGGCCCGTAGACTTATATGACCAACTGAAAATCGCCCTTCTCCTCTTCAATTGTACTGCTGCCATGAAAAGTCCTGTCCAAGGGTCTTCTTTAGAAAACAATATCTTATTCCAGGCCACCATCAGTCCTCCGGATCTTTGTTCCGTGTTCACAGGCAAGTACCCAGTGAGGAAGTCCTGGCCCCCAATTCTCCAATCCGGTGCCTCACACTTTTCCAACATGGTCTACTGCAAGCACACCACATTGGCTCCCCATTCACGTAGGTATCTCCCCATTATAGCTCTTCTCTGCTCATCACAGAGCCCTTGCACATTCAATGATAAGCATTTCATGGTAGTACCGGATCAACCCCTTTGTTGTCAGTATCCTTTTAGAAGAAAAAAATTATCGGCAGTCGGATGACGATGTTTTTTTTCATCATCTGCAAACATTAATTAGGCTTCTGACAGTCTTGTTCTTCGTACCTCATTCAAATTCCTGTTCCTGTGGACCATATTTTTCGTTCATTTAACATCAGCTGAATCCTTTTAGGGTCCTGACAAAGTTCCTAACTTGGTTGTAGATTTGTTATTCTTTGTTCGTTTCATGCGGCATTATTTAGTTTGTATTTGTCCTGTTGTTTAGCCAAAATTCACCAGTAATTGGGCATAATATTGCAGGATATTTACCTTCTAAAATTTGGGCTGGTGACCCAAACTACGAAACAAGTATCATTCCCGTGGCAGTGCATTATGAATCCATGATGGTGAGTTTGTCTTACGGAAAACATTTAATTAATGATAATTTTTTGTTATAAGTAGTTGTTTGTGAGACGGATGGGATATTCACCGATTCGTCGGGTGTTCATCCCTTTTATAGTTAAAAAAAAATTGTTTGCGAGACGGATTGTTTGATTCAATTAATTGCTCAGTTCTGAATATTTGTATCAACTGATATACGTTTCATTTGACTCTTATGCAATCTATTATGAGTTTCTTTTTCTTTTATGCTTTTTTAATTCCATTTTTTCATTTTTCATTGGCAAATGGTGTTGAAAACTGAAGCATCTAGTCGATGGCAGTGAAAATGTTTGTTGGAACAATTATTGGTGACACAAAGGTTATGTTAAGCTGTGGTTTCTCGAACTATTTGATGTAAGAGTCCAAGCTGTGTCACTAGTAACATAATGACAAATTGTTGGGGAAAGTTTCCATGGTCGAAGAGTAACCATTGCATGTCTGCAATATACTTCTCAGCAAAACTATCTTTTGAGTGTTTTAAAAAAAAATTATCTTTTGGAATACTGTTGGCCATACATATATTGCAGGACACTTATGGTAGTGTTCTGAATTGGGAAGGAGAGCAGCCCTGTGCAGAAGGGCGTGGCTTTTTTGGTTGGGACTCGGACAAATCTTCTCCCCAGTATGTGAGTTCGTCTCCACCAAGTTAGGTGATGGCTTGGGGTTTCAATATTGGTTAGATGAATGGTTGCCATGAGGCACTTTGAGAGAGAGAGGCATTTCATCGCTTATATTTGTGCTGGCACAGTGCCCTAACGCCATGATGGGGAATGTTGGGATGGAACGTGAAACCCAATTGTAAACATTGTTGTCAGATCAACGGATGGTAGAATTCCTGGATATGTAGCAATCCTCGTTATAGGGACCATGGGAGGAGCAAGACAGCTATGAATGGGCCGGTGTCCCTTTTGGTCCAAAGGACTTACACAAGGATTGGGGAGGGGCATGAGGAGCAGACGACCATTCAGGCATGTAGGGTCATTGATAAACAAGAAGTCTTCCTGTAGGTGCAGAACTTTGAATGGAATTTACTACCAAGGAGATTAGTGACCCTTGTCTTTTGCCAGAGGATGTACCTGGATACATTGCCGGTGTGTGAGTTCTGCTTGGGAGGGGATGAGGATGGCAAGCACCTGTTATTCAAGTGCCTTTTGCCTGTACGATCTGGTTTAACCATACTTTGGGCAATATGGCTGCACAGTCTTGGGAGGAGGCTTTCTGGGACTCAATTGGGAGAGGCAGCTAGATTAATGGCAGTACTTTGGGCGATATGGCTGCACCAAAGCAAGGTACTGTTCAGGGGGAGGAAGGCTTCTACTGAAGGGGTTGTCCATGAGGTGGAGGGGCTCATGGTGGCCTGGTTTCCTTGGGCCATGCGTGTAGAGGAGAGGCCTTAAACAGCTTTGGGTAGGCTGATAGGTGTCTGCATGAAGTCTAACTGGTGGTCACCATTTTGCCGGCTGATCATTCCTTTCATTTTTAATATTTTGGAAGATTTATGATTAACAATCAATGGGTTTCTAATAACTGCAGTGATGGTGAGGCCCAGATAAGGTAATACCAATTTAGTTATGGTAAGATATCATAGTTATACAATATTAAAGATAAAAGTAATCAGGATTAATGATGTTGAGAAAATCAGAGACCTGTTTACCCATCCTCACCTGTGAGCCTCAAGAACCCTTGGGGTTCTTTGCTACTCCTGAGATAGGTTGCACATGAACGGCTAGATTTTTTAACCTAATCTGACAGGACATGAACGGCTAGATTTGTTGTGAACTTTATTTTTTTAAGGAACCATATCATAAAGGAGTCATATGACAGGTTTATGAGCACTCAATTTTTTTCCACTACTGTGAGATCTTCTCCCGAAGTTGGTCTGATCCAGCTCCTTCCAATGATGCTCTGCTCATTATCTCTATTGCAGCTTAGGTTTACAACATAAATCCCTAACTTCACTTCTTCCGGATATTGTGTTGGGCCAAGGCCTGTAACGAGCTAGTAGTTGTCATGTGTAACAATAACTGATCACATGTGTGAAAAAAGAAATCTGAGTTTGGCCAAGATACATGATGCCCACGCGGTTACATCATGTAGAAAGAAATGAAAACATAATGAAGGGGATGTAACAGATACATAACTAATAACTACGATTAAGAGGCATAATTATCTTCAAAGGACTGCAATGAAAAAAAACTGCTTTTGCCGGTTAAAGAAATCTGTGGCACTAAGGATTGTGACTGTTCATTGAAGCACAAATGGATTGTTTATTAGTTTGTTATATGAAAGAAAAAGGTAAATGTGTATTATTTCTGCAAAATGGTGCAGACTTCTGTTTGATTTATTGCAGTACACATGTACCATGATTCATTTGATTACTGCATGTTAATTTCTCCCCATTTGGATTATTTTTATTAAGTTTCTGTCAAGTCATTGATCTTTTACGGGCACCCGTTTCATTTATGATTTCATATGCATTTCTTAATTTTTTGGAGGCTGGAGCTTCGATGATTGGTGTGCATTTTATACATTTTACTGAAGGGGAGAAGCTCGCTTTGTCGTTCCATCAGTTTGTACAGAGATTTCCTTTGGGCCAGGTATTTCTTTTTTTTGACTGTTGGTTCAGAGATTTCCTTTGGGCCATGTATTTTTTTTTACTGTTGGTTTTTACTCCATATGCTGAATTTATTACGCTTGTTTCAGGGGGTTCTCATTGATTTGAAAATTACTTCTGGAAAGCTTTATATACTCAAAGAAAATGAATCAAAGTTTTATGATCTTCTTCATTCAGATGTGAGAATGTAAGTGATATTGCAACCTTTCTGTCTGCAACTTCGTAACTATTATTATTCATCTCTTATTTGTTTTTTATTATGCCGAATCTTGGGAAAACATTATCTGCTAGCCAGTAGATCTGTAGTCTAACTCTTTCTCCTCTATGGTATATCTTGTTGTAAGTGGGCCGCATATTATAAGTGGCCTGTTTTTTCTCTCAAAAAAAAGTTGCATATGTCCCTCTTTCTTTTATTACTATTATCCCCTTTTTTATGAGCGACGTGTATAAGAATCTCACGTGTTTTCACTCTCTTTTGAGGCATTTATTCCTCGTGTGGAAGGTATGACTTAAGTGGGCCTTGTGATTTATTAAAAGAATGTAGCCAATGTGACCTGTAGTGAACATATTCCAACATGGGGAACAGATGATTTTATATATATAAAATCACCTCATGATTTCGAAATTGCTCTCATGATTTGAACTTGCTTTTTTCAATGGAGGCCAGGTGCTTAAGCACCAAGTATTATGATGCCATTTAGAAATAGTTTGTACCTATTTAATTGTAAAAGAAGTATTGTTTTCTTATGTTCATTCATCTCAATACCTCAAAATTTTGCCCGCCATTTTATGAACATAAACTAATTTGTTTCAGGGAGCATACTGGTAGTTACATTTTGCAAGAGAATTTCATTTCTGATCTCTTGTTTCAAGATCCTGAACAACTTTCGGACGATCTACTATGGAGTGAAGATTCATTCTTCGCATCGCAGGTATTCCTCATTGGTTTTCTGTTGATTTGTAAAAGCTTTAATTCTCGATTATTGAGATGAATTTCTTTGATGCTTCCTATCTTATTATTTTCCTAGTGTAAATTTCAGCTAAGTTTTAGTTTTATAAACTGTTTGGGATGTAGCTTGTATCCATTGCACATGGGAATAAGCCATTTAAGTGGGTCCTAGCCCATGTGTAGGAGACCATGAATAGAGTTAGACCTTTTTGTAATTTTTGAAACATCAATTGTCATTTTGGAATTTTGTGGAGTGCCGATGGGATGCTGGTCACGATTAGTGTTGGGGGCTAAAGTCAGGTCTATCAGAAGGCTTCACAGCGTCATTTCGACGGGATTGACATCTGGCGACAAAAACATGGAGGTTTTTGATGTGGACAGGTGATACCACCCTTCTTAACTCGCAGAAAACTGGGGAGAGGAGAGGATCTTCCCAAACACACTGAACCACAAAAAGTACTGAATGGAAGTAATGTCAAAGGGTCCGAACCAAGATCACACAGTAGAAGGAGAAGAGATTGAGACAAGAAGGATAGAAGGTGGGAGAAACTCGCGAGAGCTCTCCCTCAGGTTGCAGGCCTGCTCCCGCTTCCAGCCTCAGTTGCTGTTACAACTGCCTCTGCGACAAAATGCCAAAAAACCTCTGGTCTCGATTCCTGCTATTGCTATTTATTTCCTCCCGAACGTGTGATGCTCCCGTCCTCATGTGAGCTCTTCACGCTTGAGTCTTCCTCTTCTTTCGTAGATACTTCTTTGAGAAGAAGTGCCTTGTATCAACAGGGCTGGGGCCCTCCTGCCGCTACCATGGGTTAGCCTATGATGACCATAAGGTACCATCACAGTGTAGTTCTCAGAACATCAGCTTTCATCAGTGCCTTTCACGCAACGGGGGAACCAAAGGGATATCTTGATAAGGAAGCTGAATTAATAGGAATGGGATTGTAGGAGCCTTGTAGTGCCCTATAAGCATCCACCAGCCGTCAAGGTCTCCCATAGGGATTGTCAGTAGGTGGGGAGTCCCATGGTTTGGTGGTCTCTAACACATGCATCGCCAACCTAAACCTGACATGCGAGTAAATGGGGCCTGATGCCTGGGTCCCACTCTTTTGGGATTGGGCTGACTAGAATCTCCGGCTTCATAGTCTGGTGGAACAGGGCAAACATTTCATGCATATGTTATGCCACTAGATGACATGCAGTGACATGCCCATTCGGAGACAGGCGGGGGGGGGGCACCCAGAAGGAGGGTCCTCTTGGGAGGTAAAACTTTCCTTAGTGGGCAGGATCAGCAAGAAACCAATCGAAGCGGGGATCAGGCCTGGGGCACCGACAAACTTGTGTCTTAGTAGACTGTTCATGAAGTGGGACATTCTGGGCAAATATGTCAGGTTCAGAATGAAAAAACGGTTTGTGCGGGATGGGATGGGTGCAAAGGTGTGGATCATTGCTAGGAAGGGAGGAAGCTTATGCGTTACGGAGACTGGAAGGACAGGGAAAAAAAGGGTGCCTGGTGCGTGCTGGAAGGATCAGGGCATAATATCCAGGGAAAACATGGAAGAGAATAATGAGAAGCCACTGAGGCTGAAGAGGTGAGGCGTTGGGAGGTGGAGACTTTGTGCTGTGAACACATGGATCAGTAGGGAGAGACTATAATCCTTGAGGCCCTATGTCCTTGTGTCACTTGGTAGTGACAGCTTTCTGGTGTTTTGCGAATTCTGGGAGAAGGCCAAGACAGAGGTAATGGCCACGGTTGGGGAGCTCCAGCGAGGGAACAACATGATGAAGAGAATCAACCACGCCTGCTTGATTATGCAGCTAAAGTGTCTAGGGGACATCAGTGTGGGGTATTTTTGGCCTATTTCGTTGTAACACTATATACCTCATCATAGCAAAGATCTTGGCTAACATGCTAAGGGAGTCGAGTGGGGAAATTGTTGGACCCTTCCAATCAGCATTCGTTCAGGCAGGCAGCTGGTGGATTGCGCAATTCTGGGGGGGTGGAAAAGAAAGAAGATTGCGGGGTTTACATGGACTTTGTAATGGTGTATGACTCCCCGACTGGGGCTGTCTATGGTTCTCTATGGGGCAAAGAGGCTTTTCAGTAGAATGGGTTGGGTGGATCAAGATATGTATCACATCCTACTCCTTTATGCCGGTGAAATGATAACCCAGGGGGGATGAATTTAACCGCAAAGTGGGGTCGGACAGGGATCCGACCTTGCATCGCTGCAGTGGTGGAGAAAGTGGAGAGACGGTTGGAGGGATGGAAGCAGAGAGTCTTGTCGCGAGGGGGGAGACTAGTGTTGTTACGATCGGTACTATCAGCAATACCAACTTTCTATTTATCTGTGTTTAAAATTCCGGTGGGTGTTGAGAAACGCCTGAGCGGGATCGTGCAGAGATTCTTTTGGAAGGGGGCAATTGCAGGGGAAGGACGTGCCATGGCGCTGGTTTCATGGAAGGACATCTGCACGCCAACTAAACAGGGTGGACTTGGGGTGCATGACCTAAATACACTGAATGTGGCGCTATTGACGAAATGGGTTAGACGGATCGTGGGACCGGAGGATGACTTGATTAAGGATGTGATGAGGGACAGATACGGCTCCAGTTTGGGTTGGGAGAAGTTGATGCGCAATGTGAGGGGGGAGTCGGCTTTTTGGAGAGGGATGAGGAAGGTGTTTCCATTGGTCAGGGAGTTTTTCCGGGCCCAATTGGGGAATGGCGCCGGATTTAGGTTTTGGATGGACAATTGGATGTCGCATGGACGATTCCGTGATCTGTTCCCTCGATTATATGCCCTAGCCTGTCACCGGCATGCTTTGGTGGAAGAGTGTTGGGATGGAGTGTGGTGTCCAACTTTTGCGGCCATCTTATCTAGTCAGCGGGTGGAGGATTTTTTAAGCCTTCAGCAAACACTGAGCAACTGGAGGCCAATGACGGGGATGACAGATGGGTGGGTATGGGCATCGGGTCCGCTCTCCAGCCGAGGAGTTTACCAGAGTTTGAGATCACACCACTATGAGGACCCAATCATTCTAGGGGCATGTCGCTCAATTTGGAGGCAAAAGATTCCCTTAAAGGTTAGGGTGTTTGCATGGCTGCTCGCCAGGAAGCAGACAATGACCCGCGTGAGACGGCGAAGGTTCTTTCCGGCTGAATCTTCACTATGCCTTGTGTGTACGGAGGAGGAAGAGGAGTGCGAGCATCTTTTTTTCCAATGTCGGCTTGCTCGGGCGCTATGGGCTAGCCAGGGGCTAGCAGAGATTACGTCGAGTTCGCACTTATGGGCCACACTGCCGCGGCGCCAGCATGGGATTGACAAGGAGGGGGGGCTGAGATTCGCGGTACTTTGGGCGATATGGTCCCGCCGCAACGAGGTCGTTTTCAAGGGGGCGGCAATGTCGGTGGAAAGGGCTATAAATGATGTGGAGAGACTGGTTTTTTGTTGGTTTGGTCCTGGATGAGGTAGTGGGTATGGGGGGAAGGATGGGCCATATGTTTTTTGGCCTAGACCCCTCCACGTCCGCGTGTACGGAGGGTCACCAAGTTGGGTGATCTTCTTTATTGTTCAAAAAAAAAAATCGCTGCAGTTTGTTCTTGCAGGGGACACCCTTGCTATACGCAGGACCCAAGCTTGTTTCCGTGGTATGCTGAAAGGATTCCGGGCCCCAAGTTTCTCAGAAAGTATCCCTCTATTGCAACATGCTGAAAAACAATGTTTTTTATGCGGGGATAAGTGGAGGAGGCCAAGAACCTTTCCACCCCGTTGGATCTCTTAGCAGCCTCTTTGGGTCTTCATATCAATTATGTCAAGTCAGCTTTTGTTGGTTGTGGGTTATTACAAGAAGAGGAGACCTTATGCTCTATGGCCTTGGGGACTCCAATTGGGATGTTGCCCATGAGGTACTTGAGCCTGCACTTGATATTAGGTCACCTCAAGACCATGGACTGGCAGCCTGTGATTGAGAAGGTTGAGAATCTAGGATTAAGGCGGAGAGAAGTTGGTCCTTTGCAATATGGCTACATCGGAATGAGGTTATTCTCAAGGCAAGGGAGGCTTTGCTGGACGGAGTCGAACAAGTTGTGGCGAGTCTTGCTGCTTTTTGGTTGGAAGGAGTTTGACTTAAGGCGTGGGGACCTTTTTGGTCTGGTGTGATTGTTTGATCATATATATCTATGATATTGCGAGGGTCATCAATGTAGAGTGATCTTCCTCATTATGCAAACAGAAAGAGAAACATATAGGCCACTTATAACATGTGGCTTACAGACATCACATAGCATTATCAATCAGAAAGACTCCTGATTGATATTACTCTCTTTCAAGCTTCAACGCCAATTCAGTTGTGAATTCAGCTGGCACTAACTTAATGTTGGAGAGTGAGTAAGAGAGGGTAAGATAGGTGGAGAGACTATGTGAGAGGGAGGGAGAGGGAACGAGATTTAGGAGAGAGGAGGGAGGGACAGAGTAAGTGGGAGAATTAGAGAGTAGAATAGAGAGAGATGGAGAGAGGGAGAAGGAATTAATGAGTGAGGAAGAGAGTAAGAGAGAGTATGTTTGGGAGGGAGAAAGAGGAGAGAGGGGAGAGGGGAGGAAGAAAGAGGAGAGAGTGGGAGATGAGTTGGAGGGAAAGTGAGTTACTGATTGAGAGTGGGGGTAAGAGGGAAAAACAGAGAGTGTGTGCTTGGGACAGAGAGAGAGAGAGAGGTGTTTTGTACGTCCTAAGGAGGATTTTAACCATGTCTTTGAGTTACTACTATCTGATGCCATTTCCCCATCTCCGCAGCTGTATCCCAATGGTACCTTCTGTTCCTCGCGGCATCACAGGTAGCTCTCCGAGTTGCCTTAGAGACCATGTAGGGTTTAGAAGGAGAAACTTCCACTAATCTCTTATTATGTTTTTATATCAATTCCAGTCACAAGAGTTGGGCCATAATGAGTAAGTCATAAGTGAGCCAATAATGAGAAAGACAAAAAGGAAGTGATATTGGACTGGTTCACTAATGGCTCAATACTGAGTTCACTAATGGCTCACACAAAGCGTACTTCAAAAATACAAATTGAGACGGTATAGAGTCCATAAATGAACTTGTACTAGTAGTGTCCTTCAATCAACTGCCTCCTTGTGATGCTGGCCTTTTATTCGAGAACTAGGAACATGGGGTCTTGACACCTGGGGCCTGCTTTAAGTGGATGAGTTTTCATTAGTAAAGAGTACATCACCTGTTTTAATATGTTTCTTTGATCGTATCAGAACGATTCACACTTTTTCCTGCTTTTTTGGGATCTCCGGAAAGACACATTCTGTATTTGTTGATTTTGTGCGGTAATTTTGGTAAGAAAAGTGAAACCAACTAAAATCATATTTATAAGATGAACACAGCCGATGACAAAGTATCGATTACCCACGTTTTTATTTTATAGTAATTTTTGAAAAAAAATATAACGAGGGTTTAAATTATAATATTTCGAATTCATCAAAACCTTAAGATGCCGCTGGACATTTTGCAGGATCAGGCTCCGTATATTTTATCTTCAATATTCCTGAGCAGATTGCTCCAGCCTGGTGTTCATCAAAGCAATGCGCTGCGTGCAACCATTCTCGATTACAGAAAAAATCTTACGGACCATGCATTTCAAACCCTCAGCGTCTCTGATTTGAGAAAAGAATTGTTTTCCATTATAGACAGTGAGGTATTGTGCATTTTTAACTGTAGTTGATCATTCCGTTGTGATTTTCTGGGCTAATTGTTCAAGAAATCGTTATTGCGCAGGGCCTTAGTGCAAACCTTATCTCAATGTTTCGTTTCTGGAAGAACTTTAGTGCCAGATACATTCAACATTGGAACGAAGCCAACAGACCTTACAGTTTGTTTCTTGATTCTTTTGCTGGAACCGTTGGATTGGTCAGAAAAGCTTCAATTTCTGTACTCCGTAACCGGGAGCACCTTGAACTTCTTTCACATTGTAAGTGTTTCCTCATTATTCATTGTTTCAACGTTTTCAAACTTTTGTTCATGCTTTTAAACTGAAACTTTCCATGAATCTCAGCTTCATTCAATGGATTACATCAAATATCGTTCTCCTCTGATTTGGAACGGGACATCACTTTAATGGTGTTAAGATCCATTGGCAAAATCGGCAAACAGCTGGGTAGAGCATCTTATGCCGCAATGTTAATGTCCTTAACCAGCCCAGAACACTTCTCTTTTGAAGACATCTCCTCTTATTTACTTAAAGTTCTGGAGAGCGGTTATTTTACACCGGTGGGTCCCATCCCAACCTCGCGTGAGAGACAGCTAGTCAAGCATAGAAGCCATAGGAGATTTTCGGTTGAAATGGCTCTATCTCTTCACGAGCTATTGGCATTGGCTTCGTCTTGGGGATCTGTTTTAGATGCCGTCGAAAATTATCTGCTGCAGCTTGTGCCAAAAAAAATTCAGAGCACGAACTTGAAAACAAGTTTTTCTGTGAATTCGTGCATATTGATTCAGGCGACGTCACAAATGGCAACATGGATGCTCGACGTATTGTTTAACATGTTGCTGTTTCTTAGATATCTGGTTAACGCAGGTGTTCAGGTATTTGATCTGCTTCGATTTTCATCAGAAAGTTATATTGGTTCTAAAGTTTCACTTTATTCTGTCTTATCTTTTTTTTCAATATTCTGTTGGGACATTCTCTCAAGCTCAACTTATTTCCTATCAAATGAAGGGTCACAGTTGAATTCTGATTTGTTCTTTAATTAGTACAACGCCTGCTTTATCATCTTTATCACCATTGGCCTGTAGGAGATGGTTTAATCGTAATGATCCAGTCCAAACATTTGATGATTTTGAGAACGTATATTTTTCCCTTACATGATGTTTGGATTATTATTTTGCTTGGTATGATTCCCGTGGGTTTGTCTTAATCAATAATTTGTCTGATTCAGGCCGATTTGATGCAAAATGACGTTTCCAGGATAAGGCAAAATCTCCTTCCAAGGGTTGAGGATATAATTATTAATTGGCTGTCAATATATTTTGTGACAACTACAACCACGGAATCACCGCCTGTCGAGGACTTCAGCTCTCGGCTCTCGTCATTGCGAATTGGTAATTTTAATATTTATTTGCATAAGTAGTTCATGGCCATACCGTCTAGGTAAATGGTCTTATATATCTTTTATGAAACTCTGCTTTTCGGACTTGTTTTCAAAAAAAAAACTGTGCTTTTCGGATTACAGGTTTTACTTGAATTTGTTGTTTTTCACTATGTTCTCCAGTTGTAGTGAATGAAGGTCACCTTACCTTTATGTCCTGTAAAGCTCGTGTCCTGCTATATCCATGTTTGTTAGTTTGATATCTAATTTTTATATCCATGTCTGCGCCTATCCTACCTACTTTCATAGAATTTAATTATTGGAATTGTTTTCTAACACCGCGCATTTTACTGTTTCAGGTAGTAAGAAAGACAGTGGAACGTGGAAGGGAAAACTTGGTACGTCAGATATTACATTGGCCTGTCTTCTTGATTTTTCTGTCTCATCAGAAGGATACGGCTTTGTTCTTTCAAGCTCTCTTCCTCCACCAGGGCAATTTTTTAACTTGGTCATGGATTTTGCCTGTCGGATTATTCGGGGAAAAGAAGTGGGTTCCTATTCCATGGGTTGCGCTATTGTTCTAGCCTCCAACATGCTTTCTCATGGCCAACACGAAGCTGCTGAGGTTTCCCACTTCTAGTTTCTTTGATTCATCTAGATTGTTTTCCTTCTAGGGGATTCAATGACCTGATTCAGTGATTTCTCAATTGAAGGTCCTGCTTGGTATGGCTGATGTTCAATCAAGACTAAGGAAAGATTCTAAGAGCGATTGGTGTAGCCATGATGAATGGGTAGCTTCCCTTCATCTCCTTGGGTTCTGCATAATCTTGAGAGCACATGCTGGATCTTATGGGCGAAAGAAAGACTCAAAAATTGATGAAGCTACTCGCTGTTTCTTCCAGTAAGTACTTGCAGCTTCCTTTCTGGAAATAATTCGTTTGTTCTGGAGTTCTGGATATAATATGCAATGTAATAATCATTTCTTTTTATTTCTCGGAAAAATTATTCAACATATTCCTTTTTCCCTCCAATTTTTCGTATATTTAAAAATTATGTCAACTGAGTAAAACGTTTTCCGTTCGTATGGTTAAAATTACTTCGACTGGAGAATGTGCCCCACTGATATGCATATTGTTTTTAGTCCACTCATTATTCATTTCGGTTCTCTCCTTGCATATCTAATTATTTTATTTTATTTTTCTCTTATTCGCAATCATACAAATAACATGCCTCTCTGAAATATCTTACGTACGGTTTTCCTCTCTCTCACCCGTTGGATCATCTCTTTCCACCACCCTCTGGAGCAGTTTTGTATACAATTTTAACTTCTAAATGACCGATACGACGTTAGGTAACGTTTTCCTCTTATATCTGTCCCTGGAACAAAACAATTTGGATGAAATGAGGTTTCATAACGTCATGAACAAGGGATCACAGATCAAGTAGTTGGATTATTTCTCAACTTTCTCATAATGATTATTTGAAAGTAAAATCACGACAACCTTGTCAAGATGAATTGTCGTAAAGTCATTAATTTAATTTTTTTCTTTCAGAGCTGCGTCAGGAGGACTGTCTCTTGCATTGGCCAACCTTGCATCCCACGCGGATTTGCCTTGCGCTGGTACGGTGAGGTAATGAGATGGGTGATATTTTCAAAAGCCAGCCTTTATGTAATGTGCTCATCATCACAGGTGATGCTATGCCAACGACTGTGTGGAAATTTTATTACTACCAATGGGCCATGCAAATCTTTGAGCAGTACAACATATGTGAAGGGGCTTGTCAGTTTGCTCTCGCTGCTCTTGAACAAGTGGATGAAGTACTTAACTTGACCAATGGCTGTGATGATGAAAATTTTCTTCATGAACCAGGGACTACAGTTAGAGGGCGACTGTGGTCGAATGTCTTCAAATTCACGCTAGATCTCTGCAACTACAAAGACGCATACTGTGCAATTATTTCGAATCCAGATGACGACAGCAAGGAAATATGTCTAAGGCGTTTCATAATTGTGCTCTGTGAACGTGGTCCGATCAAGGTTTCACCACCTACTCTTAAACTTCATTTGATACTGCTTTGTTTCTTATTGTTAGTGAATCTTGCCATAAACAAATTATACCAAAATTATTCCTTAGACATAAACTCAAGATTCTATGCCCCAAAGATAAACCTTACATCGGGACTCTCAACTCTTTACCCCTTAATCTTACCTTCTAATCTGAAACATCCCCCATAAACCCTAACTCTTAGTCTCTAAAAACCTAACCTTTAACCCCGAAACCCAACCACTTAACCCGAAATACATAATCTTCTCTCTCCGGATGAATACTGTTTAAGATTCGGGGTACTTCCGACTCTGTAAATTTCTGGAAAGAATTGTAGCATTTTTATATCCTCAGTCAGTTATGTCTAGACGTAGAAAATTTCTGTATTTGATCCCTTCACTCAACGTTTCGGTCATAATTCTGATCGAATCATCAATTGGGTTGATTGGGCCCACTGGAATGATCGTCATAGGGGATCAAACATTGATCCTATCCTCGATCAGCCAGTTCAATTGATCGTCTTAATAAGGATTATGTTCCTTAAATTCTGAGGTCCCTCTCACTCTTTCTTTCTTTCTCTCTCTCTCTCTCTCCTCCCTCCCTCCCTCCCTGTCTCTCTCTCTGTAGTTCATTTAGCTAGCTTGGCGCATGGCAGTAGTCAATTGGAATCATCGACTCATTCCACAAAATGGGCCAAATAGGTCCAATCTACCTATCTCACAGTCAAATGATGATCAAGATCCGATTGGCTAATTTGTTCCAATCTTGATATGGCTAAGTTGATCGATCCTATCCTCGATCAAGGTTATTTGATCGTTCAAGCTGTTTTACTTAATTTGAATCTAGTCAGGTAGACCAGACTGTTAAACCCTAGTTTGTGCTCCCTCATCTCTTTGGTCCAAATGGCCCATTCTTACTGTTTTTTTAAGGGGACCATACCGGAATGAGCCTTTAGTTAAATGGGTTTGAAGGTCGTGTCAAATACTAGCTTTAATTTTTCCGCTGTCGTGGTTTCTTCTATAAGGGTTAATGTCTACCGAATCCGCAATTCAAGTAAATATTTTTTTATCGGACTTCCTCATCAATTACTTTGAAAAATACTATATTCTCTCGTAAGCTTTCCACGGGGATGAAGCTTTGGACGTCCCTTTGACATGAAATTTGAAGTAGCTCGATTTCCAATTTCCCGTTACCACCTTTACTAAGCTATTGAATGACCTCCATTAGTCTTCACCCCCATACTTAGCATATGAATATTCTGTGGTATCTCTATTTCTCAGCTTCTGTGCAACGGCGAAATTCCATTTGTTGGTTTGCTAGATAAAGTAGAGCGGGAGCTTTTCTGGAAGGTAAATACAAATGCTATCCAAGCAATACTCATCTTTGGAAAGCTTTATATTTCAATTTTATTCCAATATTGCTCTCTACGTGATAGGCCGAACGATCTGATGTGATGACAAATCCAAATCTTTACAAGATACTCTATTCTTTTGAATCGCAACGTAACAACTGGCGGAAGGCAGCAAGTTATATGTACAGGTTTACTGTACGTTTGAGAATGGAAAAAAAGTCTGAGGAACTGTCAGAACTCGCTCCAGTCTTTGAAGAGAGAATCTGGGGACTCTCTGCTGCCATCAGCGCGCTAAAACTTGTGAATTCTACATATGCTTGGATCGACAGTCATGTTGATTCATGCCTCATTGATCAACATTCACCTAACAAAAGAGCGCGGAAAGACCTTTTGGAAGGAAGTACGTCAAACTTCACTGGTCTATGCACTTTTTCTATTATTTTGGCTCATTGTTCGCTTATTACATTTCCAATAAATTCTCTAAAACTTTCAATTGTTTGTTCAATCGTCTTTGCTGGGTTTGGGAACCTGATACAGTCCTCTCAGAATGGCACGATTAAGACTAGAACAAACGAACAATAACAATATATATAACACAGTAACAAGTACAAGTGTACGAACCCTTGTTACAGGAGCGATCTTACAAGACGATTACTTTGCCTCCCAATCTCTTAAGGATCTCTTAAGAGCCCTAGGAAATTCTCCCACTATCTCTGGAGAGTACTTTTCCTACCATACATACATGTTTTACACATATTTATACTATCCTAATGTAGACAGTTATACTTCAGTAGCCTTCTTCGAACATCTCCAAGGGTGGTATCTGTTGGACGTGCCCCCTGGATTCTTCATGAAGGAGTGCCTCAATTGTGAATGCCTCTTCAGATACTTTCGTCGGGATGTTGTGTTGTTTTGATGCCCAGGAGGATTCTAACGATTTATTTCTCCTTCTGTCATAACTGTCATAACTGTCGTTTTGCAATATCAATATCAATTTATTCCTCTTGTATACTTTAGGAAGATTCATATCAGAACCTCATCTGGTTACTTAATGGCCTGTGCATGTTATTATCTTTCGAAGCTTTGCTCTGAGAAATTTTTGTAAAAAAATCCCTTTTAATGTCGGAAATTTTATTTTCCTCAATTGTAAATTTGTTTCTGAGGTTACATTTGGGGATCTACTCACTTCTTTGGAGAAGCTATTGCCTTGTTCGTTTATGTGGTTGGCATAATTTAATTCTCGATCATTATACCACAATGTCCTCATATTGCATGAACTGTAATTTCAGTTGTTGCCAGTGAAAATCTATCGTGGGTAACGAAGGACCACCTCGACATTGACGATCTAGAAAAGGAATACGTTGTTGCTTCAGCACAGTACTTGCTTGCACAAGGAAATTACATATTTAAACCTATGGGTATATGGATTTCATAAATTGTCTTTCTTTGCGACGTACAAGCTGTTTAAGTCGTTATAAGCTTGTACTTTTCCTCGTAGGTCATGATTTCAGTCTAGAAAAAATAGTCATCGCTCTGGTCCTAGCAGACTATTATGAAATGGCCTTCACCGTTCTCCTAAAGTTCTGGAAAGGTTCTGCATTAAAGAGGTACTTATTCATGTGAAGAAAGTAATCATCTATTATTAACCGTTTGTTACTATCCTTGTTCTGGTGTTAAATTGTGTGCTTCTCAGAGAACTGGAGAAAGTCTTTGTCAAGATGTCTGAGAAATGCTGTGAAAATAGAGCATACTCAGCTTTCTCGGGGTAATTTCTTCCTCCATTTAGATTTATGCAACTCCAATTTTCTCCCGGGGGCCGGGAGGTTATGCGTTTATTATTTACATTGAATCATTTTTGTCAGTTCTGGCCTTCTATTGAAATCTGCTCAGGATGTGACAATTGTCAATAAAAAACTGGATGGATCAATTTATCAACCTAAGGCAACTGTGCACTGGGAAACACTTGAGGTTTATCTTGTAAGTAATCCCTTTTCTTTTTCTTCAGCAGTATATTTTCTTAACTTCGGATTATTGCGTAAGACCTATGTTACTAGCCTCTCTTTGAGTATTCTTTTTTCTTTTTTCAAAACGGAAGTTTAATTGAAGTTAATTTTTTGGTGTTTGATTGGAGGGGTTTGTGGGTAGTATTTTTTTATTTTAGGTTTGAGGTATTCAGATTTAGGGATTTTATTGGTCACCTTTTGTTGTTTAAGTTATCAAGATTTAGGGATCGAGTGCTTTACTTCTCCAAACCACATGGATAAATATTTTGTAAAAATCTACTCTGACATGGTATTATTTCCCGAGCGCTCACATAATTCACATGCACATGTCTACAGGAGAAGTATCAGAAACTACATCCAAGACTGCCTGCCATCGTAGCTGAGACGTTGCTCCTCGCAAACCCGCAGATTGAACTGCCCCTTTGGCTTGTTCGCATGTTCAAGGTGAATATTGTCCTCTTCCAGGCTATTATGACATTTATTTAGCACATATTTCGACATGGAAGGGGTACAGCCTATTTAACCAAATCGTCTCTCTCAATCTGCCTATTTAAACATTAACAGTTTAAATAAAAGACGGATGAATGACAATGAATATGACGAGATTCCAGGATAATGATGACGATGACAGATTCGTCAGTGTCTGCCAATCCTAGTTAGGTGTCAATGATGACCAAGATGCCCTTATCGTGCCAACCCAGTTATAGACTGAGTTCGGCTCGTATCTGATTCATACTATACCAGCAATTAACTTCTCCTCGATACAGGCTGGTCCGAGAACATGGGGCATGACTGGGCAAGAAGCTGACCCCGCGACTTTGCTCCGGTTGTATATTGACTATGGCCGCTATGCCGAAGCTACCACAGTGTTGCTTGAATATCTGGAGTCCATGAACTCCACGGTAACCCTCATCTGCTTCTCTCTCTCTCTCTCTCTTTACCCTCATTATTTATCCCCTCATAATGATTGTTGCTTGATTATATTTAGTTGATTAATTCCTTGGTACCCCTTCATAGCTTCTTTCTCTCATTCAAACTTCATTATCTATCCCCTCTTACTGATTGTTGCTTGATATCTTCAATCAATTAATTCCACGGTAACCCACGTCAGCTTCTCTCTCTCTCTCTCTCTCTCTCTCTCTCTCTCTCTCTCTCTCCCTCTCTCTCTCTCTCTCCCCCCCCTCCTTCTCTCTCTCTCTCTTCTCTCCCTCTTTCTCTCTCTCTCTCTCTTCTCTCTCTCTCTATCTCTCTTTTCTCCTCTTTCTCTCTCTCTCTCTCTCTCTCTATCTCTCTTTTCTCCTCTTTCTCTCTCTATCTCTCTTCTCCCCCTCTTTCTCTCTCTCTCTCTCTTCTCTCCTCTCTCTCCCTCTCTCTCTCCTCTCCCCTCTTTCTCTCTCTCTCTCTCTCTCTCTCTCTCTCTCTATCTCTCTTCTCTCCTCTTTCTCTCTCTATCTCTCTTCTCCCCCTCTTTCTCTCTCTATCTCTCTTCTCTCCTCTTTCTCTCTCTATCTCTCTTCTCTCCTCTTTCTCTCTCTATCTCTCTTCTCCCCCTCTTTCTCTCTCTCTCTCTCTTCTCTCCTCTTTCTCTCTCTATCTCTCTTCTCCCCTCTTTCTCTCTCTATCTCTCTCTCTTCTCCCCTCTTTCTCTCTCTCTCTCTCTTCTCCCCCCTTCCCCTCTCTCTCCCTCCTCTCCCCCTCTTTCTCTCTCTCTCTCTCTTCTCTCCTCTTTCTCTCTCTATCTCTCTTCTCCCCCTCTTTCTCTCTCTATCTCTCTTCTCTCCTCTTTCTCTCTCTATCTCTCTTCTCCCCCTCTTTCTCTCTCTATCTCTCTTCTCTCCTCTTTCTCTCTCTATCTCTCTTCTCCCCCTCTTTCTCTCTCTATCTCTCTTCTCTCCTCTTTCTCTCTCTATCTCTCTTCTCTCCTCTTTCTCTCTCTATCTCTCTTCTCCCCTCTTTCTCTCTCTATCTCTCTTCTCTCCCTCTCTCATCTCTTCCCCTCTTTCTCTCTCTATCTCTCTTCGCTCCCTCTTTCTTTCTATCTCTTTCTCTCTCTCTTCTTCCTCACTCTCTATCTCTTCTCTCTCCCTTCTTCCTCTCTCTCTATCTCTTCTCTGTCTGTTCTATCTCTCGTCTCTCGTCTCTCTTCTTCCTCACTGATTGTTGATTGATATCTTCAATCAATTAATTCCTCGGTAATCCTCATCAGCTTCTCTCTCTCTCTTCCTTAATTATTTATCCACTCTTACTTATTGTTGCTTGAATATCTTTAGTCAATTAATTTCATGGCAACCCTCACCTGCTTCTCGCTACCTTCATTACTTCTCACCCTCTGATTGCATTGTTTTTTGGATATCTTGAGCAAGCTAATAATAACCCTCTTCTGCTTCTCTCTCTCTCTACCTCTTCATTATTTCTTCCCCTCTTACTGTGCATTGTTGCTCGGATATTTAGAGGAAAGTAACGCAATGATGACCCTCGTCTACGTCTTTCTCTTTCTCTACCTTCGATATCTCTCCCACTCTTACTGCATCTCCTGAATCTGGCTTGCACTTGTATTTTTCCGTCATTCAGAGACCTGGAGAAATCTTGCGGAGGAAGAGAATGTCGGCAATTTTCTTCCCTTACACGGCCATCGAGCGCCTCTGGTGTCTACTTGACGAGGCACAAAGTTCGGGCCATTTAGTAGATGAATGCGACAGACTCAAGGGACTTATGAAAGCCGCCCTGTTAGACCACCTAAATCAGGTAAGATCAATTTCAAACTTTTTTCTCTTTCAATATTCTCTTGATTTTACTCTTTTTTATGCCTTACTGCCTTACTTTCACGGGGAGGAATATTCATATTTGTACCCCTTTTTTTCTTCAAAATTCTCTGAATTTTATACCTTGTTTATTATGCCGCCAGTGTCTTTTTTCTTCCAATAAAATTCTGAATTTTATAGTTTTTATGCTTGTAGTGTATGTTTCTGATAGAGGAAAACTCATTTTCATACCCTTTTCTATTCCTTAAAAATTCTCTGAATTGTATAGCGTTGTGCCTTAATTGTCTTTTTTCTGATGGTGGGAAACTCATTTTATTCCATTTTTCTCTTCGTTCAAAATTATATAATTTATACCCTCTTTTAATATATTTCATACTTATTCACATGGAGAAACTCGTTTTCATACCCTTTTTTCTTCCTTCAATATTCTCTGGATTTTCTTTGTTTTCACATGAATGTTTTTTGGAATTTTCATGCCCCTTTTTCTGTTAATCCCGCTTGCGTGTTTCTCTCATAGAAGAAAATTGATTTCACGCCCTTTGTGTTAACCTAAAATTTCCCTAGATTCTTGTACCCTTTTTTTCTTATTTTAAGATTCTTTGGATTTCAGGTGAAGGTTGATTCTGAAGATGCATTGGCATCTGGACTTTTATAGGATCTTGCAATCTGACAGCCCTTGTTCTTTGTGTTTCTTAGCGAATAATAGGTACCCCTTTTTTTTAGAATTATTAATCAAATGAGTTCATTTATCCCACTGTCTCTAAGTTGTTTGCTATAAGATTTTGAGGGAAAAAAATAGGAAAAAGCCTAATTTGACTTTAAGTGCGGACTTTCATTCCCCGTCTTCTCGTCTTTCGCCTTTTGCGCCCGCTCGTAAAGTCACACGTCACGCTGTTGTGAATTGATGATTAGCATCACATTTCTTTACTTGACCTTTGGATAAACCAAAGGTTCTGCTCGTAAATTCTCCGCCAAGAACCTGATTAAATAAATCAAGTCTTGTAAAAAGAAAGCGGATAAAGAGAGAAAGAAAAGCAAGTAAATCATTTGAATAGCGGTCGCTTCCACGTCATGTTGAAGGTACCGTCTCATACCTTCTTGTAATCTCTTGGGAATGACACCACATTTAGTAATCAACTGACTGTACACGCTATGGTTCCGAATATTTCATAAGCCCGGCTAAATCCACAATGATTTGTTTTTTATAGTAATATTTTTTTTTTGAGGCGGGTGGGCATAATTCTGTTGTTACAAGTCCCAATGATTTGTTTTTTATAGTAATATTTTTTTTTGAAATCATTTATAGTAATATTAAGATGTGCAACCCGGTTCTACTTGACTGAGATCCACGCTTGTTCTAAGGTTACCCTCTCTGAACATGGGTCCAAATTTAGAGGTGATCTTGAAAGCTGGGCCCAAATTTAGAGGTGAACATGGGCCCAAATCATCTCGAAAGCTGATAAACGGAAAAATTATGTCAAATATGTGAGAGCTTAATTAAATATTTCAAAATGGTGGCATGATCTAGTGTTGCTTATTGATTAGGTTTTATGTTGCCGTGGTTTAAGTTTGCAGTATCTCATGAGAAACATTTATTTCTTTGAGTTTCTGAAAAATCCTTTGCCTCACAAGAATCATTGATATAGTTTTAAATTTCTTTCTCACTTGATTAATAGCGATTGCTTGAGATTTAAGACTGTCCCCAAGTTCTGCAGGTTCATGTTGTTTATTTCCGACGTTGGAAGGGATGATCAAGGTGGGAATTGTTGTAGTTTCTTTTGAAGCCAAAAATCCCAAATGTGATACACCTTAATTATACATTCACTTCAAACTTCAATCCCATATTTCTCAGCTAAAACTTTGCTAAATTTATTATTAAGCTCGTAATTCATATTTTTTCTGTCCCAAATACCTCTTTATTTAAATTTTACTAAATTTGATGCTCCAAGTCATTTTCTGATTTTGTCAAATCACCATGTTTATAATTCTTCTCAATATTCTCAAGCCTTTCTAAATTAAACTCGATTAATTCTTCAAAGCATAAAATTCAGATTTATCTAAAATTTGCTAAAATTATTATTAAGATCGTAATTCATATTTTTCCTGTCCCAAATACCTCTTTATTTAAATTTTACTAAATTTGATGCTCCAAGAAGTCGTTTTCTGATTTTGTCAAATCACCATGTATATAATTCTTCTCGATATTCCCAAGCCTTTCTAAATTAAACTCGATTAATTCTTCAATACCTAAAATTCAGATTTATCTAATGATTCTTCAATCTGACTCTATTTACTCTATTTATTGGATGCTGTGTTTCCGTACCTCTAATTTAAAGAAATTCACATATTTTGGTACGGAAACACAGCATCCAATAATTATTGTTATTTATTTACATCTATTGTTGATTACATTTCAGTTTTAGTATTTTTACTAACGATACAGAAGCTTATCCTCCTGTTGTTAATTGACTTCTTCGAATTCAAACTGACCTGGTGGTTTTCTGGATTAATAAGGAATCTTTACAAATCATTAAGATATTCTGATAAATATTGAATCTATTGATGTTATTCTAAACCTAATGGATAAGTAAAAAATTTTGAAGCCAAAAAGAATGTTGCCACTGAGAGAGAAATCTATTTATGGATTTTCCAAAAAAAAAAACGCACTGATTATAGATTTTTTAGCCACCTAACAACTGATCTAATACAAATGTATATGATTCAGAAAGATGATGCTGTGGGAATGAAAATTTGAAGCTTCAATTGTCCGTTTTTCAGGGGCCTGCAGCCTATAATATTTATTTTTCAGTGTATAAAAGTATATGTTTCATCGGCATCTTAAACAATAATTGCCCATAGAAAATACAAACTGAATCAGACCTTCAACACTCGAAACTTGAAACACCTGACAACTTCATTATCACCTTGGACAAAAACATATCCATTACATGTTGGTTATTCGGATAAGTAATTTGAAGATGTGGAAAGTCCTGACCTCTAGAAATGCCCACATAGTCCTCAACATATCAAATCTCTCGGTCTTGTTCTTGCTTGGCGCTACAAGGCAAACCGATAAGGGAGGGGGATAAGTAGAAGGTATAAAAGAGACCACCAAGAAGTGACTAACTTCGGTATCTCACACTTAGGACTTCAATGAACATTACTCTATGCCCATGTACCAGTATCGTTAATGACTCCATTAGTATAATTAATTAAATATACCTATATATATTGATTATACTATAAAATAATTAAAAATTAAAATAATATTTATTATTGATCTTGAATGATGAGAACATAAATTACTATCTTCATACTTCTTACCTACATGTCAGATATTTCTAGAAAAAGGTGATGTCATACTTGAAAGAATCCTAGAGGAAAAGTTTTGGGCCAAGATGGGTTTGAACAAACATAGAAAAAAATTATTGGAAATCATCAAATATAACCACTCAGGCATCACCCCAGGAGAATCCACATCATATAAGTATATTATATATATATAATTAATATAGATATGGCTTTATGCATTAAAACTAAGCCACAATCAATCTATCTTGGATCAATTTAACCCAGTTGATAAGTCTGATCACCAACACTTGTGTTCCCAAGTCATTGTGTATTCACGAAGGTACAAGAAATTTAATTAAAATTTTCATGAAACCTTTTTTTAGTAGTTAGGACTGATGCATTGAGAAATCTTCAAGCACACCTTTTATGATGTTTCCACTACCCTAGTCAAGGACATCATTACATGATATTCATAAAGTTTATTATTCACCCACCAAAGAGTAGACATGTTAAGATTTTTCTTTCCTTTGCCTAATCATTCAAACTGATATATGCAACACAAGCATTGAAAACAGATCAGACTAAACTACAAATTACATATCATCTTATCACCTTGTGTGAAACTGTTAACACTCTAACTCTACTCCTCGGAAGAATCCCTTCAAGCCATTCATGTGCCCTATCTTTAGGTGTATCAATGTGAACGATGCAATGAGATCTCCTCTTCAACGTCTTTAACTCTACTTCAAGATCTTGTAGATATACTCACTATCAAATCATATAAATTTGAGGAGTGACGTAAGAAAGAGATAAGACAAAGGAAAGACCCATTTTTGGCTGGCATTGACACCTAAAATGGGTGAAACCCCCCCCCATATACTTATTTCTGAACTTTCAAATGCCTTTATAATTTGATTATATCCATCAACATTCATAGATCTTGAGCTTGTGACACTCAAGGCCCATGCATCAGTTTAGCTAATAAATTTAATGGCCTAATAATATTTATTGACCACCCGCATTAATTAACTATATTGGCGTATAAACTAATTAATCAAGGATCGATTTGACCCAATCTATGGGTTACGTTTCTAGCCCATGGAATTCCAAGCTACACCTATGCTCCAGAAAATAAAGAGTAGTATTTTAACTCTCAATGAATCTTTATCTTCATCAGTTATCATATATGTATAATCCTTCATCTGCACGAGACTCCCAAAGGACATAGGATATGGTTAGTCATCAAACTTTAATCTTTCATTATAGTTAGTAACAATGCATAATGTAGATGACTGGGGTATTGAATTATTAAATAGCTGCACTACCTTGGCCAAGGATTTAATGCATCTTCTTCCTCCAGTCAATCTCTTCCAATACTGATGGTGGACACTCATGTCTTGACTATTCAGTCCCATTAATATAATTATTACTATATATGAGCTAAAAATTATTTGGATCATCTTGTTAGGGACTCGAAAGTCATGGTAAAAGCATAACCGTCCATCCACAAGTTGTCTTTGGTGTCTCAAGTCCAAGGACTACTTATATAACCATTACATAAATCCGCTTTATTGACATTTAGCTCTAATATCATTCAAGGATTCATGTGGATCAATTCTTGAACCCTTTCCCTAAATATCATCTATTGTTTGTCCTTAGTGCTCTACACTAATGGTTAAATGAGTTGGATCAATCAAATCAAACATACTAATCATATAAGTTGGATAAAATAGTGCCTTTCTATAGTTTGGAGTCTGTCTCGAGTATCGTTCAAGTAGGAATATTTGGACTACATGGTTAAATATAATTAATCATTGCATTATTCTCACATCATACTTCTCTGCATCGTTTATTGTATTCAATGACTACACTATAAACATCCTGCATAAATAATAATAAATAAAAATTTATTTTAATGAACTCATGCATAATATAGATAAATATTATATTACATGGAAAGGAATATTTAGGACATACATTTATAAATAAAAAGCAGTAGTACCTTATAATTAGAATTAGATTATTGTTTTAAACATCTTTGGAACTCTTTATTGATATCACAGATGAATGTTAATGAATATGATATCATCACTTTAATTATGAACCAGATGTGGAATGTGTTATACAATTTTAAGCCATAAAATGTATAGAGGGGGAGAGGGGGAGGGAGAGAGAGAGAGAGAGAAATGAGAGAGAGATGAGAGGGAACGAGATGGAGAGAGATGAGAGGAAATGAGATGGAGAGAGAGACGGAATGAGATGGAGAGAGAGAAATGAGAGGGAAGAGAGGGAGGGATAGAGAGAGAGAAAGAAATGAGAGAGAGAGAGATGAGAGGGAATGAGATGGAGAGAGAGACGGAATGAGATGGAGAGAGAGAAATGAGAGGGAAGAGAGGGAGGGAGGGATAGAGAGAGAGAAAGAAATGAGAGAGAGAGAGATGAGAGAGAATGAGATGGAGAGAGAGACGGAATGAGATGGAGAGAGAGAAATGAGAGGGAAGAGAGGGAGGGAGAGAGGATAGAGAGAGAGAAAGAAATGAGAGAGAGAGAGATGAGAGAGAATGAGATGGAGAGAGAGACGGAATGAGATGGAGAGAGAGAAATGAGAGGAAGAGAGGAGGAGGATAGAGAGAGAGAAAGAAATGAGAGAGAGAGAGATGAGAGAGAATGAGATGGAGAGAGAGACGGAATGAGATGGAGAGAGAGAAATGAGAGGAAGAGAGGAGGGAGGATAGAGAGAGAGAAAGAAATGAGAGAGAGAGAGATGAGAGAGAATGAGATGGAGAGAGAGACGGAATGAGATGGAGAGAGAGAAATGAGAGGAAGAGAGGGAGGAGGATAGAGAGAGAGAGAAAGAAATGAGAGAGAGAGAGAGATGAGAGAGAATGAGATGGAGAGAGAGACGGAATGAGATGGAGAGAGAGAAATGAGAGGGAAGAGAGGAGGAGGGATAGAGAGAGAAAGAAATGAGAGAGAGAGAGATGAGAGAGAATGAGATGGAGAGAGAGAGAATGAGATGGAGAGAGAGAAATGAGAGGGAAGAGAGGGAGGGAGGGATAGAGAGAGAGAAAGAAATGAGAGAGAGAGAGATGAGAGAGAATGAGATGGAGAGAGAGACGGAATGAGATGGAGAGAGAGAAATGAGAGGGAAGAGAGGGAGGGAGGGATAGAGAGAGAGAAAGAAATGAGAGAGAGAGAGATGAGAGAGAATGAGATGGAGAGAGAGACGGAATGAGATGGAGAGAGAGAAATGAGAGGGAAGAGAGGGAGGGAGGGATAGAGAGAGAGAAAGAAATGAGAGAGAGAGAGATGAGAGAGAATGAGATGGAGAGAGAGACGGAATGAGATGGAGAGAGAGAAATGAGAGGGAAGAGAGGGAGGGAGGGATAGAGAGAGAGAAAGAAATGAGAGAGAGAGATGAGAGAGAAGGAGAGGGAGAGAGAGAGAGAGAAGAGAGGGGGATGGAGGGAGAGGGAGAGAGAGAAATGATAGGGAGAGGAAAGGAGGAGAGAGAGAAATGAGAGGGAGAGGGAAGGAGGAGAGAGAGAAAGGAGAGGGAGAGAGAGAAAGAAATGAGAGGGAGAGTGACGCAACCTTAGTACACGAACAGTGTAGAAACAGGACTTGTATCCACAAGCCTTGCTCTACTTGAAGGAGCCCAGTCCTGAATCAACAGAACTAGCTTCTCCAACCCTTGAGTCCACAAGGGGTTTGCTTGAATCCACAAGCAGCTAAGTACTCTCTAGCAAAGAGAACACACAGAGGGGAGAACCAACAGTTCAAATAAATAATAGATTTCAATAATCCTCATTCAGGGGTACATGGGGGCCTTAAATAGCCCACAACAAGTGCCGAGTAGTCCGAAATGACTGTACCCATGAAATGACAAGTCAAAATATTGAGAAAAACAATTCTGACAAGCTAAAATAGAGGATCCGCAGCCTGACAGGCCTGCGCAGAGATATCCTGCAGATTTTGGGGCTTGCAGAATCAGTCAGGAGATATTTATGTGGCTCAAGAAGATCTTGATTGGACAAAAGAGAAGATATGCAGCTCTGACAAGTTAGAGCAGAGATCCTGGAGAGGAAGAATCTGTCAAGAGGATTCTGTCAAGCATGAATCTGTTTAAAGATTGTGTCAGAGAAAATCTTGTCGGAGGATCCTGTCATAGAAAATCTTGTCAAAGGATTTTAAGGGGCTCTAAGTAAATTTCTGCAGATCCTGTTAGTTCTAGAAGAATCTTCTTCTTGGGCCACAAAATGCTAACGGGACTCAGAAAATGGGATTTTGGGCTACATCAGAGAGAGAGAGAGAGCTAGAATCATGCACTTTATGGGCTTCCAAAGAGGTAGCATACACCCAGAACAATGGGGTTAGGGTTCTCCATCTTAGGCATCTTCCAATAATCAGTGGATTCCATCAGAACGTTAGTTAGCATTAAAAAGTGGTAATTTTCCCAGAGTTTATCGGCATTCTATTTCTCAGTAATGTAGGTTCCGTCAGGGAATTTCTCACCAGTCCTAGGTAACCTCTATAAAACATCTAAAATATTCATTTTCAAGGATAAAATACCCTGAAAACCACTAGGGTTTTTGGCTCTCATCTAGAAAGTGGATAAAAATACAAAATAGATATAAAAATACGCACACAATTGAAAGAGATAGAGATAGACAAACATATAGTTAGAAATATATACAGAGACAGACATAGAGGTAGAGGTACAGATAGAGAGAAAAAGGAAGATAATGACTGAGTGATGAATAGATATAGAGATAGACAGAGTTTGCGGTACATATACAGATAGAGATACAGATAGATTGATAGAATCTTTAAGTTAAAGGAATGATTTCCAAATATTGGCAAAGATAGAGGCATAGTGAGACAGAGATAAGTGGGATCGACGTACTCAGGAGCTGGCTGAAGATCCGATCGGACAATGGCAGGTAGATAGCTGACATCAGGTCTGCGAAATGGGTGTCATCACCTAGAAGAGGGATAGAGGCGGGATGGACATCAACAAGGAGAGAGAGATAGAGACCCAACACTATTCCAGTTTACTTCTTGAATGCCCTTCTAAGGATAGGGCAATATCTATTTAAAGAGAAATGGGAAAATTATCCTAACTACCAAATGACCATATAAAAGACATTGAGATAGATAATGGAATATAAGAATCATTGAATCACATAATAATCACAGCCAAACCACTCGGTCGTTACTTGTCTAAATCTGAGAAGCTATAACATCAATTCGACCTCCACTGGTTAGAGGAACTTTGCAAATCAAAATGTAACCACTAAAAATTACATGAAGAAGATGCAGATCGTTCTAGCTCTACAGATGGGAGAAGTGACTCGCCTGGAAGCATCTCAGAGCCAACCGGGTTTAAATGCCAGGTGGACTTTGATCACATCCTAACACTCTTCAAGCCATTGCTCGAGCTTGGCTTCATGCTCCAACTTGAACTTCTCAAAAGTATCCAACGTTGGTTCCAACACATCAACCGCTAATTGTTTCCCAGTATTCGACTCATCTGCGATCTCGCTTGACATAGGAAGTTCTTCTCCCTCTGCCTCCAAGTACCCATGAGTAGCAGAGACGTCACCCATTGACGAGGATGGCGTTGAAGACGAGGCCATTGTATGGCTCTCTGGCATGGAGTCGACCAGAGGCCGTCTTAGCATGGAAGCTCTCTGCTTCACTGAGCTAAAGACGGAGGATAAATACCCAACTTGCTCATTTCCACCCAGGGTTTGGTCATGTGTCATGGAGGAAACGCCAATCTGTGTATAAGAACCACGACTTGAACTCCTAAGCAACCTGCAGTAGCCAAACATAAAAAGATGAAGACTTGGCATTATTTGGAATGTGTTTGTTGTATAATAAACATGATTAAAGACGATAAAATGTCATGAGATCACTTGTGTGTTTGGATATCAACAGAAGGATGAAAATAAAATTAGAACGCAGCAGGTCTGAGATCCATGTACAGAAAAATGAAAGAGAAATTTCTGTTTGAAGAGGTAATTCCAGAACTAAGGTTAAAGTGTTTTTAGTACACAGAATTAAAGACCTGATGCAGCAGATCTGAGATCAAAATATGTTTTTTTGAAGAAAAAGAGAGAAGATCACCTGAAATCTGTGATCAACCCAAAATTAATAGTAATATATATGAACGCGACAAATATATGGTCGACCAGCCTGGCCTCTTTTCCATCCTTCACTTCCTACTGAACCAGTAGGATATATCAAATGAGGTATTATTTTCTGAAGAGAAATTTATGTCTGAACGAAGGTTAAAATGTTTTTAGCACACAGCATTAAAGACCTGATGCAGCAGATCTGAGATCAAAATATTATCAGATTAGTTATAAAGTTTTTGTCTGAAGATGTCTGCCAGAACTAAGGATACAATTCTTTTAGCTCACAGAATAAAAGACCTAATGCAGCAGATCTGAGATCAAAGTATAATCATTTGAGAGAGAAACTTTCAGTCTGACGAGGTAGATCCAGAACTAACATAAAAAGTGTTAGCTCACAGATTTAAAAACCTAAAGAAACGGTAATCCACTCTGCAGTATGAAATAAAGCACACGAAGGGAGGCTTCTTTGGGCTATTTACCTTGAAATGGAGATTTCCTACAAGATTTCTGGACTATCCATACGATATGGCCCCAGGCAAAGGGCTCATATTGCTCCGGCGAGAATGATGCAGTACAGTGTGGACACGGTCATTTCCATGTTCTTCTTTGCTCCGGCAAGAGTGATAAAGTGATCTTAATAATATTCTGTCTGGATTCCCGACTCTCCTTCCTTTTTTTCCTTCTTCAACTTGAATCAATCCTCCCCTCATCAAACAAAAGAGAGTGAGGGAGATCTCATCACACCTGGTGCTAGACCTCAGTCACCTACTACAACTTTTCATTGTGTATTATCTTCTAGATTACTAGTCAATTTCAACCTATGTTAATTGAGAACTACTTTGGCCAAATGTATATGCAAGTGAGACATTCGAGGATTATTATCACATAACATCTCTCTATTTGAAAAAGAAGTCATGGTTACAATTTCAAGAGTCTTCATGCAGAAGAAAAGTCGTCAAAGGACCTGTGGCTAAACTTGCATAGGAAAGGAGGAACAACTGGGCAGATAGTTAGGAGTGACAGTAACAACAATAAAAACTAACGATTAATGCAGTACAAAAGTCCCAATATATCGACAAATGGAAATAAAAGAGATGAAAATCAGTCCGAATAAAAACAAGTAATTTTAACAGAAGTCATCTAAAAATACCAGACTCCACTCAGAAAGTCATATCATTGGAAATGACAGGGGTTTTCCATTGCATGTATGTCGCCCGGGGTTAAATAACAGAATTTCCATGTTTGGATCAAAATGAGACTCTCTCTTTCTATCTGATATGATTCTATAACGCCAAGAGTATAATTGGTGCTTTAGCCCATTGTGTCGTTTAGTGTTCAAGTTAGTTTTCTCCTCTGTTTGAACACGTTTAACCCTACTATTACGAGGGCAGGTGAGATTGAAGGTAAGTTGCCTCTTGGAAGACTGAGAGGACTCTCTGTCTCTTTCCTGTCCCCTCACCTGATCAATGATCCCCTTCCTCTCACCATGGCCTCACTGGATCGTCAGCTGGCTCTCCTCCAATCCAATCCATTCCATGATCATCCACGCTCTCCCACATCAATCCCCGGCCCTCTGTTTGACTTCTTTTCCCCCCCCTACTCCAACATGAACCTAAATCAAGGTTTGTCCCTCTTTCTCTCCCCCTCTCTCTCTCTCTCCCTCTCTCTCTATCCCCCCTCTCTACCCCTCCCTCTCTCTCTTTCTCTCTCTCTCACTCCCCCCTCTCTACCCTTCCCTCTCTCATTTTCTCTCTCTCTCTCTCCCCTTGCTCTCTCTTTCTCTCTCTCTCTCCCCCCCTCTCTCTCTCCCCCTCTCTCTCTCTCCCCCCCCCCCTCGAGTAGTAATGTAACTGTTAGAGTCCTTATGAAATAACCGATTCTTGAAATCGTAGGGTTATAAATACCCTGTTGTAAGGTCATTAGACCAACTTTTGATGAATGATCACCTTGTGGTTTCTTGGCACGAGTAGCTGCATCCAGCTTTCGTGAGGGCAAGAACTCCCGATTCAGAGGTTCTTGAGAGTTTGTTCACCTATTGCGCTCTCTCTTCTTCTCTCTTACCTCTTCCATCTCTCCTATCCTCCTTTCCATCCCTTGTCCTGTTTCTTGAGTTTGTTAGATCTCCATGGGGATCGTAACAGTAACCATAAAAGTTCACTTCATAGAAGAGGAGGCACATTGATTTAGAATGCAGGTTGTCTGCAGCATTATTTCTTCTCCAGAATTGTATTTGTCTAAAACAAAGGATGCTAATTTTAAATCGTCAAGCCAGTAAAACCACAAAACAATAGCACGTATACACTGGCAGACAAGAAATATCACGATTTAATTACTTTAAAATGACTACCAGCAATATCTATTTGGAATGGAGAGTTTGGATGTCATATTTTTCTGGCAAAAAATAATAATTCTGCATACTGGCTGAGGGAAAATACCCTTTGTGTGGCTGCGCAGTAGACAGAAGATGCAGGGATTTGTTGATGTCCCTGAGCATCTCATGAATGATGAGAAAGCTGCACTCCGACATTGATCTCACGCAGGTTATGGAATCTTCCGAATCCTCAGTTTGCAACATCATGTTATGAGTCTTCTCCACAATCTTATCCTGAAAGCAAAAAACCAGATGTTTAATTGGGCAAGTATGTCGAAAAGGAAGGCATCAATGCAAATCCAATGCCAGAATCAATGATTTAACTCACCATCTGCCCTCATACAAGTTCAATAAGAGAAAAAAGAAGACCACATATACGAAGTTCCACACATGAAAACTGTTAGAATTGAGAGAATGGAGGGAGGATAGAGGAGGAAGGAGCTCCAGCCAGGGGCGGCGCCTGAGAAGGGACAGAAAGGAACAAGAATCACTCTTACTCTTTTTTTTTTTTTCGGCTAGGGTTTTTGGGGCCCCTTAAAGGCCCCCTACACATGTCTCCCACGTGTGAGCCACTTAAAGAGGCTCCCACGTGGGAGGTTCATTAGGGAGGATCCCATGTGTGACCATTAAAGAGGGAGATCACACGTGGGAACCTGTAAGTAGCGCTTTAAAGGATAAGAGGTTCCCATGTGGGCCACTTATAGGGTGTGGCCCACTCACAATGGAGCTTAAAGAGAGAAGAGAGAGAAAGAGAGAGAAAGAGAGAGATCCTGGCAGCTCCAGTTCAACAAAAACCTTCTCAGTTAAATATACAAATGGGCAGAGGGGAAATGCTTATGGCAGAACAATTGGGTAAATGGTCATTGACTTTCGTTCACGTTGGCATGAACATTGGCATTGAGCATGAAAATTGACAGGATACCACCGACGGCTTATGTTGATGAGAAAAGATTCTCAAAAGCTTTGTTATATTACAGCAACAAGGTTTATCAAGCCATCAATAGTCCGTCAATGTCAACTAGCATAGTTGACATTGCCGCTGTGAATGACAGATAACATTTGGGCCAACGGAAAGTTGACGTTGACATCGACACCCATTTACACTAATATCATCATGGTCAAGCCATCAAGGCTTCATCAAAGTCAAAGTCTATGAGACACGCCAAAACCTATCCTCTAGTTTATCTCTAGGTTTGGTGCCAACCAAGCCTTGGTGATTTTTTCACATTCCCTATCTGTCCAAGACCTAGATCCAATGTGGATTGGTTTTCTCTTAGCTCCTCCGATCTGGATCTTTGCAGGTATCTGGTGTAGGTGGAGACATCGCAAATTTTCGTAGACATCTGAAGCCCTTACTCATCCCACGAACGTACCATCACATATTCCAATTACTTGAATCTGGTATCAGAGACAAGATTTCGTATTTGTTCGCACAAAAAAATTAGTCCAGATGACTCACTTTTGATAAACTCAAGCAAAGGATAGAGCGGCTGCATCGAGCTGAATACAGCTGCAATACCTTGTTCCCCAATCCCTTATAGATGACATAGGCCTTACATGAGAGGGATCCACCTCCTACATCTTTCTAATGGCAAGATGGATTACCGGGTGACTGCATGAGACCAAGTCGTATTCCTTCTCAAGGCCATTTTAACCAGGGCTAAGGCCTGAATGAAATCAGACCTAATCAGATGAAGTTATTTTCCAGGAAAGTTCATCACACACTATCTCATAGAGATTTTTGGTATGTACCCAATATTAAGAGAATAGGAAAAGAGGCTGATAAAATCCTGGCTGGGATCCTATAGCAATGAACCAATTGAACGTAACACCAACCTTAACTAAGGATCAATCAAGTGGGAGAGAGAGGAAGAAAAGGAAGTTAAGTCATGTAGCACGATCATTGTCAGAATGAACAATGACTTAAACATTCTTCTTGGCTTGCCCCCCAAAGAGAGAGGGCTGCCCTATTTAAAGAGAAGATTCAGCAAGGTAAAATGGCAGAAATGCCTTCTTAATGCGCCAAATGGCTAATATAACATAGATACGACAGGGTCATATCAGAGGCATTCAGAATTGGGTTACCCTCTGACTCCACCGTGCAGAGTGTCACTGAGTGTTTGTAACAGAAGCCAATCATTACCTCCCTCTCTTTCAAAGGACAATGAATGGATCTTGGCACCAGAAGGCATATCGAATATGAGGCCCATTCTTCATGGCCACCAGAAGGCATATCGAATGGATCTACGAATATGAGGCCCATTCAGAATTGGCATAACGAATGGAACTATGGACTGGTGTCCACCTCTCAACGGAGACTTCCTCATTCTCTCACCTACAGAATTAGTTGAAAGCCTGGGGAGAAATAAGGATAAGGTCCCAGCAGTGTTTCAGAAGATGAAGAAGATTACACAGGCAAATCGACATAAGTATGTACCGAACCTGTCAAATAGAAAGATCGAGGGAAGATATGTTTACAGAAGAACTGGATAAGAGGATTCCTCTCCCCTGTGTCTCGCTATGGCGTTTGGTGCTGATCCAGCTGAGGTTATTTCTTACCATTTGTACACCAGAGAGGAATATTTTCTCTTAAGGGGGCGTTATCCGTACTTGTATGAGGTGCTTGTTTTGAAAAGATATCATCATCTTCCACCAAAAAAATAAGAATAACTAATCGAGTCCTACACAATTCAAAGTGAACTGAATTTGCAGAATTCACAGACCTATTTGATCTCAGCATTTGAAGATCCGGGATTTAAAATGGTGTCAGTTCATTGTTTCCTTCAAAAAGATTTTGTTTCCAATGGAATGAGGATATTACAGATATGATCCATGTTAAGCATCCATGGTTGAATCACATAATCGCCTAACTCATAATTGTCAAGTTTGTAATTAAAACGTTCAATTGAATAGGCTCTTCAAATAGGCTCTGCATCAATTCCCAAGGAAAAACTTTCCCAAAGTAATCCCACAACTCTGATAACCTATAGGCATCCTATCATTTGAACTTCAGTCTTAAAGGGGACAAAAACTAAAACGTCAAACAAGCAACTTCACTGTCAAAGGGGAGACAAATTATAGAAAAGTTTAACGTGAAAACAAGCAACTTCAGCGTTTAACGGGTACAAAAATTATAGAAAATCAAACGTTCAAACAAGCAACGGGACAAAAATGATATAAAAGTTAAATGTCAAAACAATCTACTTCAGAGTTTAACGGGACAAAATATATGCGAAAATCAAACGTAAAAACAATCTACTTCAGAGTTAAACCGGACAAAATTTATGCAAAAATCAAACGTCAAAACAAGAAACATCAGTGTTGAAGGGGATAAAATTATACAAAAATCAAACGTCAAAAGAAGCAACATCAGAGATAAAGGGGACAAAAATTAAACAAAAAACAAGCAATTGCATAATTAAATCGGACAAAAAACATAGAAAAATTAGAAGTCAAAACAAGAAGCATCAGAGATTAAGTGGGACAAAAATTATGCAAAAAAATAAAACGTCAAAACAAGCAACACATCAGAGTTTCGATTACCTTGAGCTCAAGGACATTGGGCACAGAGTTCCTCGCGTGCAGCTGAACGTAGTAAAGGCCCGCCGAGGGCTCGTTCGCGGCGAACTTGATCATATCCTCCACGCCCTGGTTCACTGCGCCCCAGCATCACAAATTTCGCCGATCAGACGAAGAAGAAATTGGAAAAATTGAAAAACAGAAGCAGAAGAAAAGATTGAAAAATTAGAAGAATCGAGCGCGATTACCGTCAAGGAAACCATCGGCGGCCGAAAGCCCGTGCATTTCATCGCGGGTCGGGTTGAGCGAGATCGAACGATGCGAAGAATGGAGGTGGGTCGTCGTCTTCCTCGCTGATAAGCCTCCCCCGATGGACGATGGATGACGGGACGGGGAGGAAGAAAAGACGGGACGGAACATCATAGGTCTCAACGGGACGGCATGAGACGGGACGGAGGCATCACATGTCTCAATAAGACGACATGAGACGGGACGGGACGACGACGAAAGGACGGGACGGGACGTAACAGCATAGGTCTCAAGTCTCAACGGGACCTCATGAGATGGGACGGGACGAGGACGAAAAGACAGGACGGGACGGAACAGCATAGGTCTCAACAGGACGGCATGAGACGGGACGGGACGGAACAGCATAGGTCTCACCAGGACGGCATGAGACTGGACAGGAATGGTCGGGACGGAACCGAACGTGACATTATGGGACGGGGCAGAATAGAGTTAAAAGGAACGAAACAGAAAGGACAATACAGATAGGGAAGGACATGGTCCGGTCTCCGTCTGGTTTTACTGAAAACCTAAACCTGGACCTAAAGTTCAGTCCGGTCTCGGTCTTGGTCCGGTCTTCTGTCGGTCAAGTTGACTAGTCAATGTGAAAGTCCATGTTAAGTTGACTTGGCTGTCTCGCTTCATCTAATGTAGCCGCCTCCGGAGCCAAAGCAGTGTTGGATAATGAGAGAGTGAGAGAGGGAAAGAGAAAGAGAGGAATATAATTAGAAAGTGAAAGAGTGTGAGAATGAGGGAGGGAGAGAGTGAGACTGAGATAGCGCAAGACAAAGAGAATAACAGAGGGAGAGAGTAAGACAGTGAGAGAGTGAGAGGGCAAGACTGAAAGAGAGAGAGTGCGAGAGAGACATGGAGAGAGGGAGTGGATAAGGAGAGTACAAGTGGGAGAGAACGAGAGAGAGAGAGAGAGAGAGAGAGAGAGAGAGAGAGAGAGGATAAGGAGAGTGCAAGAGGGAGAGAGCGAGAGAGAGAGAGAGAGGGAGCGGGTAAGAAGGAGAGTGCAAGTGGGAGAGAGCAAGAGAGTGAGAGGGTGAGAGGGAGAGCCGGAAAGGGGGAATGAGAGGGAGAGAGGGAGAGAGAGGGAGAGTAGAGGGAGCAGGCAAGAGGGCAAGAGTGTGAGAGAGAGAAGGAGAGAGGGAGAGCGAAAGAGAGGGCAAGCTAGAGAGAGAACGAGATGGAGAGAGGGTGACAGAGAAAGGGAGAGGGAACATGAGGGAGAGAGGTGAAAAGGGAGAGAGGGAGAGATGATAAGAAAGAGAGAGAGAGAGAGAGAGAGAGAGGGCGAGCAAGAGAGGAGAGGAGAGGGAGAGCAGGAGAGAGGGAGAGTAATATTGAGGAGTTTTACTCGCTTCGCAGTCCGCCGAGTCCAAGTCGTGGAGACAGCAAACTCGGCGCCCCAATGAGTCAGCACGGCGACCTACTGATAGGGACTTAATGAAGATTAGTTAGTAAATAAAATAAATAATATATACTCGTTAGAGACTAGAAAATAGGATTCAATATAAGTTTAAAGATAGTATAGGATTAAAGATAGAGTAGGATCAAACATAGATGGTTACGATCAAACGATAGGGAGTTATAACGGTCAGGATTAGGTCTCATATCCGCTATATAAGATGGGGTTCACAGCACCAATCAACAGCTGTGATCGGTGCACCCCAGACATTATAACGGACGAGATTAAATAATATATTCGTTACAACGCACGGGTACACGGCACCGATCAACGGCTGTGATTGGTGCACCCGAGACGTTATAACGGTTAGGATTAAACAGCAATTCAAATTTATATTTCTGTTGTATATCGTTACAACGGATATATACATTACATTATTTACAATTTTTAGTTAACTATATACAGTATAAATACTCACCAATGTTAATGATAATCTTTGTGGGTTAATACAACGATTTTGATCTACTTGTATCTTCTTGCCCTTTCTTTCTTCTTCCTTCTTTTATTCTCTTCTCTTCATTTCGTTCTTTCGCTTTCGAGTGTGAAGATCAATCAAGCTCAACAAGTAAGACTGGAACACAGGGAGAGAGAGAGGGGAGAGAAGGAGAAAGAGAGAGGGGGAGAGTGATAAGGAACCAACGGTCGACCTCTTTCAAAGAGGTCGTCCAGTCTTTGAATGAGGTCGAATTTTTGATGTTCCCTCAACATGACCATTGAATTATCAATGCACTGCCGACCGTTGTCCATCCTATGTTGAAATAGCAGCAGTAGACTGTTGTAGCTTTTTTTGAAATAGCAGTGTCGGAAGCAACGATCTGCCAGTCTTGAATGTGGTCAACCGTTGGTTCCATATCAGAGATAACGAGCGGGAGAGAGGGAGAGAGGATGTAAGAGAGAGAGAGAGAGAGAGAGAGAGAGAGGGAGAACGAGCAGGAGAGGGAGAGAGAGAGAGAGAAGGAAAGACAACGAGAGGGAGAGAGTGAGAGCGGGGAAGAGGGCAAGTAGTAGGGAGGGAGGGGGAGAGAAAAAAGGGAGAGTGAGACTATAACAGAGGGAGAGAGAGAACAAGAAAGCGAGAGAGGGTGAGAGAGAGAGGGGAGAGAACGATCGAGAGATAGGGTGAGAGAGAGTGAGAGAGAAGGAGAGAGAACGAGCGGGAGAGATGGTGAGAAGAGAGGGAGAGAGAATGAACGAAAGAGAGGGAGAGAGAACGCGCAGGATGGAGGGAGAGAGAGAAGACGAGCAGAGAGAGAAGAAGAGCGAGAGAGAGAGAGAGAACGAGAGGGAAAGATGAAGAGAGTGAGAGATGGCGAGAGAGAGAGAGAGAGAGGGGAAATGAGGAAGAGAGCGAGAGCGTGAGAGAGGGTGAGAAAGAGGGTCAGTCATCGGTCTGGTTCAACGTGCGAATCAGACCTGGACTGGAAGGTTAGGTCAATCCTAAAAAGGCTGACCGACGGTCCTGTTTGGTCCAGTCTGACCAAACTTCAGTCAGACGGTGCCCTTCCCTCGATACAGAATAGAATTAGGCAGAACGAAAGGGAAAGCAATGGAACAGAATGGGGCAGGACGGAACGGAATGTGCCAGAATATGTCAAAATGGAATAGAGTTAGACGGAACGAAACGGAAAGGGGGGGAACAGAATGGGGCAGGATGGAGTGAAGTGTGAGACAATAGGACAGAACAGAATAGAATTAGACGGAATGAAACAGAAAGCGATGGAACGGAATGATGCAGGACAGAACAAAATGCAACATTATGGGATGGGACGGAATAGAGTTAGATGGAATGAAACAGAAAGCGACGGAACGGAATGGGGCAGGATGGAACAGAGTGTGAGAGAATACAAGGGCGCACAAGAGAATGGGAGGGGATGGAATAGAATATAAATGAACATAATGGGATGGATGGAATGCAAAAAGATGGTAGGGGATGGTACGAAATGGGACCAAGAGGAAACAGAATGAGACTGGACAAAATGCAACGAGACATGACCTAGCAAAATGGTAGGGAATGGCAAATGTAATATATCACGTCTTTCGCCAGGGTGATAGAGGCATGACGGTGACATTTTAAAATGTCATGACAGTGATGAAATATTGATAACAGATGTTGTGATAGTAACGACGGAGATAAAGAAATATTGATGATGATATTGATGACGGTGACAGAGGGTCTCTAATGGGTGACATGATGGGATGGTTGGAATGCAATGAGATGAGATGTAACAGAATGAGATAGTCTGAATGCGATATGAAGGAACATAACAAAACGAGATATTACGGAACAGAACAGGATGGGACTAGGATTATGTCGGTCATTTGTCCAGAGTCTGTAGTTGTTGGGTTCTATACCTTGGTTCAACTATAAAAAACATGGTTTCCATGATGCGGAAGCGTGAAATCGATTCTTAATCGATCTATAAAACAATATATCAATTGTACCTTTTGGGGAACTTGTTCCACCCTTGACCTACTCTCGTTGAGATTGTTCTGAAGCCGTTCAAGTATCCAACCTCTGGAAGTATCCACGCGATCACTTGGCGCTTGGATCTCCAACTCTTCTTCTTCTTCAATTCTTCTTCAAAATATTGAAGATCTTCTCACTATGAAGACATTCTCCTTGGTTGAGTGGATAAGAGAACAGAGCGGAGAAAGGGGGACTCTCAAATTTGGCTGGCCTGGGTGCTTGAAATGAGTTCTCCTTTTCTATTTATATTTTGCTTTAGTTTTTCTAAAAAAAACCCCATAAGTAAAATATATTCACCGATAACCTGATGATCTTATGTGTGTCACATTCAAGGGCCATAATAGTTAATAACTTTACTGGCCCAATAATAAGTATTGACCAACCTTATTAATTAACTATATCAATATATAGATTAATTAGCTAAGGATCGATTTAACCCAATCGATAGGTTAAGTTTGCAACTCGTGTGGTGCCAAGATACACCTTGTGCTATAGAAGATACCGAGTAGTGTTTGAAATCTATCATGGAACCTTTACCACCATCGGTCACCATGTATGTATATCATCATCTGCACGAGACTCTCGAATGACTTAGGGTATGTTGATCATCAAACCCTAATCCGTCATTCAATTTGGACTGATGTGTAACGGGATCATTGGAGAATGCCTTCTCTAATATCCTCACTACCTTGGCCAGGGATTTGTTCTATTGTCTTCCTTGAGTCTATGTCCTCTTGTACTGAGGAATCTTGACCACTCAATCATCTCCATGAGCTTCCTGCTACATTCGATCTATGATTTATTTGCACCCCATGATTAGAGGCCCGTAAGTCGTAGTCAAAATGTAGTTGTCCATTCATTAGATGTCATTGGTGTCTTAGGTCAATGGATCACTTATAGAACCATGGCATGAATCAACCTGATTGATGTTTAGGTCTAATACCATTCAGGGAGTCATACTGATCAATTCAATGAACTCTTTCTTCAAAGAGCACCCACTATCTTTCCTTAGTGTCGCTACACTAATAGCCACAATATCAGCTATACTTATCGTATAAGTAGGATTAGTTAATGCTATTTTATCTGGATAATTTGATGTACATCTCAACTATCCATTGAACATGAATATTTAGAATACATGGTTAAAGACTAGTGATCACTGAATTATGATCTCATCATAATTCACAAGGTCGGTGCATGTATTCATGGACTTCATTATACTCATCACACTAGAATAATAATAGACGTAATATTTTATTCAATGAACTTAAATAAATATGGTGGTGTGATTGGCTTGACGGGCACATAATATCCATCAGTAGTTACATTTCATTTATGTATAGAGAATTGGACAAAAAGGATGAAGGAAAGGTCAAAGAATGGTTGTAAACTACAAATTGACATAACAGAGCTGGATGGGATGGAAGGGATGAAGGCTTTAGTTCACTTTTCTTAGGTTAGGACTGATGATTGATTAGACAGTAATGAAAGAACAAAGGATGAAAAAATGCCAATTGAATAAAACCAATCTGTTGAGTGGGACAATATAATTGGTCTGTCCTCCCGATTGGGATCGCGTTTCTCTGAGCCGGACTGTCCTCCCGGTTTTTGAGATTCGCGATTTCCGAATGGGGTTCCCAACCTAACCCGGGAGGAGGCCTAGAGGGAGGGAGCCTCGCACGCACGCATAGAAATAAACTAACTCCCCGAGTTAGTTCATTTCTTCCTGCGCGTATATGCACGTGTAATATATATACCTCCTCCCTGAGGAGGTATAGATATTTCCTGCGTGTGTGTGTAAGATATCAACTACCCCCCGGGTAGTTGTTATCTTTCCTGCACGCATATGCATGCCCGCGTTCATTTATTTATTAATAAATAAACCAATAAGCGCGCCCGGAGGCGCCCGTGTATGCGAGCACGCGTACGCGCGTGCGATATAGATCGCGCACGCGAGTGCGCTTGTTATCCTAGAGCGCGCACCCGAGTGCGCGTGTGAGCACGCTAGTGCACAAGGAGCTCCTCGACCCAATATTCGGGTCTCGTCGGATCCCTACGATTAAAATCTGTTTAGAAAAACAGTGTCTAAAATGAGAGTTTTCGGCGCTGATGGTATAAACATCATTTGAGGCTGCAAACGCCGGTTTTGAGGGGGGTTTCGCTATTGCACGTGTTATGCATGCGCGCGCGCACGTGTGCGAGTACGTGTGCGAGTAAGAGCCCTCCCTTGTAGCTGACAGTCGGAACGAGCCCCAAGTTTCTAGCTGACGAAGTCTTGCGGTTAGGGGCCCCAAAAGCTCGCTCTCGAAAACCCTCAACTTTGCTGTCTCTTATCACTCGAAGTATCCGCTCGCAACCACACTCGCACGGATAGTCACGTTGGGCAAACTCTCCAAGTATAAAAATCAGCAACTCAAAACTCAAAACTGCAATTCCTGTTTTTCTGTTGCAAGAAATGGAAACTCCAAACTTCCTAACTTGCAAAGCTTTTAAACTCGTGACTTCCGGACTTCCTCACTTGTGGGTTTTTAACCAAAACTCTAAGTGCCCTCGCGGATTGGAAAGTTTCTGAAGACAGCTTTTATCGTTCGGACTGCCTTGCCCAGATCCGAGACAGCTTTTCTAAACCGCTTTTTACCTTGCTCCCTCGGACTAAAGACCTCGAGAATTGCTTTGTTGTAGCATTCGGACAGCTGTTCCTAGCCGAAACTGTAAATAACCAAAACTGCAAGCACCTGAAACTCCGAAACTCCAGAACTCCGGCCGGAACTGTGAAACTCCAGAACTCCAGAACTCCGAAACTCTGAAACTCCGGAACTGCCTAACTCCAGAACTCCTGAACTCCAGCACTTCGAACTCCGGATCTCCGGATCTCTAGGCGCCTTCGGGGATTCCAGAGTACTTCGGTTCCCTGTGATTTCCGGGGATTTTCTTTAACCGAAAGCGGGGTGCCCTCGGCCTACCGGCCTCGAGTATCGCTTCGCTCTAGCGTTCTGATCGGACTGCCCGATTGGAGAGCTGCTATTCCGCCCTGAATCTCGTTGTACATCAGTGAGTTATGGGTTGGGAATCTGTCCGTAAAATCGCGTAGTTGACGCAAGGAGTTAGCCGCCCTTGCAGTTGGCGACCGACCGGCAGACTCCAAACTGGGATTCACTGCTGCGGAATTGAGTAAAACCAACCTACTAATCGCAAATATAATTTTCTTTCTTTCTTTTTTTATCATACCCATTATGTAAAAGGTTTGAACTTCAATTACATGATAATGTAAAAGAAAATGTTAAAACATAGAACATCATCCAGATAATTTCACAAGAAAAATGATTATTGTAGATTATTATTAGACAACATTATTGCTGTCTGGTGTCATTTGTTGTCCAGTTAAGGATAATGGACATTGCTTTACACAAGTACTATAGGGTGTACTAAATTATTTTTTAAATGTATCGGGTACAAAAAAGGTTTGAGTTAGTAATGAATTCACCCTGAATTTTGAGCCCTAAATCACTACACTAATATTGGTTGGAGACTTTTAAAAAAGTATTGGTTTCTTGAATAAGTTCATTTTGAATGTGTATGCTATCTTTTCTTATAAATATTTTGGTATGGTGGAGGTTTGTCGAATCGATCCTATCACAACATGCTGAATGTCAAAGTTATCTTTGTTATGGTATTTTTTTTTGGCAAGACAAGGGGATAGTGTTGGAGGCTTGGGGACGAAGCTAGTACCTACTAGCAGCTAGTCACTAGCAGCTGTGCATTTGGAGGCTTGGAGGTGAAGTGAGGAGCATGAGACTAGACTCGAGTGGTGCCTGCGAGCAACTATACATTTGGAGGCTTGCACCAAGAGTGAGGAGCTAGAGCTAGACTCACCAGACACCCTCTGTTTAGAGTCTTGAAGAGGAAGTGAGGTATGGCTCCTTTTTATTTGGATGGACTCTATCACTTTTAAAAGCTGGCCTATACAACTTCCTTTTATATCAAGTTAATTAATATTTGGAAGAAACTTTCTATTAGTTGAGTAAATTTCCAGTGAGATATCTTTTAAAGGAGGGGGTAGTTTCTGTACTTGTATTTTAAATAAGATACCCCATGCATGATGGAAATATATGTGGACAACAAGTTAATCACATGTTTCATTACTCGCTCATTTCTCATTGATATAATACAGCCGTTATAATTTGTGTGTGATACTTATTATGAAGTATGATAAGCTGAATTTCACTGAAATTAACAAGGATAATTACTATCATTGTTTGTAATCAATTATACAATAATACTTAAAATGAAACCTTTATATTAAGATGCAAATGATGAGTAGAGGGGTCGTCTACAGGGAACCAGAGTTTAAGGGTTTAATTAAAAATAAATAAAATGGAATTTCAAAAGATTTAATCTTGATTAGATATTATATTCAGGGAATTTCTAGTTTCCAAGGCTAAATCGGGACAATCTTTAATGATTTCCCTTCTAAGTAAAAGGGTGGATCTTTAGATATCATAAGTGAAATAATTGAGAAGAGGGAGGTATGAGAGATGAGAGGATATGAAGAGAATATAGGTCCTCACTTCATTCAATCTGGTCCACTAGAGAAGATCGGGAATCAGAAGTGTAATAAGATAAGAAGAGTACTCAATATAGGGTTTTTAAATAATATGGTTGGGGAATAATGTAGATATTTAGAGGGATGCAAGGACAGATAATATTTCTAATTTTTGGGCTATTTTTATGTCTGATAATAGAATATGATCATTAGGTAACTTCCTTCTTCAATCAAGACAAGGACTAATATATTTCGCCCTAGCAAAAGCGATTTAGAAGAACACACGTCAGGATAAATGAAAAAAGAAACTAAGACTCAAATAAAATACCAGGATAAAAGTTGATCCGAGAAGAGCTCCCCTCTGACTGCAAAATTTGGTTGAGTATCCAAGAATGAATAAAGAGAAAATTAGGGATTTATACGTAGGGTAAAGGGGTGAGATAATTACACTTTTTCCCCAAAGTATTCCTTAATTTTATTTCGTTTTAGGGTTCCTCTTGTAGATTCATCCTTATGGCCGAAAAGAGAACTCAATGAAGAACTAGCCCTCAAAATTTGAGCTCAATCAGGCTGTTGGATCTTTCAATATTAATGTTTAAATGTGGAGTAATCTAAGGCGTTTGATCTTTTGGACTTCTTTCTTTCCACAAAATTTTTAGAAAAACCCCTCTGCTTTTGCGACAATTTATTTGGACGCCCCCTAGTAATAATTGGATATATGCCCCTCTTTCCATTAAATTGGTATTTTAACTTGTTCTGGCCTCCCAAGACAAGTTTAAATACCAAAAACTTCAATAAAATAGGAGATTTACGCCTAAAAAAACTACCAAAAGCAGTTTTAGAGCCTTTTTCTTCAAGCTCTCCACTAAATAATTTCTCAAAATTTCCAAAAAATAAATTCAAAATCATTAAAATTCAGGAGAATATACTGAAGACAAATTTGTTTCATTTTTAGTGTGATAACATGTAATTATAATCATTTTAGTGCAAATAAAAATGCAATATGTATGAAATTAATACTGTAAGTTGCATGTCAACAAAGTATACAATACATTATCAAGTGAATTATTATGAGATCATACTATTGAGAGCACTAATATTTAAACATTTATTTTAATTATTCATTTTAAAATGGTACTCGAGAATGACATCAAAATATCTAAGGTAGAATAGCATTATCTAGCGCCATGCATTCGGTCAGTACGGCCGATCCTATAATCTGTAGTGCAGAGACGTTTAAGGACAGATAGTGGGCGCTCTTGGACAAAAGAGTTCATGAATTGATCTGCATAAATCTCAGAATGGAATAATAAACTGCTAATTAGGTCGATTCATGTCAGTTTTTTTGTATGTAATCCTTGAACCCAAGAGACCGAAGACACTTTATGGATTTACGATTGTGTTTTGAATGTGACCTACAAGTATCTGATTAGAAGTTTCAAAACTGTCCAATCTTGGATGTAGCAATAATTTCCCAAAGATGATTGTATCAAAATGGGATCATTCGTTGTTAATATAAGAAGTGACAGCTCAAGGAAGATGAGGAGAGGAAGTTGTTGGCCTAGACAATAGTATCAGAAAAGAGCTATCTGATGACTATATAACATTCGATACTAACCAGGATGGCTGATTAAGATTTAACAGCTGACCACACCCTCATTCTTCCTAGAATTATCAAGGAGATGAGGGATTATCTGTACATGGTAATTGATAACAATAAGGTTCCATTCGAGTGTCATTGTGCGTTTTTGTATCTTCTATGACACAAGGTGTAGCTTGGCACCCCAAGGATTAGAAACGCAACCTAGGAGCCTCAATTGGTTAAATTGGCTTAGTTTCATGTCGATCACTCCCCTAGAACCCAACAATAACTCTAAAAAAGAAGCTGTTAGAGCTGTATCAAGCATAGTATTCTTCTTTATTTTACTTTCTTCTATGAATGTCATCTATTGATCCTGCCCTCAAGGTTAGGCCTAAACACTATGAATCCTTAAAGAGAATTTAATAAATTTACGAACCATATTAACTCAAAACATAAATCGATGATAAATTGATTTCACAACATTTGTTATTTTTTCACATGGTAGATCATAACACACAATATAAATGGGTTAGTATGATGATATACATATGTTTAATCAGTTTAAATTGGTTTTATACGTATGTTATGAAGCTTAACATGATTAAAGCCATTTTTAGACTGATGCTTTGAATTTTACAAATTTACTAACATCACATTTTGAAACAAAATAGTATTTTGAGTTTTAATATGGCTTTTCCTGAATTTTTTGACGTCATATTCATAAAGATATACTTTTTCTAAATAAAAATATATCGTTATTTATATTTTGTGGATTTATGTTTAATTGTAAATGAACTATAAGACACATATTGCCACTCAATTTGTACAATGACAACCAAACAATAATAAAAGTTAATGATTAGGGAAGCCAATCATTAATCCTCTTTAATGATTGGCCTCAGCCAATCATAAAAGTGAAACTGTTATGACATCATCATTGGTCATGCCATAATGACATTTATTGCTAACAAATTCTCTCTTATTTTTTAATTATAGGATGGTGTGGCCCAATCAGAAAAAGGGCGCTATTTTTTTTCTCAATACATGTGCATGTGAACCAAGGCTGGTAATTTTCAAAAAAATATGTTTTTAATGCTTTGATAGGTCAACAATATCGCGTCGATCTAGTGTGTCACTGATAAGCGTAAAATTGTTGTGTAGTTAAGGTGAATTAATTGTGTCATTAGAATTTAGACTTATTCAACAGTATTTATAAAATTTCTTTTTTCAGAATTTCAGAAGTATAGGATAAGAAATGGGTCAATCCACATGAATATAACTACCTATTGAAAACTGATTTTTATCTTGATTAAACTGATTGAAGAAGATATAAACAATTAATTACTTATATTATTCTTGTATTATGATTTTAGAATGTTATGAGAGTTTTATAAATTTTTTTAATAGAGTTTCAGAAATGCAACTTGAGGTCAAATATTTCAGTAAAATCAATTTGTACCTATCAATGATGCTAGATTTAATCTTATTTTTCTGTATTCGTTGCAGGATTTAAAGAGAAAAATTAGAAATTCAAATCGAGGATGAAGATGGATCAATTGTTTTCTGAAATTTTAGGGAGAGATACTCTATAAAGGGAATTTAATTTTATGGCAATAAAGTTCCAAATATAGGGAGAGAAAGTAGAGAGAGTGATCTAGAGAGATTAAATTGGAGAGGACATGGAGATAAATTGGGGGAAATTGGATTTTTAGGATTGTTTGATATTTGATCTATTTGTATAAGATGGCAACAAGATAACATAAATACCTGATAATTTTTCTATGATTGGATGTTAATTATGAATCCAAATAAGTGCTCATCACTATCACAAATCCTCCTAGGGCATGAATATGCAGCCTATACCTTTGCCTTTTTTACCAATCAAGAAGGAAGTCACAAATTAGGCCAAGAATCAAGGAGTTTCGACTCCAAAAGCAACAACTGCGTCCTTCTTGGTCAACTATGTTAGCGCGAGTTCCTCATGTTTTTCTCTATCTTCCCATCAACACTTTTCTAATCCCACCAAATAGATTGACAGAGGGAAAAAGAGGAAATTGCCCTCAAAATTGCAGCTCGATCAGACTGTCTGTTCTCAACATATCATCATTTAAATTCATTTAATGTCTTGTGTTGGATCTTTGTACTCTCTTATCCACGAGGGTGCCACCTTCATCGAGATCCACAATTTGATTTGTTTATAATGATTTCCTTGTTTTTTCCACCATGCAATGATTGGCTGCCACATACCTTGATCGGTAAAAAAAACAATGATAAAAATATCCTTTAGAGCCCTTGAAGCCCAAAGGCGCAGTCGGGCCCACAAAAAGGTCCCAGGTGGCGTTCTGGCATTAATCATGAAAAAGCAAAGAATTAAATGGCTTTAATAAAGCAAAAAATCATTTCTAGTTTCTAAACTTGATTTTTCTATGATTTAGTCATCCGAAAGTTATGAAAGAATGCAAAAAAATTGGGACTAAGTAATCACGTCTTTACTAATTCAAAAAAATAGTTTCCAGACTAAAATTTTCTTAAGTTAATGTCATAAAAATCTGAAAAATACCAAACAATCTGGAAAATCATAAAATCAGACAAAAGGCTAGATTAATCAGTTTAATCCATCTGGACTAACTCAACGGCTAGAAATTATCCAACTTTAGGGCTTTTTATTCGACAATCCAGAAGTCTAATCAAGCTGAAATTTTGAGGGTAGCTTTGTCTTTCTATGGCAGGGTACTGCTCCTAACCACACAGTTGTTTATTTTAAGTACTTTTGTGTAGGAACAGTAATTGAGCCCCTGATATTTTTAAAAAATATAATTACATTCACTTCCTCCTAGGTACGCAAATTAAAAGAAAGTGAGATTCTCAAGGTCCATCAAGGGTGGTTATGGTGTCCTGAGGCTCTAAACCACTACCTTCCTCCACCTCATTCTTCACTCGTTCCCTACATCCATCACCTTCATCCCTATGCCTCATTTCGTCATTTCCATCACGTCTTATCTTGAAACCCTCTTGTCCAAACCTCCTCTTATCATTTTTACTTATTCATTTTTCATCTCCTCACATCTTCCTCTATCACACTCTCTTTTTCAGTCACTTTGTTCACATTCCACTTTCTACCACTCAGTTGAAATATTCATCTTATTCTTATTAGATAGTTATTATCCCCATCTTATCTCACCATCTTCATATTATCACTATCTCTTATGCTACATGTATTCCTTCTAGTTGTCTTAAAATCGCCATATCAAGAAAGTTATTTCCCTAAGATGTATTCCTTGTGGAGAAAACCGATACTCATCCACTACCTTGTACATTTTTGTGAGTATTGGTTTCTATTTTTTGTGATTAAACTCAAACCCAAAAATGACATAAATTTTCCCTGATTTTGAGTTTATTAGTGGACTCGTGATTTTGTCAGTTCTTTGATGTTCTTGCATCAAACATGGAAATTCTGGATCATGTGTCCCTAGTGAGTGGGATCAGAATATATTTGATCATCTAATCTGAACTATAAAGTAATGAAATATGATGTCTGATCAAAATATTTGATTATTCATTTGGGCTAAAACATAATCACACATCAGGATAATTTAATCCATAAGGCTTTTCAATAATGAATTGCTGATCAAATCCAAGCATTCAGTTTGAGTCATCCAATGGACTATTATCATTATGGGATATTTCATACAACCATTGGTCTTCATGTGGAAAGTCCAACATAGAGAAAATGGAGGGTACCAAGGTAATGGGTGGGGGTGGGAGGAAGATGACATCATGGGGAAGTCAGCAAAAATTAAGATGGAATTTCGTGCCAAGGTACCTCCGATGGGGTAGAGGCCATGACTATGGTGGGGGGCCATCATTTCCAGACACTGATGATATTTGGGCCTTTGATTTTGGATAATATTTGACAGTAGAAAGGCTGATTAATTTTATCAATTGATTGATCATATTGAAGCACCATTCCTTTATCAAACATATATTTAGTTTGACAGATGAATTAAATTATTTTCCAATTTGTTCTCAAACACGATAGTTCTCAGCTATAACATGCTATGGGTATGAATTTGAATGATAAATGTCACAAAAGGAGATATATTTTCCCCATTGGGATAATGGAAGCAGGTGACTTTTTACTAGTTAATACACATGATCCAAATTATCTATTTTACTAGTTAATGCACATGATCCAAATTATCTATTTTACTAGTTAATACAAATGATCCAAAAGATAAAACTATTTTACTATTTAATACACATGATAAAAAATATATAACTATCTTACTAGTTAATTCACATCATACAAATTTTCTTCAACAAAACAATAGCCAGCAATTCGTTCTCAGTGTGTTGTGTAATGTACATGAGTGTCTCTTAAGTTCTTTGTAGCTAACTGATGGCCTTTTGAATTTTCTTTAATCCTTTCAGCAAGTACTGCTACTACGGCAAAATTAAAAGCATTGCAAATGAGTTCAGAGGCACAATTATGGTCTGGAGCTTATACAACTGATTCTTTCAATGGATACTTTTTAATCTTCATAATAGCATGCTTCCTCGATTGTTGATAACATGCATTTTTAGTATCTTAATATGACCATATTTACATGTTTATTTGTATTAAGTTAATTATATATGCATGTTATCAAGCTTCAAATGATTATTCATTTTAGGAATGATATTCTGAATGTTATATATTTTTATGGAATTTTGGAGATTTTTCTGATAGTAGGTTACAATTTTCTAAGTCAGAATATGATTTTTATGGAATTTTGACATTAAATTCGGAAAGATATAATTTTTATAGGTCAAAATATATATTTATTTGAATTTTTTGGGCCTTTATTTTATTGAATATGAATTTTAGAATATGTGTTTGGGTTTTTTTACTCTTCTTGGAGAAGGTGATGTGAACCAATCCAAAAAAAGAAGCTCTTTTTTCACAATAAATGCACTCCGTGGACCGAGCAAGAGATGATTAAAATACTATTATTTATCTTTTCCTTTCTCTCTCTTTGGAATGGTCAACAATGACCACTAGGGCGTCGTGGCAGCACCACATGGCGCCATGTGAACACGTGGCCCGCACGCGTACATGTGGTGCAGAAATGTCAATTTTCCATTGGATAAAAAGGATAAATGGCTGATGTGGCGCACACTAACACGCCGCCACATGAACTGCGAGCTAGTATTTTATAATATACTTCAATAATATATTATTATTATTCCTTTTTTTGTTTTTTTCCCATGGCAACACTTGGTGCAACAAGAGCCATCGATTACAAATGACGTGAATGATTCTCAGACAATCATCGCATTTAATGTCCATATGAGACAACCATACCTGAATGACGTGATGGCATTAACGAGGATGAGGAGAGAGAAATATTTGAATAAAATCGACGCCTAGAAATTTTTCAAATTCCGGGCTTGATATCTGACGATCCAGAATTCTGATAGAGATAAAATTTTAAGAGCGGTTTTGTCTTTTCATCCTCTATCCACCATAGAATTGGATATATAAATGGAGCCCTTGATATTTCTAAAAATTTAAGCTGCTCTCTCCTAGTGAGGCTTATTGAAAGAAAGTGAAGTTTTGAAGGTCCATCAAGTGTTCCTTGGTGTCTCTAGTACTTGAGGAGGTTCAACATAGAAGCGGGGATGTTGATCTGAAGTAGGAAGACACTGTGATCCCAGTGAATATAGGGATCTATGGTAAGCCTCTCGCCTTACATTGAATTGTCTCCAACATATGTAGTTAGTGTACCTATCTTCATCATCCATCATCTTCTCCATCTGTCACCTTCATCCACTCCGTCATCGTCCCTTATCATCCACTCTCACCCAGTTCACATCCCCTCTCACACCATCATGATCTCATCACCTACCTCAATATCACTACATTTAAGCCAATATCATCCTACCTCAATATCACTAAATCATTCACAATATCCACTCACATTTATGCCACCCATCATGCCATTGTTAGGATCCCATCTCACTTCCCATTCTCATCTATCTTAAACTTTAATTAGCCATTTCCCATCTTATTGTCCACTCTCATCACGCATTCACTCCCGTATACATAACTCTTCTGATCTTCGTGCTTCACCCAATTGAGATCATATTTTCCCTAATATATGTTCCATGTGGAGACAACTTTTACTTGTCACTAGCTAGTTAAATTATTAACGAGCATAGATTTATAAATTTTATTTATTAAACTCAAATTCTCAATGACGTAACTCTTTCCCCAATTTGATTTTATAAATTATAAATATCAATCACATCTTTAGCTAATAAGTTAATCAATGATTTAGACGAGTGCGCAAAATCTTTGATAAATCATCTGTAGAGGCCCGCATGGCCAAGAAACCCTCTAAGTTCCTTGATCTTGTTGGGATGTGGAACATTTTGTATAATTTCTAGCTCATAGCTTCTTATTAGGTGGCCTAGAATCACTTCCTTTTGGACTATAAATTCCCAACTCAACACCAGTTGTTGACTTGCATATATTTATGGACTAATTACTTTAATGCAGAAAACATATAACTTTAATGCTATCAACCTAATAATTATTGTATTATCAAGAAGTCCAGTGGAGTTATTTATGAAGTATCTTTTTCATGTGGCCACATGTCCCTACTTTCCAATGCATTTAATATGATTTTAATTACGACTTTTTATTCCCTCCACATATTCATATTTTCTTCACATTTGTTGTGATTCTAATTATTAAATTTTATCATGACATAGTCTGCCCCTATGAATTTTCAAAAAGATAGAGGTTAGCTCTATGACTGGTGGATTATGGCATCTAGAATTGTGATGTTATTAGCACACCTTTTAGCAATGATTGGGGCAGCCGTAAATGGGGAATCTGTGTAAATCATATTGCAATAATTTATAATTCAAGACATTAATGTAACGTGTGCAGTGTCGAATGTGGAGGACGAATATCTATGTGTCTTGATGAGACTTTTTCAGGGAATCAATTGTTTATGAATTCAGCTCTGGGCACAGTGAATTGATCTTGTTTTATTATGTTATTTAAATTTTATTTTGATCAATTGTTGAAATATTCTTATTTTTATTTTTTTCAATTCACTTTTGTACCTTCCATATTGAAATGAAATTTACATGAGGGAGACTGTTGAAAACTGTTTCTTTGATGCTATTATTGGTCTCATACTTTACTAGGATAAAATTCGAGAATTGTAAAATTTAGTCAATATTTGAGGTCAAACTTGTATTTCCAAAACTTTTACAAATTAAACAGTTGAATGTAGGCTAAAATGTTAATTGGCTTAATAAAAATGAAGAAACTGATTAAAAATGGGTTGTTTAAATGGTTTTAAAAAAGTGAGCAATCAACTTTACATTATGATGATTTTAGGTGTGTATCTTTTTTTGAGAATTGAGTTAATAATATTTATACTTAGACATTGACTCTTAAAAGTATGATAATGTAGTGATGGAGAACGGTAGTATTTGTATGGAATAGTGTCACACCGTCAAATCCCGAGCTAGGTCTCTTGCTTGAATTTGGCATGTGCCAGCCTCAATGTTCAGGGCAAAACACTGAGCAGCCTTGATCTCTTGCAGCGGAAGCTTTTGCAATTGCTTAAGATCGCATAAAAGGGGTTAGAGGAGATGGTGGTGCTCAGCACTGTCAGGTAATAGGGTCATTGCATTAATATCATCAAAAGCACATCATCGTTACATGGGGGAAGACGAGGGGTGATACAAGGAACAAGACGAGGCGCCCTGCGCCGAGGTAATGTCGCCACACCGCCTCAGGGCCGTCGCTCCACGCGCGCGCCCGCTCTGCCGCTACACAAGTGCGCCGGGCCGGTGCCACGCGCCCGCGGGCCAGGCGATCACACACGCCATCCATGCATTGACGATCACACTCGCCACCGGCACCCCTGTCAACACTCTAGTGCGCAATCTGCGCGACGCTGCCACATTCGACGCCCCCGAGCTGGGCGTCGCGCGCCCAGCACTACCCGCAGGAGCTCTACGCGCCCGCTGTGCCGTCTCGGCGCTCTCAGTGCGCCACATGCCTTAGTCTCCTGGCGGGATGTCTCCCGGCCCCGCGCCCCGCATATGCAATAGGCGCGCTTCCCGCGCGGTCGCTACGCGGCACCCCGCACAACTCCGCGCGCTGCAACCGTGGAACGCCGCCCGGCCTGCGCGTCCCACACCCGCGCACAGCGCTCAGCGTTGGTGCGTAGCGTTGGCGCCCACGCATGGCGCACACACCGTTCAGCCCGCATGCCCAGCACGCGCGGACCGTACCTGATCCATCCCGCCTTGGGCGTGGACGGGCACGTGCATAGTCTGCAGTGTATCACCATGTACAGTAGCAATGGCCTAAAAGATCAGGTATTTGGGCATCGCGACCCATAATGACTCACTCCTTTAATGTCGTGAGCCGCATTACATGGACACGCCCTCCCAATAAGCACGGAGGCCTCTGGGCAGGGAATGCCACCTAGTTAGGGGCCTAACAAATAGTTATAGGGAACTAATGAATTTATAAATGATAATTACACAAATGCCATTTGGTGAGATTTAAGTTTTTAACATTTTTGTCACCTTGTATCCCTACACACCAAAAAGTGACAATGGTTAGACCAGAAATAATGTAGTATGGCATTACAATGTCATGGTTGCACCTTTTTTCAATGATTAGGACATATAATCAGTTGTCAAAAGTGCATGTTGGCTGGAACCAATGATTGGTCATAATCTGAATAAATTTGATAGGGTAGCTTGTGATTGTGGTATATCATGATAAATGACATTTTCAATTGATAAAAATTTTAATAAAATATGAGTGAAGTTGAATGTGATTTGTGTTTTTGTTAAGCCACATTGGTCAGTTCCTTTAGTGCTCTTTAATTGTAAGTTATGTGAGTCAGTAACTAGACCAACTTAAGCGTCTAATATGAAAAGGCTAGTGATCTGGTGCAAGCCACTCATCAGTTTTTAAGACACAATTCTTCCCTTCAATCCAAGGAGAAGTATTGTGAGCCCCACAATTTATCAGCTTTTCCACATACTGTTTGTTGTCGATTGATATGATGTATTCATTATAGTACACGTGATTTGGTAAATTATGACTATATTATAGTTTGCAAATCACTAGTCCTCAATCATATGTTCAGATATTCATATTCAAACCCTACTTGAGAATGTCATCAAAGTATTTAGATACATAGCACTATCTAGTCTTACTCATCTGATGAGTATGGTCAGTTCCGTATCTAATAGTAGGATGGCACTGAGAATAGATAGTGGTTGTTCTATAGCAGAAAGAGTTCACTGAATTAATCCATAAAAAGCTATGAAAAGTATTATACTAAATTGTTAATTAGGTTGATTCGTGTCAAGGTAGCGTAAGTTATCCTTAGTACGGCTAGAGACACCAAAGAAAACTTGTGGACAAACAATTGTACTTTGACAATGGCGTACGAGTTCTTAATCATGGAATTCTAAGTATTCTTAGTTTGGGTTCAATAAGAAGTTCACGAGGACGATAGAGTAATCAAGATGGGATCATCCACCCTCTGTATATGAGGAAATAACTCAAGAGAGATGATTATTTGATGGACATTACATTGCAATTTTTAATGTCATTGTACAATTAATTCACCTAAATAAAATAAAATTTTTAATTATATAAACTCACTCAAATATGTATAATAGGAGTGAGGTCACTTCCAGAGGGACTGGACTTTAAAGTTATATCTATAGTTTGAGTAAGGGTTTAGAATAATAGAGGATAATAAGAGAAATTACTTATATAGTGGAGTTGGAGGTGGATGAGCTTATGTAAGAAAAATATAGTGAAAATGTACATGATAAGTAGTGAGTGAAAGGAAGTATGTAAATGAAGATAGAATTTTAGATAAGATGTTGTAATAATTAATAAAATTTATTAGACATAGTAAGTAATTGAGAGATAGAGAGAGTAAGTTAGGTAGTCGAAGAGTTATTTCAGATTTTTAATAAGAGTAACATTCTAGAGAGATTGATAAGATATTATCCATCTTTGGTGATGTACTAAGTATGATTATTTATTTTAATTAATAGAAGGTTTTGTGTAAGATGGGAGGGATATATATATATATATATAAAGTAAACGAATATTGAGATTAAGCAGTTAGTAAATTAGATTATATTATTTTAGCAAGATATAAGAGAAATGGGGTAAGAATTCAAAGATATAATTGTAAAAGGGGGTAAGAATTAACAATAGTAATGAACAGATTATTTAATGAGATAAAGAAAGATTAATATATGCTAAGAATTTAAGATTCAGAAAAAGAGGTGGGAGAAAAAATATTTTGTAATTTTGAAGAGTTTATTTAACTAGATAGAGATTGGAAGGAGATAAGAGATTGTGAGGAGGAATGAGAAGAGTAATTACGATGTAAATATTAGTATTGTAATATATGATTAGTGGATATGATATAGTATAAAAATAGAGTTTATATGGGTATAGATATTTAAAAAGAAGTTTTTGGTACCTTTCACATGATAAAATTGGGAGAAAAGTATGAGAAATTTGTGTAAAATGCTCAATGCCTGGTAAATGTGAGTAAAAATGCCTCAATGAGGTTGATGTACTAAAACTCAATGAAATCTCATTGTGTGCGATCACAGCTAAATCTAAGAATCTACAACCCATAAACTAAAAATTATCTACCTTATGGAGTTCATAAGCTCATCTAAATCACTCTGATTCAGGCAAGCAGATTGTGAGGGCTCCAATCCCCCCCCCCCTAGCTTATGTTTGGAGCTTCTCCTGCCTTTCTCTGAGTTAGCATGAATCCGTGACAAACTGGAGCTCCAGTGGGGCCATCCTGAGCTCCTTAAGTCTTTAGAAAACTATTCTCACCCCTAAACGGCCAACAAAACCCAAGCATGGGTTTCCCACCTCCACTGAGAAAATTGGTTGGAAGATGGTGATTAGGGGATTCAATAGGCTTTTTCAGGCTGAGGAAGGACCTCCTCCACCGTTGATGGCATGAACCAGACTTGGGATCCTCTCACGATTGTTGGATTGCATGTGGCAGTTCCCCTAGGCAAAAAACCATCTCGGATATAGGACAGCTAGGGGAAAGGAAGATTGTGAGGGTGAATAGGACAATGACGGATGGAGGGGCTAGACGGGTTTGGAGGGATGGATAAAACAGATCACAGAAATCCACACGATCGAATTCGGAGTTTAAAATCGATGAAATGCTGGTGGTGCAGTCCCGTTCCTCGTCGAGGGTGGAAGTACCGTCTTCAACCACCGTGACGAAACCGAAGCACCAAATTCAATATCCAAATTCGCGTCACGAGGGAAACTCACGAAAGAGAGAGATTTTGGAAATTCCAAATCAAATCAAATCTGTTGGTGGTGGAGAATTCTCGCAGAATACTGGACGAAGAACACGACGACACCAAAGAGTTCAGGTGTACCTCGGTACCGTAGTGTGTAAAGAGGCTGCGGGGAATTCTGATCCGTGACGAGACTAGACGATTCCGGGCGTTGACTGGCAGTTAATGTAGGATAGCTCGGCATCGTAGTGCGTAAAGAGGCTGTGGGGAATTCTGATCTATGACGAGACTAGACGATTTCGGGCGTTGACTGGCCCACTAGACGAGAGGATCTGGGTGTTCTGGGCATTGTACGGCCCTGGCTGAAAACGAAACGGATGAGTGCAGACACGAGCAAGACAGGCGCGCACGGGCCGACCAAGGACGGATGGTCCTAAGTCAGTCTCGGGGTGGCCCCTTTGGGCAATCCTGGTTGGGCGTCCTAGGCGGCCTTGGGGCAGCCCTGGGCTGGCGGCCTGGGGTGGCCTAGGGCGGCCCTGGGCGGGCGGGCGGCCTAGGGGCGGCCTTGGGCGACCCTGGGTGGGCGGCCTGGGGCGGGCCTTGGGCGGTCTTGGGCGGGCGGTCGAGGGGCGGCCTTAGGCGGCCCTGGGTGGGCAGCCTAGGGCGGTCCTTGGGCAGTCCTGAGCGGCAACCCTGGGCGGCCAAGGGTGGGCAGCCTTGGCAGTCCTAGGCGATGGAAAGAGAGGAGAGAGGCAAGAGAAAAGGAGAGAAAGAGATGAGAGAGATGGAGAGGAAGGTGGCCGGCCACGCGAGATGGCGACGGCGGCGGCAGAGGTGGCGATGGTGGGGTTGGAGAAGGGGTAAGGGAGGGTGGGCAGTCCTCCAAGAAGAGTTAGAAACAAACTCAATTCCTGAATGACTGCCTAACTGTATCTTGAAATAATGGCCTTTGCATATAGGCCTTGGAGGAAAGAGAAAATACAACTTAACGACAAGAAATTAAAGACGAGAGATGTGCTTCGTGTCACGTCAAGAGGCAATTGTTGATCTGTCGTTGGCGACGTGTCATGATGCGTGAAGGGGTGTGCGTGCGTGGAGACGTACGTGATGCCGGAGTGTTGACTTCGTCCGATGACGGTGGTGGCGTGTCTGTAGCAGTGGCATTGACTTCGGTTGACGGTGGCGGAGTGTCCGTAGCGGCGGTGTTGACTTCGGTTGACGGTGGTGACGCGTCCAATGTCGATGCGTTGGCGTCCTCGCCATCAATCTCTCACTAGAGGAAGACAATGAGCAGGGGTGCAAACGATATATCTAGATTTTTTTCATTTAGGGGCACCCCAACCACATCAACAGTCCTATCAACGGGCCCCATAAACCATCCTACATTGTGATTCACCCATCGAGGGGTCGAACCATCCTTGTTAGTGACCATGACCAATTTAGATACCTGGAAAAGAGGAAAAGATTAGGTGGAAGCTTTCGATCTTAAGAGTATCAGATGACCAAGATCAAATCCATTTACTTAAATTGGCATGTCATGACCCAAGCTTCTGAACATGTTGGCTTGAAGCCGAGATCATGAATTGTTTCTTATTTTCTTAAGATTGTGTCCCATTGGCTAAGATCCTTCTTTCCTCTTGCCGGCATGGATTGGTGCAAATCTAAAAAATACATTAATATGGTATTCCTATATCAAAAAACTTAGAAATAAATGTCTCTATATAAATGCAGACCAATAATGGTAACTTAATTAAAATACCGTCTCCTCGTGTGCATGTGGGCTATCCCTGTGTTGGGATCGAATACTATGAGTTCTATGTGTAGGCCTTTTATGGGATGACCTTGTATTTGTGCTGCTGTCAGGTGATGCTATTTGTGCACTAGCACTCACCAGCTATTGTTGGGCATGTGCACTCTACGTTAGCCTGCCTACCGTGGGCTCGAGTGTGCCTACACCTGGTGGTTCCACTGCTAGCATTCCCTTGAATCAATATTTCATTCTTCTTATTCTTATAACTTTTCATTTCTTTAAATTGGACTTCAGACCTGAAAATATAAAATAGCCAACTCAAATGAAGATTTTGCATGATAGTAACCCATCAAAACTAATATTATTAAAATCAATTCTCAATAAGAATAAATGGGCATGAAAATTATGTAAAAATTATGTTAAAATCATTTTTTAATTGAACGGCTCAATTTAGTGCATGAAATGATAATTCATATCAAAATGAAGATAATATAAGTATAATGATGCTAAAATAACCTTAAATATGTAGGATTTTGTGTGTCATTTCGGGTTTCATGAATGATTTGAATAAGCCCATGGCCAAGGTAGTGGACTGTCATAAAAGAGTTATCGAATGATTTCCAAATGCATCAATACTGAATTGGATGGCCGGCTAGGCCTTTGATACTTGACCACACCCTAAGTTGTCTTAGGAGCATCAAGTGGATAAGGAACTATACATTCATGATAAATGATTACAGACACGTTCCATGAGTGAGGTGATGCACGCACATGTGTATCCTCTAGAGCATGAGGTGTATCTTGGCACCTGACGTGCTTGAGACTTCACTATTGATCAGGTTAAATCAATACATCATTAATTAATTAACTTGAAGATATCATTTATCAATTTGTGAGGCAAATAAAATTTATTGGGCCATTAGAGCTCTTAATTAGACTGATAAAGGGGCCTAGAGTGTCACATACAAATGGTCTATTGGATGTGTGAATATATCTTTAAAATTTCACGATATATGAAAAATACCCATTTAGTATAAATAAGTGAAGGCCTTGAACGAGGTCCACCTAAATAAAAAGTTTCAGGGCCCTTTCCCTTATTTTCCCTTCTCCCCTTGGCGTCTCCCCATTCTCAATGCAATGAAGACAGTGTGACAAAGACAATGGAGGGTGAGTGAGGCTCATCAAGATTAAGGAGGATATCTGATGTGACTCGGATCACATGGATATGTCTAGAGGCTGCAGAATTGAGCCTCTCAACACATCTCATTCGAGGAACAATGAAAGTGCAGATCTGATCCATGACTAGGTAATTTGATTTGATCATTAGATTTCAATGTCATTTTCATTATGTTTTCAAAGTCTTCTGCTATGTGAATCACTTTCTTTCGTCCAAGTGAAGGCTATAGAACCCAACAAGCCATATTTCCAACCTTACATTCATGTCGATACTTTTGTGCATTCATTCCAAGTGCCCATGGGGGCATACCATGGCATCGTAACACATGGTGGCATAACACCAACTAAGCACGCACCCACTAATGCCCTATGTGGATGGAATACCTTTCTATCAGTCAACAAACAATAATGGCTCAGTGCACATATTTAGTGGCAGGTGCAGCACACATTATGACAAATGTGCGATGTAAATGCTTGTGTGCTTGACTAGCACCAAAATCAGTTTGCACACATTTAGTAGCTTGCAATGGTGTCATGTGCACCCGACACACAACATTAAGGTGAGGACGCCTGTCCTAGTCATAGGTGATAAATTACACATAGTTTTTGTTGACTTTGTGTGAATCACATTCTGATCAGCGGTAGGGAGATCTCATACTTGATACCACGACCTCTGGATGTTGTGCCTAGGTGACAGATCTAGAGGAGCATTGGAATATGCCATTTTCTAGAGAAACATAGGTGTGTGTTGTGCTTAATGAAGTTGATGACAGTGAATGTTGAGACTTTTGGAGCTTTGATCAACAATGATCCGACTTTGATTACATAGTGAAAAATGTGTAATAAAAATGGATCTGAAAAGGCGCAACACCTCATCCACAGTATGGCCAAAGTATTTTCACTTGGCCTTTTATCAGATTTGATGAGAAGGCGCTACACCTCATCCCATCGGGTGGCCTCCCTCAACTCTATGGTTAGAGCATCAACTTCTCTGTTGTTCTCCCTCGGCGCCAACTCACCCACAATCGATCTCTCTTGGTGAAGAACATGTCTACAGGTGTGGGGCACAAGATGCCCTCCTATGTCCCCAAGCATCTGTCACCCTATATGCAACATCTGGAGGTTGTGGTGCCAAACACGGGGCCTTCCTACCCAATGCCAGCACCACCCTTGGTCAGCCTATGCTTCATGTAAAACGAGCATCGACTATGTATAGTTTATTGTTGCTTGAACTTAACATGTAGGCGATGTACAATGCTTCTACTTGCCCCCAGCCAATTGTGGCGCATCCGTTGTTCTAAACACCATCTAGTAATGCGCGTAGGTCTGCCACACATGTTGCACAATGTTGGACACTTCCACTGCTAAGAGAGTACATAGATATACTGGTAGCGAGACATCTTGTCTATGTGTAGCGCCATCGGGATCACGGATGGCATCTGGCCACTGTGCTTAATGCTGCTTCGTTACATGCCAGCAGGTGCCCCGAGACCGCTGGACAAAGCCTATAGATTGGGAGCCTCACACTGTCCTCAGAATCCGTTCCATCCCAAACAGTACCCACAAGGACTGCTCACAGACCAAGGCTGTGGACGGATGCCGAATGACGGTTCGCTTCGGTCTGACGACGGAGGACAGAAAGGTTCCCTAAGATTGTGAATTAGATTAAATTGTCTAATGAAAATCCCAAAACACTCTTTAGCTTGTTGGCATCTGCCACATGTTTTTGTCCACAGCCTAGGGCTATGGACAGATGCCAAATAACAGTTCGCTTCGGGCGGACAACATAGGACAAAAAGGTTCCCTAAGATTGTAAATTAGATTAAATTGTCAAATGAAAATCCCAAAACACTCTTTAGCTTGTTGGCATCTGCCACATGTTTTTGTCCACAGCCCAGGGCTATGGACCGATGCCGAATAACAGTTCGCTTCGGGCGGACAACAGAGGACAAAAAGTTTCCCTGAGATTGTAAATTAGATTAAATTATCTATGAAGATCCCAAAACACTCTTTAGCTTATTGGCATCTGCCACATGTTTTTGTCCACAAGCCAAGGCTGTGGACGGATGCCGAATGACAGTTTGCTTCGGGCGGACGACGGAGGACGGACGATTCCCTAAGATTGTAAATTTGATGAAATTGTCTAATGAAGATCCCAAAACACTCTTTAGCTTGTTGGCATCTGCCACATGTTTTTCTCCATAGGCTAGGGCTGTGGACGGATGCCGAATGACAGTTTGCTTCGGGCGGACGACGGAGGACGGACGATTCCCTAAGATTGTAAATTAGATGAAACTGTCTAATGAAAATCCCAAAACACTCTTTAGCTTGTTGGCATCTGCCACATATTTTTGTCCATAGGCCAAAGCTGTGGACAGATGCCGAATGACGGTTTGCTTCGGGCGGACGACGGAGGACGTACGATTCCCTAATATTATAGATTAGATTAAATTATCTAATGATTAGCTTGTTGGCATCTGCCACATGTTTTTGTCCACAAGCCAAGGCTGTGGACGGATGCCGAATGACAGTTCACTTCGGGCGGACGACAGAGGACGGACGGTTCCTTAAGATTGTAAATTAGATTAAATTATCTAATGATTAGCTTGTTGGCATCTGCCACGTGTTTTTGTCCACAAGACAAGGCTGTGGACGGATGCCGAATGACAGTTCGCTTCGGGCGGACGACGGAGGAAGGACGGTTTCCTAAGATTGTAAATTAGATTAAATTATCTAATGAAGATGCCAAAATACTCTTTAGCTTGTTGCATCTGCCACGTGTTTTTGTCCCATACCGGAAATCACTGTCCAGCACGAAGCCAATCCATGCATCTATAAATACGTTTGGCCCATTCCAAGGAAATTGGAGCAATCATACGAGTTCTATCGTAGTCTTCTCCGAGGTGGTCCGTCCAAGATCATCGACACGTTGCAGATAAGCGTTCGTACAGTCGCCGATTTGATCACGTCTGTCCTTCTTCCCTTCAATTTCTTTATAATCGATCGGTCTATAATCAATTTCCTTATAATCGGTCTGTAATCAATTTCTTTGTAATCGGTCTGTAATCAGTTTCTTCGCCGCTGCAGATTGAGAGGTCGCTGGTAGGGTAGCCATGCTCTGGCTAAGTCGATTTTTGCGATCCAATTCTCGTCGAATACAAGCGAAAAATGCCTGTTTTTGCGCTGCAAGCAATGTATCATCGATTCCTGTTAGTTTCCAGGCTCCGATTGCGAGATCAAGGGGGTTTTTATCGTCGTTTTTGCGAGAAGGGGGTCGGAGATGGTTCAGCAGCGAATCAAATGGGCGGGAGTCTTTGGAGTATGATGTGGTGATTGTGGGGGCGGGGCCGGCGGGGTTGTCGGCGGCCATTCGGTTGAAGCAGTTGTGTCAGGAAGAGGGGACAGATCTGTCAGTGTGCGTACTAGAGAAGGGTGCCGAAGTGGGTAAGATTTTTGGTTTTTGTTCGAGATTTTTCCAAAATTTGGGCTTAATCTGCTGTTTAATATCCGTTGAAGAACATCGTGATTTGATATGATTACGTTGAGAATCAGAATAAACGCTCAATCATGAAAAGCAAAACCGGGGATAAGAGATATGGTCTTGATCTAGCATTTTGCTGCCGTATGAATGTAGAATATCAAGTACGGAAATCATTCTTCCTTAGAGAGGCAGACAAAAACAAGGCATTGAAAGAACGATAAATCTGGATAACTGTTAAAGAACATGACCATACGTTTCAGTTTCAGGGACTCGAGAAAATGATAATTTAAGGTCGAATACAATTCAGTTCCTTATCAGAAAAGAATTCATTTACTATCAGTTTACCATCACTTCCTTCTTTTTGAGATTAAATTTATTTACTAATCTAGTCAAGATTAAAATTTCAATTTAAGGTTATTTGATGAAGTTAGGGGCGTTGTGACAGATTGGTGAGTAGCTTTTTATTTTTTTTGGGCAAAGATCCTCCGATCGCAGTTCTACTTTCAACGATCTTTCTTTTTCTTCACTGTTTTTGTTTCTCGCTCATTCCTTCTTATAAATTTAATTGGCTTTTGGGTCTTTTTTTTTTATAGACTAAATCGCCAGGTTCCATAACGATAACTGTAAACTATGAAAGTCTAACTTATGTGCGTTAATGAATGATTTCAACAAATACTTATGTGGAGCTTAAAATCTGGTGAATTGGTGCACGTTACTTCATTCCTTCAATCCGAGAAACTTCCGCATGAGCCGTCTTTACTTTACATTTGGAGAATACCAAAATTTGCCATATGATTTCAAGAACGCATTGTTTTGTGAATGTATGAGTGCAACCAAGATATTGGAAAGGTGCCGATAAATGTCGTGTGATGATAATAATTGCGATGGTCTTCTAAAGTGAAAATATTACAAAGGTCCGAATCTTATGACCAGGAATTTGTCTTGTTTGTAGGGTGATAATTTCATTAACTTATCCAGAAAACCAATGAAGGAGAGTGAACCAATGAAGCAAGCAACTTTGGCCGTCTTCTGGGGTGGTAAAGGGATCAAACCTGATGTTCCAGAAAGGGGGATCTCAACCAGAGATCAAAACATCTTCCGTCATTCTTACTGCTCTAATTATATTGTTCTCGATATTCTTGGGATTTTCCTTGACCAAATCTTGTATCATCTTTGATTGGGAAGCATCTTCATAATTTGATGATATCATGGCCAGATAATTCATCTTTCTATAGCAGTCTATTAGAGCGAAATAAGGCAGCTGACCATTGACCTGATGCTCATGTTACGAATTCATTAAATGGGTCTGTGTTTGTTTGGATTTTTGTCTTAGTTTATCTGCAATTTGTCTATGTTCCAAATTATTTAAATATCTCATGTGACTGCATATTTTTATTTTGAAATACAGTCCAGTTTGGATTTAAAATCCATAATTTTTCTCCAGGTGCGCATGTATTGTCAGGGAATGTTTTTGAGACCCGTGCTTTAGATGAGCTTATCCCAGCATGGAGACAAGAAGGGGTAAAAACTCAATCGTGAAATGAGATTCATGGACATTACCTGCTGCTTCCTTGACTGAAATTGAGGCCTACCTATCTCTTAATAATTTGTAGGCTCCAATAGAAGTACCAGTTTCCTCTGATAAGTTTTATTTGCTCACGAAGAATGGAGGGGTGCCACTTCCGTCACCATTCAATAACAACGGAAACTACGTGATAAGGTAGTGACATCATCACAAGTTATTACTGGCTTATTATAAATTATGCTCTCTGATGGTAACACTGCACATTCGTTTGCTTCCATATTAAATTAATCTGAAAACTTGATGCTTGGCTTTTATTCAAGTTGACTCTGTGTCATTTTCTCTCCAACTATTAGTATTGGCCCTGAAGACAAAGTTAGATTCACATTGTTTACTTGGTTTGATTTTTTCTAGTCTTATGGTAAGCTTAACCCTCTTTACATGTGTTTGACATAATAATGATGTGGATACCTGTTTGCATGTCTATACTGATTTTCATACAAATTAAACTATTCCATTGTCTTGTCAGTTAAGTCAAAGGAGGATGTATGATGTTAAATAGTGATGTCTGTCTGGCTATTTAAAGCAGAAAGAGCATTAAGAAAATGCCAGCACAAGGAGGATGTTCAGTGGAATGCACGGGCACTCTGCACCAGCAATGGTGGACACCAGATGTTCAATGAAATACAATGGCCTACCCCAGCACCATAGGTACACCACTGAAAGCCTAGCACACACCTGCATGTGTTTGACGTGATGCACCACAGAGCGCACTACAGAAAGGCTGCACGCAGTCAACAGGCTGACACGCCACAGCAAGGCAGGCATACCTGTCTTACCCACTCCAGATATTCGACAACATGCGCCAGAGGATGCACTGCTGGCATGTGTGTCTAGGAATCCATGTTCAATATTCAAGGCAGCCACATGAAAGAACCAGAGGTGGCAAAGTGCATCGAGGCAGCCGCCTCAAAGACCTTGAGGTGGCGGCCATTCCCAGGGCTGATCGTGTTGAGGCCACAACACTTCTGTTCTCAAATAGGTCATGGGAACTGTTTGTGATTGCATTTTCTTGAGATGAGGTGATTGCATTTTCATGGTTTGACTGCAGAGAGCACATTGGTGATGACTGTGGTGTTCATCATCTTGAGGACTACATTATGACCTCAAGGAGACCACATGAACCATGGTAGACCATAGTAGTTGATCGCGGCAGAAGACCCAAGTGCTTGGCCCGGATTTGACTGTGGTGTTAACCTTGGCAGAGGACCTTGGCTCTGACCAGGAGTTGATCGTGGTGTCGACCATATGATGTTGACTACCACAGCCGTGGCATAGCATGTGGGATTGACCACGACAAAGGTCCTCAGCGTTCACCAGGCATTGACTACAGTTCTTCATTGCAGGAAGGGTTTCTGCATTGACCATGGTAGAAGACCTCGTTATTGACCAAGAGTTGACTGTGGTAGATGATGACAGCGTCGACCAAGAAATGAACTTGATCATGGTAGAGGACCTTGGCGTCAACTGAGAGTTGACTGTGGTGTTGACCATGGCAGAAGACCTCGGCATTGATTGGGAGTTGACTGTGGGTATGACCACTGCAGAAGACCTTGGTGTTAACCCGAGGAAATTGACCATTGCATTGACCATGGGTAAGGAACTCGGCGTTGACAGGGAGTTCACGCTGGGTGTGACTACAACAGAAGACCTTGGTGCTGACCTAGAGATTGCTCATTGACTCCATACATGAGTGTGTAAGGACTAGCATTGACTGCAGCTATGACTGCATCAGGGAATACATGTATGTCTATGGATAGGATCACATTGTTGACCACAGTTACGACCACATAAAGGAGTATTGTGACATAACAGTTAGTGCCATGTCAGCAGACATTGCCATATGTATGACCTAGGTGTGTGTCATAACTATGCGGTTACTGAGATTCATCAGCAGCACCATGACAGCAGAAGCACAAACATGTCAGAGCTGCTGCTTCATCTGATGCTGCATCACAGCACAAGCTATGTCATCAGATGGGCCATGTCATCAATCAAGCCACATCATCTTGTGAGATATGTCATCAATCAAGCCACATCTTGTGAGATATGTCATTTATTCAGCCACGTCAGCTGGTAGGTTATGTCATCAATGACAACCACATCAGAGAGCACCACCACGTCATCAGAGGTGCCACATTGTCAGAAGTGCCACATCATCAGCATGATATCCTTTTCATTTCTCTACTCTTCTCGCAACCTCCAAGCTGGCCATGAATTACTACGTTACCAGCTTGAGGGAGGGGTGTTAGAAGCCAGGGTAGAATAGTTATCAGGTTATTTTCAGTGAAATCATATCTCTCTACTTTCTTAATTAATGCCGATAGATTGGAGTAAAATATGAGTCATTTCTTAAGGTTTATTTTGACCTCCCAGTGTGGTGGGCTCCTCCCATCACCCTGCCTCTTCTATCTCCCCTCCTATAACTACATTTTTTACTGTAAGATTTTGTTTAATAGGGATTGCAACATCTTTGCCGGCTTCAAACTATGGCTGAAATGCTGGTTCTTACTGCAGCTAGCACGGCCAGGATTGATATCAGAAGAATGCAAATTAATAGTTCAAAAATCCTTTAGTCACTTTCTCAGGGGTTCTGTGGAGCCAAAGTTTCAACTCCTTTCCTTCAAGTTTGTGGACATCAGCAGTAAGAGGGGATAGTTCCGATAAGGTCTCTCTAAGGACTTGTCTTGGTGCCAAGAAACGGAGGCATCAACAGACACCTGTGGCTTAACAGACAGTTGAGGAATTCAGACAAAAGTGCCAGGATCAGAACTAAGTAAAACCTGGGGGTTCAGGTGAAGGACGTTGTTTACTTTCAAGATCTGGGACCTGTGGTTGTTGGCTGGATAACAGGAGGCTCTCTTGATTCTAGAAAGTAGAGAGTCAATCTGACTCAATTTATTTTCTATCGTCATCTGTACTTGTCTCTCCATCTGAGTTCTCGCATTTCTGGGTGACTCTGTTTGTTGAAGTGTGACCTATTGGTGATATTTCTACTTTTTAATACTCTTGAAAGAGATTCTCACTCAGTTTTATGGTTGAACTTTGTTCCCTAACCAGGATTATAACAGTTTCTTTGTTTTTTCAAATTATTGCCATTGAACTGAATTCGTTGTGTTTCATCAATGCTTAGGAAAGAATTTTTCTAATTAGTGGTAACTTTTCATTTTTGATGTGCTTATCTAATCCATTTCAGTACCATGATTTTCGTTTGGAGTTAAAAGTGCATCATCCTTCATGATCATAAGGCTTGTGCGTCATTCAAAAAAAAATCATAAGGCTTCTGCAGGATTTTGCCTCTAAGCTTCGTACTGTGTTATTTTATGTATTTTTACTTTATATTATTGCACACTGGTACCTTCATTCATGTAGTGTCCTGAGAGCCTTAGATATTTTCATGTTTCTTATTGTGCAATTTTAATATTCATTCTATAGCTTAAGCCAGCTAGACCGATGGATGGCCACAACAGCTGAGAACTTGGGCGTTGAGATCTATGCAGGTTTTGCTGCAAGCGAGGTAACTTGTTTTTTTCCCGTTCAAGATGAATGCCTTTGCTGCGTTGACTTGATATTATGGTTATTTTTGTAGGTTTTATATGATGCAGACCACAATGTTATTGGTGTCAGAACTAATGATATGGGCATCAGTAAGGATGGGTCAAAAAGGGAAACATTTCAGCGTGGTGTTGATCTCAAAGGTGTGTATGCAAATAAAATCATCATTAATTTTTTTAAGTGATTTCGGTATCATCATATTTTTAATAATTATTTGGTTTGAATTATAGTAATTCTTTGGTAAATTTGGAAACTTAATTTCCACAAATTGTGATCTTTGACATCATCTTTTCATTGGTTCCTCTTGGGCCCATGGATTCATTATCGCTTTTTTCTACTCGTTTAAATAGAGACTTGCATTTAATATTTCCACTTAGAAAAAACATATTTCCATTTATCATCATGTTCAAAAAGTGGAGTCTGAACTCCAATTCTAAATTTATTGCTGTCATCCGCAGTGGAAAACGACTCTTAAACTATTAAGTCACCAGTGTACACATTCGAATCTTGTTTAAGTAATTGTACAATGCATTTTTCGCTCCTCATGTCTCTAAATGGCATCTATAGGGTCAAAAATTTTCCCCATTTAGCAATATCACTCTCTTGAAAGAACTAGATTTCCGTCATTGATACTGTACTACTTTAATCTGTTGTTTCAGAGTCTTAGAGAACATGCTGACGGCAAAATGGTGTGCAGGGCGTATCACACTACTTGCAGAAGGATGCCGAGGTTCTCTGTCAGAGGTCTGAAAATTATTTTGCTTTATGACTTTATTTGCACAAACAACTGATTAATACACACATCTTTGTTTAAGTTTGATTTAATGGACACATAATTGGGCAATTTATTTCCAGAAAATTATTAAGAAATTTAGTTTACGAGAGAAGAGCCATTCACAACACCAGATGTATGCTCTCGGCATTAAAGAAGTAAGTTTTTGTCATTGTCTTTTTTCCGTTCTAATTATGCTTATGCTGTTCAACCAAGATTTTTGTGCCTCAGTCAAATGAGTGTAAGCTTTTTGTCAACCTTGGATAGTCTAATTTATGCATTGTCAATCTTGAAGGCTAAGAAAGGTACTTTATGGACATTGTTATGTCAAATGATCTGAAATTTTCTTTGTTGAATTGAAGAGTTAAAATCAATATTTCATTTGATGTTGAGTTTTCAGAAAACGCTTGCCAGTTCAGATGAAATGTTGTGAAATGAATTATGCTTGCATCCAAAGATGTTCCATCTTTAGTCGTTACTAAAGTGTCTATGTCTGTCAATATCTACGATTACATAGTAAAATCATCTTTCTGAAAAATTTGATTGATTTCCGTGATTATGAGAGAAAAATTATTTAGAGAGGATATTTTCTTTAGATCTTCCGTATCACACATCTGTCAAGTTTTTCTTTCTTCTTTATTGGTTGCTCCTTTCACCTTTGGGTCAGAAAGTTATCCTCTAACAAGAATTAATGAATGTCATTGCAGAATGATTTCACAGAAAATATCCTTGATCTTAGCAAATAAATTAGATGGAAGGATGGAAATCAGAGATAAGTTAGGTTGATCAAGGGGGAAGTCAGATCCAGGTAGGGTCCATGGACAGAGCATGTGGGCCAATATGGGATGAATGATTTTTTTCTTTGAAGAAAGTGGGGGAAGGTCACTCGTGATCAGTGGTCCTCCCTATAGGATTAATAAATAGAAAGGTGGAAATACAGCCTAGACCCTAGGGGTCCCCACACCCTCTGTTCACCTCCCTTTAAACCAAACCAATACTATTTCTCCACATCGTGCACTATCCCGACCAACGACGCCTCTCGTCCTTTGAAGATGACCTTGTTGCGGTGCAGTCATGTGGCCAAAAGCACAGAAACAGCATGCCCATTCCTCTCTACCCCTCGGTTACCCTTCCTGTTGTGTGTCCCAGAAGGACTCCTCTGTGGAGACATGCATCCCTGTCATAGATTTGCTGACCCACACTACCCAAGTGAGTGGGCATTCAAAGCAAAGATGAGAACCCTCTTCTTCACCCTCCGTGCACATAACACACTCTGTCCTTGCGGTATACGATGGGACAAATGATGTATTGTCATTCTTATACTATGTCATCTACCACAATCCCTGATTCTTAAGAAGTTAGGGTAATAGCTGCCTTCATCACTTGCGTGCAATGTATAATTCTGGTCTCTTGGTTCATTTATAACATCCTGCACCCTGGTTTAATCACTTCTGTATGTGTCAAAATATTTGAGGAGAATTGTAATTCTACGAGGATATTTTTTATTTAGATGGAATGCAAGTTTTGGTATTATTAACTTTGAATTACTTTATTACTCTTGTTGAAGCCTAGGTTAATAAGTAATATTTCCTTCGTAAATTTTGTTTCTACTATGATTACTCGTAGAATTCGTTCTTTGTTCATTACTGGAACTTTGATACCGATATTTTTTTGACTTACATGACCCATTTCTTCCCAGCTTCATTGACATATCACGATGCTTGTCATTACTTCAAAATAAACTCAATTTTATTCATACCCCCTTGCAATTTTCTGTATTAATAGGTTTGGGAGATCGATGGTACAAAGCATACGCCAGGTTCTGTTCTCCACACGGTTGGATGGCCTTTGGATGGCTCCACGTATGGAGGAAGCTTCGTATACCACATGAAAGACAGGATGGTAAATTTTTTGCAGAGATGCCTTGAGATAATTTTTCTATTGAAATGTTCATCGCTTATCTCAGAATTTGAAAATATATAATTTTAGGTATATTGTACCTGATTCTTGGCCTTTATAAAACTATTAATATCCATCAAACCAAATAAACATTTTGTGAACGGAATCTAGCTCCCACCAAGGTTAATTTCACTCCATGAGTTGAGTGGCTTGTATCTTTTATAATTGATGATCAAACATCAGAATGTATTGAAATGATTTTGATGATATCGTCATCCTTAATATGTTTTCTATCATGTTCTGGGATCCATCTCAGAACCTTCTTAAACGAGTGCAGAATATGCATATCAACTCCTGTCATTGTTATCTTTCAATTCCGGGAATCATCATTTCCTCGTCTTCATTTCATTATAATTATTATTATTGGTCTGGAGCAGCATTAGCTGCATTTCCACCCAGTTTATTCCCCGTTGATGATACACTTGTCTTCTGTGTACGGAGGAGGAAGAGGAGTGCGAGCATCTTTTTTTCCAATGTCGGCCCGCTCATGCGCTATGGGTTAGCCAGGGGCTAGCAGAGATTACGTCGAGCTCCGTCTTATGGGCCACACTGCCGCGGCATCAACGTGGGTATGAGAAGGAGCGGGGGCTGAGATTCGCGGTGCTTTGGGTGATATGGTCCCACCGCAACGAGGTCGTATTCAAGGGGACGGCAATGTCGGTGGACAGGGCTACTAATGAAGTGGAGAGACTTGTATTTTGTTGGCTTGGTCCTGGCTGAGGTGGAGGGTATGGGGGGCTAATGGGCCATTTGTCTTTTTTGGCCTAGATCCCTCCTGTCCTCGTGTATGGAGGATCACCAAGCTGGGTGATCTTCTTTATTGTTCAAAAAAAAAAAATTGACAAAGCAGAAGAATAGATTTAAACAGAAAAAAACGCCGTTGTTTCATTTCATTGGGTTTGTTTTATATGCAAGTAAAGTTTTTGGTCTAATGTCCATTCAGCCCCCAATAAGAAAAGATATGGCAATGGCCATATCTCCTCAAATTGTACACACTCATGACATACATGTGCTTACTTTGTTGACACCTTCCTTCAAGCAGAGGAATGGATATCCCTCATTCCCAGTCTGGACATAAGAGGCCCACAGAGATCCCTGGACAGTCCTTTGGCCAAGAAATGGGCGAGTAGGAGCTTAGTCCTGACATAGACAACTTCGTGATTTTGAAATCCAGTTTGTCCTTGATGCAATGCCAATTAATTTTAACATGCTTGGTCCTGTCATGCTGGACAGGCTTATGAGCAAGGCTAATAACCGACTTGTCACACAGAAGGTTGATGGGCTTGGCCAGTGAGAAGTGGACCACTCGCTTAATCCCCCAGATCTTGAGAGCTTCACAGATGCCTTAGGCCAAGGCACAAAATTCTGCTTCCACTCTGATGCAGAAAAAGAGATTTTTATTCTTACAATGCCAAGTGACCAAGTTGCCAGAGAGTAGTGAGCAGTACCCCTTTGTAGACTTGTGGTCACCTGCGAGGCAGAAAAATCTGAGTCAGTCTCATTCAGAAGACCGCTTATATATCTGCAGAGAGAGAGTGATGCCATTGGACGAACAAGCCACCTCGATTAAGTTTATGCAAGGTTTTAAGGTTTAGACAAGGTTTTAATATTGAATTAGGCACTAAGTTGCCCTTCTAAGGTAGCAATTCTAGAGGAGTGACTCCCACTAATAATTATATCATCAACATAGACAAGGAGAGTGACATCATTCCCAGGTAACGTTTGATGATAGAGAAGGATATGGTCACAATTGCACTGATGGTAACATTTGTTCTACATGGACATAGCCCATAGAGGGCCTTTCTCGAACAACAAATTTTCCCATAATTGAAAAGCATACCCAGGGGGCCTTTCCTAGACTTCCTCATTTATATTACCTTGTAAAAAAATATGTTACATCATACTTATAACTCCTATGTTTGGTTAGCTTCAGAAGTGATCAAAGTAGGAACAGTACTCATTTTGGCATCCGTTGGAAAGGTTTCCATGTAGTCAGCATCATATTTCTGACTAGCAGGGCCTTATACCATTCAAGTTGCCCATCAGTATTGTATTTGACGCTATATATCGCATAATATCTAGGCAATCGACTTCTTTCCGTGTCGAAGCAAGGTCTCCTCCCATGTATGATTGGCATGCAACACATCCATTTCATCATCTATGGATTGTTTCCATTGAGGCTGAACAATGACCTCATTGATGACTTTGGAATACCTATTTGTTGAAGATTTATTTATAGGTTATTATGCTCAGAGATTACATTGTCACGAGTTCAGATATTAATCAAACGAAAAATATTAGTGTGGAAAATCAGAGAACCATATGGAGGAAGAGAGGTCTGAGCAATAACGGGATCAGCTATAATCGGATCAGAACATGTAGGATTATCTGCACTAGAGGATTATCAGCTATGATCAGAACAGCTATAATCACTCACCATATGTAACTGGTTTTGCTCAAAGTCTCTTATCAGTAAAATGTTGGGTTAGCAGGGGGGTGAGCATTGGATAGAGACTGCTGGATATCTGGGAGGAGATTACATGGATGTCCGCTGACCCAGTCCAGTTGCATTGGGATGTCTGGATGCCTGCTGGGATCATGGGAAACAAGTGGAAACTTAACTGGACCAGTTGGTTCTGAGTCTGGCGCATCAAAAGGCACGAACAAAGTGGAATCTCAACCGGAAAGGGTGGTTCTGAGTCTTGCCTTTCAGAAGACATGCACAAAAGAGGGTCTATTATAGTGATAGGATGCATTCAGGACCTGGACATTTTGTGATCTCTGCCAGGCACACAGGGGACGAAATATCTGTTGATCGATTAGAGAGTGGTCTGGCGAGGGACAATAACAGTCAATTTCCTTCCAAAGGATTTCAAGCTCATTGGCATACACTCCAATGCCATCTAGTAATTTTGGACTGATCCACTAAATCAGCAATTTTGGACTCATCATCAAAATTCATGTAAGATTGTGATACTAGCAATGTATGAAGAAAGAAATTGAGATTCAAATTGTCCACAATATCAACTCTTATAGACATATATCGATATCGTTGATAAGAAACACGACAACTCCTCGGAGTGATCAAGACGGCTCTTGTCTGAGAGCTCCTTCTGGATCTTGGCGTTCCCCCTGCCTCAGGTGGACTCCTCCCTCCTCGAAGTTCAGTTGCGAAGTCGATCGCCTAGCTCCTCTAGCCGATCGCCAGCTCCACCCTTCTCGACCCGGTAAGAGACTTCAAGATCAAGAAAAACCCGTTACCCTATTTGCTATTCAAGCTTTATTTATATACGTCCGAGGTATGTCTTTTCCCGCCCAAATTACTGGGTCTGGTCAACCCTCCGTTGACCAGATCTGAGCTTCCGCCTTCGGTAAGTCTTGAAATAACGCATATCAATACTTCCCCCATAGAGATGCAGCTTGTCCTCAAGCTGAAATTCTGGAAATGCCTTTCATAATGTATGGACTTGTTCCCACAAAGCTTCTTCCCGTGGTAGATTTGACCATTGGACGAGAACTTCTGCTCCATAAGGCGTTCGATGCATTTTAAGAATGTCCTCCGGGTAGACCTGCCAGACATATTCATTTGTTAATTCTTCTGGCAGTGGTTGAATGTTAGATTGAAGTTGTCCCACTGTTTTTTTTAGTAAAGAGGCATGAAATACAGGATGCAACTTAGCGGTGTCAGGTAAGTCTAGTTTGTAAGCTACTGGACCAATTTTTTGTAATATTTTATAGGGCCCAAAGAATTTGGGACTGAGTTTCTCGCAGACCCTTTTTGCCAATGACCTCATCCTATATGGTCTCAATTTTAAATAGGCCATATCTCCTTCCTCGAATTCTGCATCTCTTCGGTGCTTATCAGCTTGTGATTTCATATGAGATTGTGCCTTGGCTAGATGTTGCTTTAAGCTGCAAAGAATCCGATCCCTTTCAATAAGCAGCTGGTCTATGGAATCAAAAGGTGATGGGGTTGATCCGTATACTGCTTTGAAAGGTGACATTTGTATGGATGTATGAAAAGATGTATTATAATTATTATTATTATTATTAAGAATATAGAAGATCACCCAACTTGGTGACCCTCCGAACACACGGACGTGGATGGGTCTAGGCCAAAAAGCATAAGCCCATCCTTCCCCCCATATCCACCACCTCATCCAGGACCAAACCAACAAAAAACCAGCCTCTCTACATCATTTATAGCCCTTTCCACCGACATTGCCACCCCCTTGAAGACGACCTCGTTGCGGTGAGACCATAACGCCCAAAGCACCACGAATCTCATCCCCCGCTCCTTGTCAATCCCATGCTGGTGCTGTGGCAGTGTGGCCCATAACTGCGAGCTCGACGTAACCTCTGCCAACCCCTGGCTAGCCCATAGCGCCCGAGCAAGCCGACAATGGAAGAAAAGATGCTCGCACTCCTCCTCCTCCGTACACACAAGGCATAGTGAAGATTCAGCCGGTAAAAACCTTCGCCGTCTCACGCGGGTCATTGTCCGCTTCCTAGCGAGCAGCCATGCAAACACCCTGACCTTTAAAGGAATCTTTTGCCTCCAGATTGAGCGACATGCCCTTAAGATAATTGGGTCTAGACATGGTTGTGCGGTTCGCTTTGTGCGAACCTGTGCGATTTGTGCATTCTGTTCGGATTTCCGAACATAACAAACTCTAAAACGAACTGCACTTCGCATAGACCCCTGTGCGGTTCGTTTGTGCGAATTGTGCGATTTTTTTTTTTTTAAAGAAAAAAACGTTTTAGGTCCTCCTCCTTGCCGCCCTCTGTCCTCACTCCCTCCCCACTCCCTCCGTCCTCCTCCTTGCCGCCCTCCTTCCCGTCAGTCCGCCGTCCTCTAGGTCTTCCTCAACCCTCGGTCTGCCCTCCTTGCCGTCGCTCTCCGCCCTCCTTGCTGTCAGATCACCCTCTGCGAGGTAAGAACTCACCCGTTCTCTCCCTCTCCCTCTCCCTCTTCTTCTCCGATTCTCTGTCTCCCCCTCTCCCTCTCCCTCTCCTTATTCTTCTCTCGTTCACTGACTCTTCCTCACGCTCTCACTGCCCCTATTCTTCTCCATTTTTCGATCTCCCACATTCCCTCTTACTCTCCCCTCTAGGCCTCTCCCTCTCCCTTGCCAATGTCACGGTGTATATTCATCTCCAATTATCTGCCCCTCACTGTCTCTCATTCATTCTTCCTGCCCCTCTCCCTCTCCCTCTCCATATCCATGTCTCCCCCTCTCACAGTCTCGCTTCTTCAGAAATACTCGTCCCACCCTCCTCTCTCAATCTCTCATCCTCTCTCTATCTGTCTCCATGTCTATGCCTCTCCCTGTCCATCTTCCTCTTTTTCTCCAATTCTGCGTTGTCCGTTCTCTCAATCACTCTTCCTCTGCTTCTCCCTCTCCCGTCGCCAATCTGTCTCCCTTTTGTGCAAATTTGTTCCTTTTGTGCGAATTTGTGCGGATCGTGTGAATTTGTGCGAATTGTGCGTTCTAATTTTCGTACACCAAACGAACTGAACAGAGAAGAGACCCCTGTGCGGTTCGTTTGTGCGAATTTTTTGTGCGAGTTAAACGAACAGAACAGAACACACATGCCTAATTGGGTCCTCATAGTGGTGTGGTCTCAAACTCTGGTACACACCTCGACTGGAGAGCGGACCCGATGCCCATACCCACCCATCTGTCATCCCCTCCATTGGCCTCCAGTTGTTCAGAGTTTGCTGAAGGCTTAAAAACTCCTCCAACCGCTGACTAGATAAGATGGCCGCAAAAGTTGGACACCACACTCCATCCCAACACTCATCTACCAAGTCATGGTGGTGACGGGCAAGGGCATATAGTCGAGGGAACAGATCACAGAGTCGTCCATTCGACAACCAATTGTCCATCCAAAACCTAAAACCAGCGCCATTCCCCAATTGGGCCCAGAAAAACTCCCTGACCAGTGGCCACACCTTCCTCAGCCCTCTCCAAAAAACCGACTCCCCCCTCACATTACGCATCAACTTCTCCCAATCCAAATTGGATCTGTATTTGTCCCTCACCACCTCCTTAATCAAGTCATCCTCCGGTCCCACGATCCGTCTAACCCATTTCGTCAATAGCGCCACATTCAGTTTATTTAGGTCAGGCACCCCAAGTCCCCCCCTGTTTAGTTGGCGTGCAGATGTCATTCCATGAAACCAGCGCCATGACACGTCCTTCCCCTGCATTTGCCCCCTTCCAAAAAAATCTCCGCATGATCCCGCTCAGGCGTTTCTCAACACCCACCGGGATTTTAAACACGGATAAATAAAAAGTTGGAATTGCTGATAATATCGATCGCAGCAGCACTAGTCTCCCCCCTCGTGACAAGACTCTTTGCTTCCAACCCTCCAACCGTCTCTCCACCTTCTCCACCACTGGTTGCTAGTCTGCTTGTTGTAGGCTATCAATAGATAGGGGTAGCCCCAGGTATCTCATAGGCAATGAACCCACTGGCGTTTCAAGCGCACTGGCACACTGAGTCTCCTCCTCCATCGATAGGCCGAAACCCACAAATTCCGATTTTCCTTTGTTGATGTGCAGTCCCGAACAATCTGCGAACACCCGCAAGAGTGCCGCCAAATTCTTGGCCTCTACCGATCCCTCGATGAAGAACAGTGTATCGTCGGCATACTGTAACAAAGGGATGCCCAATGGCTGGCTCGGCATCTGAAAACCTCTAATACAACCCGTTCCACATACCAAAGAAGTACTTATGGCTAGTACATCAGCTGCCAGAACAAAAAGCATCGGCGCTAGTGGACATCCTTGTCTGAGCCCTCTCTGCAGTCTGATCCACCTCCCTTCTGGGCGGCCATTTACCAACACGGCAAACGACTGAGACGTCACGCATCGCTTCACCCATTTGATCCATTCCTCCGGGAATCCCTGCCTTCGTAGCGCTGCCCATAGGAACCGCCAATCCAAAAAATCATATGCCTTGGTCCCATTCTTCTTCCACGAAGCAATAATCTCCCTGCCACATGAACCCCTTGGTCCCATTCTTCTTCCACGAAGCAATAATCTCCCCTGCCATGATTGCACAGTCAACAAGCTGTCTCCCCGTTACAAAAGCAGACTGAAACGGCCCAACCAAGTCCCCAAGTACCCCTTATAATCGGTTAGCCAGTACCTTTGCCACAATGAGATATATGGAGTTGGATAACGATATGGGCCGGTAGTCGCCTACATTCTCTGCTCCTTGTCGCTTCGGTATTAAGAATAAGAAGGATTTGTTTATCCTTTCCATATTTGCTTGAGGGTTCCTGAGCTCCCCCAAAGTGGCGATCACATCATATTTGACCTCACTCCAGAACTCCTTTTAGAAAAACACCGGTATACCGTCCGGTCCTGGGGTGTCTTCGCCATTCAGTCCTCCATATCAAAGGGTCGCACCAGGCCATCTCTCTGCCCTTGCGTTAACTGAGACGCCCCTTGACCCGTCCACCGCCAACTGTTCCGACCCCCCCGCCGTGACATCAAACGAAAGTGCTCCGCCATTGCTCGACCCACTGCCTGTGTCCCTGTAACCCTTTGGGTTCCGACCTTCACTGATAATATCTGATTCGCTTTCCGTGGTCCATTTTGCTACAAGGTGGAAAAACCTCGTGTTTGCATCCCCCTCCTTTAACCATAGCTGCCGGGATCTTTGTCTCCAATCCATTTCCTCCTTCCTATCCTCCTCTGCCACCACACATCTCCACTTCTTTCGCTCATGAATCTCTGCACTCATTAATGTCCGACCGTCCTCCACCTCATCCAGTTCTCTAATTCTTGTGAGGGCCTCGACTCTCACTTTACATCTAGCCTCCCTTATCCTCCTTCTGTAGCTTTTCAAGTGATCTCTCAACCCATCTATGCGAGTTGCCAATCTGCTCGCCCCTGGCTCCTGCTCCGAATTTGTCCGCCATATGTCCTTTAACTCCTCTTTGAAACCCCCTTCTCGTAACCATGACCTGTCAAATTTAAAGTATGTGGTCCGCCCATGGCCCTCATGAGACTGCCACATGATCGGTGTATGGTCCGATATAGGCCTAGGCAAGGCTCTTACATCTGCCCCCGGGAATCTCTCCATCAACTCCACTGAGCATAAGAACCTATCCAGCCGAGACTTAGAAGCCGCTCTCCCCGAACTCCTCCGTGTGAAACAACAGTCAATTGGGCCCATCTCTTGCAACCCTGCTTGTGCCAAAAAAAGCCCAGAACTCCTCCGACCCTTGGTCTCCCCCCCCCTCTATTAGGCCTATCATTTGCCCCCAGGGTCACATTGAAATCCCCCCCAATCAACAGTGGCATCCCTTGAAATTTATCCACAAGTTCCACCAGCTCCAACCATAGCCCCTCCCTGAGACTGGCGTTCACAGGTCCATAAACTGAAGCTATAACCACCCCCAAACCATCATTCTGTGTCAACCTTACTGCCTCCATGAATTGACCACGCCATGCCTCCTCCTTCCTTAAGACCGCTTCGTTCCAAGCAACCAGCACCCCCCCTGATCGCCCAATTGCATTCACCGAAACGAAAGTCTCCAGCAGACTCCCTCCAACCCCACGCCAGTCCCCTGCCCCACAATCCTCCAACATCGTCTCCTGCAAGCACACCACCGTGGCACCCACTCCCTTAAGTATTTGCCCACAATCCCTCTCCTCTTGGCATCCCGGAGCCCCCGCACATTCCATGATATGCATCTCATGGAGATCGGCACAGACCCCTTCCGTGTCCTTTTGAGTCTCCCCGAAGCCTCCGAGCACACCCACATTTCTGTCTCGTGTCGCATTGTCGACCTCGGTCACCACCACCTCCCTCTCCGGCTCGAGTGTCTCCTCTATCACACTCTCCTCCATTGCCCTGCTTCTCAATTTGTTTGCTTTCCTCTCCGTCCTGTCGTGCCTTGTCTTTCCCACTCTTACTGCCATCCATTCTCGGGGGAACTGCATCCTCCCACCTTTCCCCACCTCCAGCCATATCTTCTCTCCGTCAACGTTCTTGATATAAAGTTGCTGCCTCTCATAACCAATGCAACGGCCTAATAAATCACCCCTTATTAACCGCCTCCCTCTTGACAATCGCATTGTGCCCTTTCTCTTGGCCCCTTTCTGGTCGATCGCTCCCGAACGCTGTGTCTCCATCATGCCATCACTTCCATTCATATCCTCCGATACCCGCGAGCTCTCCGCTACATTCTTTTCCCCTTTGCCATCACCTTCCTGGTTCCTGTCTCCCATTCTTCCACCTCACCTTCGCCATCCTTCTCATCCATCACCATCTCCCCTTCCCTTGTAGACAACCTCTCTCGCCTCCCGCCTCCGATCGCCCCATTACGGGGCTCCTGACCCTCTATATCAGGTGGGGCTGGTGGTTGACGCTCCAGGACTCTAACATTATATGTGCCCTTTCGACCCTGCAGCAGAACCCGCGCCGACGACACCGCATCCTCCTTCACTGCCACATCCAACACTGCCAGATCTGGGTCACCCGACTCTAGGCCCGACGTAACGACCCCTCGCAGCCTCCCAAAAGATCAGACTAATGCCTCCATATTCCGGGTGGAACGATATACAGCTGGTACTCCCCTGACGTCAATAATAGCTGGCCTCGACGCTCTATCCTTGACCTTCCCTGTCCAGATGATGCGCTGCCATATGACTCTTGCTTCCCCAATCACCTGCCTCCACCCACACACTGCAATGCATTCGGATACCGGAACTTGTCGGACCACTGTCTCTCCCGTCTCCAATCTCTTTACTTCCGACCCCTTCATCTCCAAGAATTTCCTCACCAATGCCTCTCGCACTTCCTCCTCTCTCACTTCACCGGCTTCAATCTTCCCAACAATGCACGTGGCTTGGGTAAGACTCACCTGCGTTGCGACCATTAATTTGTTTGTCTTTCTATAGTCAGAGGCCACGTCGGGGTATTGCGCTTGTCGATGTCCCACCCCCCGACATCGCCTGCAGACGAGCGAACTTCGGCAATCAGGTGCATGATGCCCCCACCCCAGACACCTGAAGCATTTACTCCACGTCTCTCGTCCCCTGCCTTCCACTGCCTCACTCCTCCTTCGCCATGGCTGTCCACGCCTGTTGCCATGCTCCGCCCATCCTGACCGCCTTCCCCCGCGCTTTCTCACCTCCGTCCACTCCTTCCCTTGCCTCGGCATGTCTATTCTGCCCTTCTTTGTACCTCCTCCAACGGTTCTTTCCTCCTCCGATCCTCCTCCAACGGTCCTCCACCGACGTCCTTTCTCCGGCGCTCCTTCGATGGTCTTCCTTAAGCTTGCTTTTTTTTTTCTATCACCTCCGCCGACCCCGATCCTCCTCAAGCTTTTATCCTTTCCTCGGTCGTCAACCTCCTCCGATCACCCAGAGGTCAAAACGCGATTTCACAGAGCCTCCGATCTCCACCGAGCTTCCCCCCTCCTCCACCGTTCTTGATCTACTCCGCCGCTCCCGAACTTCTCCCCGATCTCCGCCACCGCTCACCGCCGACCCCCTTCCTTAGAGCGTCGACGTCCGCCGGTCTCCGTCGACCTCCACCGATCTCCCAGCAATCAATGCAATTTCAAGGAAAGCCTCCGATCTCCCCCGCTGTCCACCGAGCTACTCCCCTCCTCCGCCGTTTTCGAAACCACTCCGCCGTTCCCGACCTTCCCCCCGCTCTCCGCCACCAATCACCTCCGATCCCCTCCCTTATAGCATCCACCTCCGCAGATCTCCGTCGACCTCTGCCCTATCAATCTTCGTCGATCACCGTCTATCCCGTCGACCTCCCGTCGATCTTCGTCAACCTCACGAAAGTTCCCATTGATCTTCGTCGACCTCCCGTCGATCCCCAACCTCCCGTTGATCTTTGTCCCCGTCGACCTCCGATCTCCTTCCTCGTCGAGCTACTCGTCCCCGTCGACCTCCCCTCCCTGTCGACCTCCACCCTATCAATCTTCGTCGATCACCATCGACCTCCAGTCGACCTCCCGTCGATCTTCGTCAACCTCACAAAAGTTCTCGTCGATCTTTGTCGACCTCCCGTCGATCCCCTTCCTCCCATCGATCTTCGTCCCCGTTGACCTCCCTTCAGCCCAAAATTATGTTCGGGGCAGATGACTGATCAAGATGTATTATAAAAATCCAAAGAAATGGAAGAACTGGTTACATTGGGTAGAGATGTATTATAATTTTACTCTGCCCAATGTAACCAGTTCTTCCATTTCTTTGGATTTTCGGATGCAAAACATCTTAGATAACACTCCAGGCCTCTGTTGGTTACTTCAGACTGACCATCAGTCTCAGGGTGATATGACAAACTGAATTTGAGGTGGGTACCCTGTAGACGATGTAGTTCCTTCCAGAAAAGGCTTGTAAACAGGCTGCCCCTATCTGAAATTATAGAACGTGGAATGCCATGTAACCTCACTATCTCTTTGGTAAATATTTCTGCAATAGTAGATGCCTTAAATGGATGTCGCACAGCTATATAGTGAATGTACTTACTCAGGCAGTCCACCACTACCAGTATTGAATCAGCCCCCTCTGATTTAGGCAATCCTTCCACGAAATCCATGGTAATATCTTCCCAAATCTAACTCTGGATTGGTAAAGGTTGTAACAATCCTGCTGGTGATAGTGTGGATGCTTTTTGCTGTTGGCAGACCTGACAACCATTCACATGCGCTTTGATTTGTTTTCTCATGCCCATCCAAGTGACTTGTTGAGAAATTCTTTTCAGGGTTCTCTGAAATCCCCCATGGCCCCCTATATTAGAATCGTGGAATTCAAGCAAGACCTTCTGGATTAATGTGGAGCCCCTTGGTAAGATAATTTTTCCTTTATACATAAGGATGCCTTGAGTAAGTGAATAGCCAGGAGGTGGGTCTCTCCCTGCTTCGATGTCGTATTTGATTTTACTCAACTTGGGGTCGTCTGTGACTTCCTGGGAAAGCTTTATTTTATCCAACCAATGCGTTGTAGATATTGCATTACATTCTCCTGAAACGATTTGTGGGGCCCTTGATAATGCATCCGCAACTATATTCTTCTTCCCTGATTTGTAATGAATGGTGAAGTTGTACCCTAGTAGCTTGGATACCCAGCGATGATATTGTATAGGCACCTCCTTCTGGTCTGTTAAAAAATGCAAACTGATCTGGTCAGTGTATACGTTGAATTGATTAAACATCAAATAATGTTTCCATCTTTGAATCGCCCACACCACTGCCATTAGCTCCCTTTCATACGCTGATTTGTGTTTAGAGTGCTTTGAAAAAGCCTTGCTGAAGAAGGCAATAGGGTGATTCTCTTGCAATAATACTGCTCCCACAGCGAAGTCTGAAGCATCAGTCTCAATGTTGAAAGGTATTGCAAAATTCGGTAGCCTTAACACTGGTGTTTTGGACATAGCTTCCTTTAGATTAGTAAAAGCTGACTGTGCTTCGTCGTTCCACTTAAATGAGTTCTTCTTCAGTAGAGATGTCAATGGATGTGAGATAGCTGCATAGTTCGCTACAAACCTCCTATAATATCCTGTTAAGCCTAGGAACCCACGCAATTCCTTAATAGTAGAAGGTACCTTCCATTGTTTGATAGCTTCAATCTTGATAGGATCAGTGGAAACCCCTTCGGCTGAAATGCCATGTCCCAGAAATTCCACTTGTTTACACCCAAAGTTACACTTCTTGGGGTTGATATAAAGATGATTTTCTGCCAATAATTTGAATACCACTGCAAGGTGTTTTTCATGTTGTTGGTAATCCTTGCTATAAATCAGTATATCATCAAAAAAGACCAATATAAACTTGCGCAAATGTGTAGCAAACATTGCATTCATAAGAGACTGGAAAGTGGCGGGAGCATTTGACAATCCGAATGGCATCACCACAAATTCAAAATGTCCGTGATATGTTTTAAAAGCCGTTTTGTGAATATCATTTGGGTGCATACGAATCTGATAACACCCAGATTTCAAATCAATTTTGGAAAAAATAGTCATACCATGTAGTTCTTCTAATAACTCATCCACCATTGGTATTGGAAACCTATTGGGGATAATCATCTGGTTTTGAGCTCTGTAGTCCACGCAGAGCCGGAATCCTCCATCCTTCTTTTTTACCAACAACGCTGGACTCGCAAAGCAACTCTGTGAGTGTCTGACCACCTTCAAACTGAGTAATTCCTGTATCAATTCCTCCAATATATTCTTGTGGGTATACGAATATCTATAAGGCCTTTTATTTATAGGTTGTGCCCCGGGCTTCAAGTATATTTGGTGATCACATTTTCGGACTGGAGGTAGATCCTTTGGTTGTTCAAATACATGTGGGAAAGCATTTTTCAGCCAATGTAAGAAATTTTCAAGGGCAATAGAAGATACCTCTATTTTTAGATCGGGCGTTTGCTCCTGAATCTCCGTAATGTGTTGAATAGAGTTCTCCCAATCTTGGTTAGCTTGATCAATATAGAATTGAGAATACCTCAGTGAATTTAATTCAGGATCTGAAATAATAGTATGGATTTCCCCTTTCCAAGTGTACTTGAGCATCAGGTGATGGTAATTGCAGTGAAACCAACCCAATGTTTTTAGCCAAGGTACTCCTAAAATCAATTCACAACTTCCCAGCGGAAAAGGAATAAATTTTTTCTCGAAAACCAGACCCTGGAAGGTAATTGGCAAGTTAAGACATATCCCACTTGTTTCTCTGCAGTGACCGTCGCCCATTGAAATTCTGAACTTGTGGTAAGGATGAATTGGAATCTTTAGCCTTTGAATAACTGTGGGTCGAATGAAATTGTTGGTGGCCCCTCCATCGATGAGGATGGTCACTTTTTGATTGTATATCTCTCCCCAAAGCCTGAAAGAATTGTTCCTCGGACCTGTATCATTGCTAAACCTCTGCAATGACATCAATTCACCCCCCATTAGGGGCCCTTCATCTAGTTGCATGAAGTCCTCTTCGGTGAGTGGTTGCTGATCCACCTCCTCGACCTCTTCCTCCAGCATGTAAATACTGAGTTTCTTTTGACATCGATTACCGGGTGTATATTGATCATTACAATGATAACAAAGACCTCTCTCTTTGCGCTGTAAGAACTCTTCTGTGGACAACTTGGTAATTTTCTTTCTGTTGCCCTTGTGGGAAGTATCCCCCTTGAGATAATTGTGATTTACTCTGGTAGTCTGGGACGATGGTAGACCCTCTCCTTTAGAATAGTTTGCTCTGGGTAAGTTGAAATCGTGAGGCTTGTGAGAAGCCTTTGCAATGTACTTTGCCTCTTCCTCTTCTCCCCGGATAGCTAGATTACTCTCTGCTTCTATTGAATACTCCATCATTTCTTGAATTCCCTCTGGTCGATGTTTATTTAGTTCCACTCTGACTGGGGGCTTCAATCCTCTGAACTACGCCGTTTCTTGAATATCGGGCTGAACATGAGGTAAAAATGCGCAAAGGTCCTCAAATTCTGATCGATACTCCAACACTGTTCCGGTCTGTTTGAGGCTCATCAATTGATTACATAAAGATCTGGCGGAGAAATGATAACATTTTTCAGAATGTTGACGGAATATTAACCAGTGATCAAAGCCAAAATTCTCTTCGGTATAGTTGTACCATCCTTGCGCTGGTCTTTCCATGTGTAAGGAGACCAGTTGTAGTTTCTCGTCATCCGTAAGACGGTGGATTTTGAAGAATCGCTCTACGCAATTCAGCCATATCTGTGCATTAGTGCCGTTGAAGTAGGGAAAGTCGCCCTTTCTAAACAAGACCTTGTTGTCATTAACCGAATCTTGGTGTCCGCACTCTCCCGTACCTTGGAGTTTCCTTTGGTGCGTTTCTTGATGATGAAGCTGGAATAGATTCCAGTTTTGAATTCATGGCTTGTAATTGCTGCATAATGCCCAATAATATCTCCGCCGGAACCGGTACGTCGTCGCATCTTGATTTTCCCTTCTCAGTTATATCCTCCATCTTGAACCAGATAGCCGAATAGTTGCTTCTAGATCTTGCACCAAATTTGCGAAATTCGGTGATCTTCTTGTCGCTCAAGGTCCCGGAAGTTTGGTTGATCTTGGATCGCCGGAATCTTAGATTCCCGTCTTGATTTGAATTCCGAGAACCGACGGCTCTGATACCAGTTGATACTAGCAATGTATGAAGAAAGAAATTGAGATTCAAATTGTCCACAATATCAACTCTTATAGACATATATCGATATCGTTGATAAGAAACACGACAACTCCTTGGAGTGATCAAGACGGCTCTTGTCTGAGAGCTCCTTCTGGATCTTGGCGTTCCCCCTGCCTCAGGTGGACTCCTCCCTCCTCGAAGTTCAGTTGCGAAGTCGATCGCCTAGCTCCTCTAGCCGATCGCCAGCTCCACCCTTCTCGACCCGGTAAGAGACTTCAAGATCAAGAAAAACCCGTTACCCTATTTGCTATTCAAGCTTTATTTATATGCGTCCGAGGTATGTCTTTTCCCGCCCAAATTACTGGGTCTGGTCAACCCTCCGTTGACCAGATCTGAGCTTCCGCCTTCGGTAAGTCTTGAAATAACGCGTATCAGATTGACTTAGTTCTGGGAGCATTGAATATAAGAGACAATTGAAGAGAACATCATCTTCTCCGCACTATTTCATATAAGATTTTGCTGAAGAGTTCCAAGCCCTGAATATATTCTGGGTGTATTTAGTTCAATAGTAAAGGTTATGGCCCATAAACAGGTTGTGATGTGCTATTCGTGGACGATGTGGATACCATTTTTCCTCCTAATGTACTACACATCCTACCGGACCAGTGCATTCACCTCTCATTGTTTCCTATAGCCCCCGATAAAGGTTACATTTCTTAATAGCATAGGTAAGATGTCCGGGCTCTCCTACATACTAGTTTATATGAATATAGTGACAGACTGATAGTCAGATAACAGCGAAACAATTGCATCAGGAACACAGAATCTTGGAAGAAAAAATTGCAAACAGCAAGATATAGGGTTGCACAAATGTCTCCGATTGCCGCCTCTTACTCTGACTCCCTGGTCATTCTGATAGTGAAAAAAAATTGGCCCCTTGTCGATCACGAGTGCCATCGTTCATCCTTTGAGATCAACGGCGCTGATATCATGACAAAGTGGAAGATTAAGAGACAGGTACACTTTAGCCCTCGAAGGGAAAAGATAGGGAGACAGGTACACTTTAGCCACTTGAAGGGAAAAGCTAGGGAGACAGGAAACAGGTACACTTTAGCCACATGACCATATCTGCTCAAACTGTGTGCATATGTGACATACACATGTGTACTCCGTTAACAAAATCGTATCCGAAAATTTGTACTAAGTGTAGGATGACTCAGATCCATTTTCATCACGTAAATCCCAATGCATTTATTTAGGCCGTTGGAGGACATTTTTGTCTTTTCAATCCTCTCCTTCCAGTCCTCTTAGGGGGGGGCTGGAAAAGAACTCTTTTTAGTACATTCCGCCAAAGACCCTGCTGACAATGTCCACCCAGTCAGATTCCCTATCCCTTGGCAACATCCATTCCATCACCCTCTCATTCTTCCTCTTGATGATGTCTATTCTGTCAGCCGTCTATCCTTTCTTCTCACGATACAAACCTTGTTTCTTTGTATCATTCTATTGCATGAGCTATATGTTAGATAATGAGTTTCGCTTCTCAATGGACTATTCTGTTGCCTGTGCCTGCAGAACGGAAGAAAAATCCACAAGTCAAGAAATTATGAAAATCCTCTCACGTTCTTGAAAAAGGAAAAATGTAGAAATCTCTGAGTTTGCAAATAAAAATTTTCTATAGGGTGAAATCAATAGAAGGCAAGAGGAAATAGTCAAATTCTGTTTGCGGAACTCTTCTTGTAGAACTGATCTTCTGGACCCTTCTGCAGTCGTCTGCCTTCTACCTGAAGTCCTCAAAACTGGATTCTGAAGACTCTTTACTGCAGATGATATTAAAAACCTCAATCTGTGTTAAATTGCAACTCAATTTTTTACTTTATTTTGACTTTTGTCCTGATATAGAACAATTAGAATGAACTTTTTTATCAAATGAATGTTGATGTATTGCCTCCTAAATAACTATAAATTGTAAAATTCCCAATTATGTTCAACTAAAAGGGTTTTATCATTTCTTTATTTTAGGTGTCAATCGGCCTCGTTGTTGGCTTGGATTATCAGAATCCCTTTTTGAGCCCGTATGATGAATTTCAGGTTGGAGCTTAAATTTTAGTTCATAAAATGCTGGATTATAGTTCTATGCTAACTCGGTGCATTCTATTGATGCTTTTCTTTACTTTTGTGACTGCGGAATACAAAGAGCCTTTGCTACTTTAGTTAAACATACCTTAGGGGAGAAGATGACGTGAAGCCCTTACTTCCTCAAGTCTGGTCGCCTTAACGATTAATGCACAGTAGTCTACATGGCTTAGACTTTACCCAATAACCAAACTAATATTTAATTAGCTTCTAGCAACATCCCTCAATATATAAGGTACACGAAACAAGATTCAGGAAAGGAAAGTCTCATTGGTAAGGTTCCTTTAAGAACCTATCTTTTGTCAAAAAGGCGTCAGCATTGTCAAGCACCTGCAGGCTAAGAAGCACGACTGCTTTAAAAATATAACTGCTGAGAATCACTCCCTATAGACAAGGATAGGAGGCATTGATCGGGAACATCTATGGCTTTTATTGAAGAGTGCTGCTATTTTTTTATTTTTGGTGAGATTAAAGCATTTTGATGCTTGACTCTCTGATGCTTCTCCTTCTCTTTCTCTTCAATATTGGGGTTCACATTAAAGGGCTATTGTTACTTAGCAGACCGTGGACTAGGAATCTAACAGGTTCATCCCCTGCAAAACGCCCGGCACATTAACCTAAAGATTAGTGTTAGCCAGCTGTTCTTATTCCATTTACTCCATGTTTCATGTTTTTATTTTCTTTCTGCCCTTTCTATTTGCATGTGGGCCATTTCATATTAGTGGACTCACTTGAGAGACAAAAAGGTAAGTTACTTATTTTCTCACGTGAGAGAATAAGTAACTTAATTTAAGATTGATGGGCCCAGCCTACTTAACTATACCAGCTTTTATTTAAACCAGCTACTGTGAGAAATTCGATTTGTCATAAACCCTAGCTTCACGGGAAGGAGAGACAGGAGATGCTGGAGGAGACCTGCTTAACAAGGACGAATTTTAGCAACTGGTATTGGACTACTCTGAAAATCAATGCTTCGCCAACCTGGGATTTGCAGTAACTATCACATGCTGATACGAACAGCGAGGCTCATCTGTTGAATGAGGGCGTGGGAAAATAGAGATATTGATTTATAGAGGGATGAGGTGATCAATCCAAAGCAAGATCCCCAACCTCTGTGAATAGAAGTAGCCCACCATGGGGTAGGCAAGGAAATGTAACCCCTCAAGGGCTGATTACATTAGAGAAATGTAGAAGAGGATGAAGCGGAAAGATACAGGGAATGTCGAGTGGCCAATCAGGATGAGGGACGATGGGCACACAAGATGCTTTCAATAAGGAGAACACCGGCGATATGGGGCTGTATTGCCACTAAACTTTATCTACATTTTTTCCAATATATCAATCTACCCTTTCGGTCTTTCAAGATTTTCCTTTTTGAATAGAGACCAACATAATGGTCTCTATCATATAGAGATCGATCTGGAAAGGGAAGAGGAAATTGATCCAAAGGGGCAACCAGCTGAAGACCCTGTGAAAAAATCATGGGTACAGGGCGTCATAAAAGACTGAAAGGACCGGATATAACCAAGAACCGGACACTACTTCTTTGCTGATCTTTGTAAAGGCAGAGGTACAAGTATTTAAAAGGAAAACACAAGGAAAATGACTAAAACACGGATATGCCTCCCAAAAGAACTGTGGGGGACGACCTTGAACAACAATCAAGATCTTCCAAGAAAAGTGGTCTTGAGGTGTGGAGAGAATACGAGGAAGAAGATGGAATGATAGAGTAGAACTGAAGATATGGCAGAACGCACAAGATTTGTCGGATTCGCCCAACCCTACCATGTGGATTGGGCATGCTTCCCACAATCCAGACAAGGTTGATCCTGCAACAAATTCAAGAAAATTTCTGCCTCTTCTGGTTGAGAGCCACCCTTAAAATTAATAGACTCACTTTATGTATTGACCACACGCCTGTCACATTGACCAAACACGTCTGACCCTTTTATATGTTCTGGGTAGAGTCACATCAAATAGCCCTGAAGGGGTTGGGATTCATATTACATAGTAGCGATTCCGTTTAAGCGTTGCACTCTCTTTGTTGAGACTTTCAAAAGTTTGGTGAAGATGCTCAAAACAACCGGGGCATTTGAATACCTGTTACTGGTAACCCCTATCTATTTGTGAATACATGCGGTATATTTATGGAGGATCCACTTGTCTCACAATTGGTGGATACTAATTTTTCTTAGAGAATATGTGGTTTGAAATGTGTCTAATTTATTTACATTTACCCTCAATAATGTGGATAGATTCATCAACTTGTTTGTACTTTGAATACACTAATGCAGTTTTACATATCCATCCTCACATATTTTCTTTGTGAATAGAAATTCAAGCATCATCCTATGATCAGGAAACTTTTGGAAGGTGGTTCAGTTCTCCAATATGGTGCACGAACACTTAATGAAGGTGGTTTTCAGGTAGTACTTGGTATACTACAACACATGGACATCATTTTAGCTCTGGGACGTTTTCTAGACCCAAATGATTTATAGTTAATTTTTTCATTTTCGACGTTTTATTGTTCTAGTTCCCTTTCCATCTGTTTGGTACAATATCAGGCACCATACAAGGATTTTTAAGCTTTGTTGATCATTTTTTGTTTCATTTGCATTAGTAAAGTCCTGCTAGTTGAAATTATACTCGTCAAGTTTCACGAATTGGCAAGAAGCTTTCAAGTTATTCCAGTGACAAAAAATGAATCCTTTAACTTCCTCTTTTTTTAAGAGAGATAGGGGAGATCACACAAAATCAGTGACCCTTCCGACTTAAAATTATTTTTATGGAACTTCTCATACTTCGTCTATTTCAGTCCATCCCTTACCCAGTTTTTCCTGGGGGAGCAATTGTCGGTTGTGCTGCTGGGTTCCTCAATGTACCCAAAATAAAAGGATCTCACACGGCAATGAAATCAGGTTGCATTCATTTGATATTCTTACACATTATGACTTTCACTGTTGTGTTGCCCTCTAATGAAAAGTCCTCATTAAGTAGAAATTTATTCCATTTCAACTTGATTGATGAGTTGATTGTTCCTGGTGTGTATATAAATACATGCAAAATTTGCTCATTTGAGTTTATTTTCAAAATTTTCATTTGCTTGTCTCTCTTACAAACATTTGCATTTCTTGCAAAATATTTTCACGTGTTGGAAATTGTTCAACTGTTGGGCACTGCATGTGTATATGTGTTTTACTGTCGGCTGTTTGTTATGTACATCGTGAAATTTTTATTTTTGAGTGTTATATTTCTTACACAGTTTCCCTTTTAATTGTCCTTTTAAAATAAGTAATCTCTTATCTTCAGTCTGACAGTTGGATAATTTAGTCACTTACAATTTGCATTCATGCCATTCCAAGCCATTCCAGTTTTATGGAGTATACAAATGGATTTTTCATAAACATTCTTCAATGATTTAAGCATTTTGTACCATCTACACTCTACAAGTTTCAATCTGTCTAAAACTTATTTCATGCTAAACAAGTTTAGTGTATACTGGTATTTCTTAAAATCTGGGGAAACTATGTTTCCACTAGTCTTAATATGAATTCTTCTACTCAGGAATGCTAGCAGCTGAGGCATCCTTCAAATCATTGAAAGGAGAGGCAGATTTGTCTACGTATTGGGATAGCCTGAAGAAGTCGTGGATCTGGGAAGAGCTCCACAAAGCACGCAATTATCGACCTGTAAGCTTAATTTTCAAGCTAATAGTTCTGTCTGGACTCTTTAATCAAAACCACTAATCAATTTTTTTAAGCCCCAACTCAGTAATGTTTCTGTTCTCATCCTAAAAATAGGCATTCAAGTATGGACTAGTTCCTGGTCTGGCTATTTCTGTTGTAGAGAGGTATTGTTTTTCGATTTTCTTTTCAATCAACTTTGTTCTTTTAAATCAAAATGCTTTTGTGTTCAGATATATTTTCAGAGGAAGATCACCCTTCACACTCAAGCACAGTAAACCAGATCACAAAGCAACAGATGTAATCCACTCCACGAAACATGTTGTATGAAACATGTCGTAATAATATTTCCTTTTATCTTCAGGTCGCCAGTCTACACAAGCCTATAGAGTACCCCAAAGCTGATGGAATACTTTCTTTTGATGTACCAACTTCATTGTACAGGTGATTTTGTGTTACCTCTCTTCCTCTGCTTCTTTAAAGACAATATTTTCATATCATTATTTTGTGTTGATTTTTTCCCTTTTTATTAAAAAATCATATTTTTTATTTAACTTTTTCGTTTGTCACATTGCCAATGTATCATTTTCTTTCTTATCAAAAATCATTTGATTATTATTTTACCTAATTTATGATTTATCTTCAACTCTTTCGCTTTTCAATTGATGTTTCTCTGCTTCATTTACCTAAACAATTTTTTTATTAAATTTCTCTGATTTATTTTTTAACTTTCGGGCTATTCCTTCCCCAAGTTTCTTTATCTTCATCTTTTTGTCTACCTATATCTTAATTTGAATATGTCCTCGATTTACACTTTTATTCTAATTTCCTCTCATTTAATAGCTAGACATGTACTTTTAAAATGTAATTTATCATCTCCCTTTTCTTGAATTCAACTGATTAGTTGTGTTTATGCCACGAAGCTGTTTCCTTCATTTTTTCCACAACTTTTTCTATTCTCCAAACCACATGTTAATTATTTCTGTTGTTAAGCATATCTCATAAATCTTATGATCCCTTCCTGAAGCCACTTGTTTCAGTTGTATTGATGTTTTTGTGTGCATGTTTTTGTGCACATTAACTTGGTCAATTTTTTACTTTAATATCTCTTATGTAATTTTATTATATTTCCAATGTCCTCCATTTAGCATTATCTTTGTTTGTCATTCAACAGTTGGATGTTTAGTCATGTTCAATGGACTGTTTATGTTCATTCGGTTTGATGTTACCCTATTTTATCCACCATTTGATGATCTATTCTCCAGATCTATTTTTAACATCTATGAAAAAGTATTCTTGTTAACACAGTTCTTCAATCTTGATTATCTCTTCATGAAGACACTTGTTTCATCATCATTCATCACCCTATTTTTTGCTTAGGTATGGATGCTTTTGAGATCCATTGGCCTAACCAACTGTTCTCATGTGGTATCTGTGATTTATTTTATTAAATTTTGGATGTTCCCGTCTGGTTTTTTTTTTTTGAAACGAAAAAGGGGGTCACCCGTAAGACGGTGCCCCCATTGCCATAACTATGTAAATCATTACAAGGTATGGATGCCTAGAGGCGAAACGCGGTTACATGCCGCGGCCTCACACTGAAGCGAGAGCCCTGGCGTCTTGTATGACTGCCAGAGCTACTGGTAGTCGACTCCAGAAGATGACCTCATTTCGGTGAAGCCACAAGGTCCAAAGGATGGCAAAGAGTCTTTGCCACTCGGCTTCACTCCGATATGGCCCGCCCCGGAGCGATGTCCAGAAGGACTCTACCGATCGGGTGGCCACACCCGGGATCTCTTCCGTAGTCCACACCTCCCGCGCCAGGGGGCAGCGGAAGAACAGATGGTCGCAGTCCTTGAGTTCCCCTCTGCACAGGGCGCACTCGGCTGATTCCCCCGGTCTCCATTTTCGTCGTACACTTCGCGTAGTGAGTCGACGCCTCAGCAGCAACCAGCCAAATATCTTCACGGTCAAGGGGATCTTCCGCTTCCAGATGAGGCGACACCCCCCGGGGAGGTCTCAGACAGCCGGGGAGTGAGACTGACAGAGCCGTGAGTATACCGTTCTCGCGGAGAAAACTGCTCCCCGCCATACGACCCGGTCGGCCCCGTCCTCGGTGGGCGTAAGCTGCCCCAGTGAAAGCTTCAACTCCTGGAGGTCCCTCTGTCATTGATCTGACAGGTGCCCTCGAAAAGTCGGCGACCATCCCTCGTGCCAGCACACCCAGACCGCGGCGCGCGGATCCTGTGCTAGCGCGAACAGGCGGGGGTATTTCTCCTTTAGCCTCCCGTGACCCGACCAATCGTCGAGCCAAAAGCGAAAAGTCCCCCCGTCGCCGAGTTGGGGGGTGTAGTGCTGCCAGGTCAGCTGGGAGACTTGTGATATTCCTCGCCAGAACGCCGACGGCTGCCGTTGGAGTCTGCCCAGGCTGTGCCTATCCAGGCAGGCTCCGTAGGAATCTCGAATGACCTGAGTCGTCAAGCAGTCCAATGGGTGGAGCATACGGTAGACCCATTTGGACAGGAGAGCCTGGTTGGAGAGCTGAATGTCTCGAATGCCTAGGCCTCCAAATCTGGTTGGTCGGCATATGTCCTTCCAAGCCACCCGCGCTGCTCCCCAACAATCCCTTGGTTGACTGCCTTTCCAGAAGAAGCGCCGCATAATGGATTCCATGCGGGTCTGGACAGCCCCTGGTGCTCGGAATACTGACAAGTAGTGGGTTGGGATGGACGAGAGCACCGCCTTGATGAGAACCAGCCGCCCCCCCTTGGACAGCAGTCTAGACTTCCATCCTTCCAGACGCCGCTCCATGTTCTCAAGAACTGGTTGCCAGTCTCGGTCCCGGATCCGCCCCCCGGAAAGAGGGAGCCCCAGGTAACGGATTGGGAGGGTGTCGATGGGGGTATCAAGAGTGGCTGCGCACCGTCGCTCCGTCTCCGGTGTCATACCAAAACCCACGAATGATGATTTCTGCCGATTGAGTCGAAGACCTGCAAAATCAGCAAACATGTCAAGTAAAGTGGAGACGGTCCCCGCCGCCTCAGCCGATCCCTCGATGAAGAACGTTGTGTCGTCGGCATACTGCAATAAAGGGATTCCCAGGGGCTGGCTAGGAGTTTGGAATCCCTGGAGCAATCCCCTCCCATAGAGCTGCTGAGTGCATATGGCTAAGGCGTCCACGGCAATGACAAATAACAGTGGCGCCAACAGGCACCCCTGTCGAAGCCCTCGCTGCGGGTGAATCCATCCCCCTTGTGGACGTCCATCAAGCAGGATAGAGAACGCGTGGGTTGTCACGCATTGCTTCATCCACTGGATCCACAACTCAGGGAATCTTTGTCGGCGCAGCATTGCCCACAGGAAGCCCCAATCCAAGGAATCATATGCCTTTTCAAAATCCACCTTCCATATGAATGCAGTGGTTCCTCTTCGCTTCCATGCCGCCACGATTTCCCCCGCCAAGACGGTGCTGTCTGTCATCATCCTGCCCGGAATGAAGGCTGACTGATAGGGGCTGACGAGTCCATCAATCACTTCCCGCAAGCGATTCCCGTCTGGTTATTCATTTCTATCCATTTTGAACTCTCTTTATTTGACGTTTTACCTGTGATCCATCAATAATCTTAATCAAGTTCTCCTCCGTCTTTCCATATTTTGACATTTAATAATATTCAATTATTTTTTTGTGGTTTAAACACCGAGTTAATACATTCTTTTTCGTTCATAAAATAAATAGCCATTTTTTTATCTTGATGGTTTTTCAGGAGTAACACAAACCATGAGCATGACCAGCCCTCCCATCTTCGGCTGAAGGATCCTGCGGTTCCTGAGCTGGTAAACCTTCCAATCTACGGTGGACCCGAATCACGTTACTGTCCTGCTCGTGTCTATGAGTAAGTTGTTCTGAATAGTCGAACCTCCAGATATCTTTACTTATTATGTTATTACCTAGAGGCTGATTCAAGACTAAAATATCAGGTATGTCACCGATGAGACGGGGAAATCAAAACTGCAGATTAATGCCCAAAATTGCCTCCATTGCAAGGTATCCTGTTTATACTTCATTTTTGGAAAATATAAAACACTATCCGGCTATCTCATTCTAGAACAGATATTTCTTTGATCCCGATAAGGATTAGGATCACATACCTGTGTGAAAAAACATCTATCATTTTCTTTTCCATGGTACCTATAAATATTTTTATCTTTTGTGTACACACTCTACGATTTCTTGGGCTTCTCAGTCCAGCATAGAAGCCTCCATGGTAAAGTATCATGTTTTTTCACAATTATTGAGTACCTCAAGGGGATTAGTTTTAAAGAATACAAAATCTAGAATTATTTGAAGTCGGATTATTATTCAGATCTCTTATCTGTGAAAAAAATATCTATTTCGATGTTTTCCATCTTTCTCATGAATCATTGTATCTGTTTTATACATAGGATATGGTTTCTGTTCACGATAGTAGCTTTCTTTGCAAGTTATCATGTTTGTCTATCAAACTCAGAGGAGATGGTTGTCAGGATTACTAAATCAGTTACGAATTTAAAGCGCGTTATTATCCGGAATTCATGTGTGAAAAAATAACTTTTGCAGTTTCTTTCATCTTACTGCTTCTTAAACTAGCTCAGGATAGAAGAAATTTTAGTCAACCATAATGGCAAAAATATCTTCTAAAAATCTTCTTCCATAGTCATCGGATTATAATTCTATCTTGGCCAACAGCTCAAAGTTTTACCCAAATATAGTTCTGCAAAATACCCGAAAATGGAAAACGCAAATAAAGTTCCAGCCTTTGTAATGAACGTTTTTCCATCTCTTATCGCGATGAATTGTAATCATTTAATCTTGAAAAGTATAATTTTTAATGGTTTTCTAGTTATTTAGTTTATTTTCTTTCTTTGTTGTGCGCTAGGCTTGTGATATCAAAGATCCTACTCAAAACATTGAGTGGACAGTACCTGAAGGAGGCGGTGGGCCTGGATACTCTGTCATGTAAATACTCTCCACTTCACTCGTTCTAACTTTTTGGGCTGTATTATGATGTGAATTTTCATGTCTAAAGTAGATACTTAAATTTACAGTCAGTCATTTCGCGTGTCTCAATTAATAAATCCTGTTACAAATGCCTTCAAGTTATCTCATTTATTTTATTTTAAACCTTACATGTTGTTAATGTTACAAATGCCCTTGTGGTGGTGCCCTTGGTTGTTCGGTCATGTAACTATTCGTAAATTTAGTTAGGTTTGTCGTCTAAAAGTTGAGCCAGTAATTCTAACTTCTTGGACCATGTTAAATTTGAAATCAGTAACATTTTTTTCAATGAATATTTTATGAATTTAAGCTTTATTTTGAGCATGTGTATTTTGCTTTTATCCTCAGATTCCATTAATACTGGAACTGTCCTTATGCTTTCATTATATCACATTTATGTAATCTTAAAACTTAGATTCTATTACTTTTTTAAATGCCATTGAGTGTTCATTCATGTAACGATCTTCTTGTAGGTTTAGTTCTTTGGTGGTCTAAAAGATGGTGAAGTAATTCTAAACTTCTAGGTTGTTCTATAATGCTAAATATTATAAGGGAAGTAGATAAAGTAGCAATCAGTGACATTTTCTACTTGAAGATATGCTTTCTATTTATTTTTATTTTTAACCTTAGATTACATTAGTACTAGATGCCCTTGTGTTTTCCTTCCATAATATTATTTTTAAAAAATCTTACATTTTATTAATTTTAGAAATGGGCGTGTGGTACCCTAGGTTCTTCAGTCGTATTTATAATTGTGATTCATCTTTTGAGTTTTTTAAATGGTATATGACTCGACAATTGATGTATTTTCTAGGTATTCTCTAATTGTGAAATACCAATCATACTGCATCATTGTCCATTATGTAGTTTATAAGCTATTAGTAAACAATTGTTTATCGTTTTCTCCGAAATTATAATCACATTTAGAACTATACATGGAATTATGATCACCTCTTCTATTGATAATTCCAGATATTATTTGTGGAAGATTTTATTGGAGAGTCTATCTTTTTCTCTGAAATAATCAAAGCTGATAAATTTTTATTTTTCATGTTGGTATTGTTGGATTTGGTGCCTTGATTCGTCCATGGAAAACATGATTCCATGGATGTAGAAGCGTGACAATTGATTCATAATCAATCTTTAAAATCAAACATCGAATGTACCTTGTGGGAAATTTGTTCCACCCTTGACTTTGTCGCTCTGAGATCATTCTGAAGCCGTTCACGCGTCCGGCTTCTAGAAGTATCCATGCGATCACTCGGCGCATGGATCTCTACGTCTTATTCTTCAACTCTTCTTAAAAATCTTAAAGATATTATGACCATGAAGGCACTCTCTTTCGTTGAGTATTGAAGAGAGTGGAGAAAGGGAGGTGCTCTCAAATCTAGCTGACTTGACTGCTTAAATAAGCGTTGTTCCCTATTTATATATTATTTAATTTTTTTCTCAAAAATCTTACAAAGTAAATTGTTTATACTCAAACAACATGAAGTCTCATATTTATTCTAATATTTATCAAAAACTATATTTCAATGCAATTATATGTATTTTGTTATAAAATCAAATTAACATTGATTGATGAAATACCATTCAGAAAATTTAAACCAATTCATAATTAGAAACTGTTATTTACCATTTGGTTCCCCTTATGAAATCTATTGGTTACTTATGGTTTCATGTATAATTATAATGCTACTAACATGTTGTATAATTGTGCATCCATGGGAATTCAATGAATATTACTCTGTAAATATAAAATTTTATTTTATATAAAACAATACAATATGATTCGCTTTTGTATAATGAATTTAGCGCTTTTCCCCCTTTATGCAGCTTATAACATCCCAGTAAAACGTCATATGCATAAAACATATTATTTATGCAGTAAACTTGTTATGGCCATTATTTATAAATTAAAGACCATTTGGCCCCACTAAACATCAGAAAATTAAATTCAAATGAATAACAATGGAATCATGAATAAAACTATTTTGACATTCATTCAATGATAATTATTTTCCATCAGTTTATCCTATTTTGACTTTATCCTTGATTAAGCAGATTCCATTTTATTCTCATTCGTCCCCTTAGCACTATATTTAAATGCTTTTATTTTCACATTTTTCACAGTGAAATTTTCCAGTTTTGACTAATAACGTCCCAAGCGTCATCATATGTGTTTTGAGAATTAATTTTTTGGATTTTTCAAATTTCAAAAATAAAAGATATCAAATTAATCAAAATATTTCACCTAGTTTAAGTAGTTTTGGATAATAATTTTGGTGTTTTTATTCTTCAAACTAACTATCCTAATCTTTCGAATAAATAAAACTAATTGAGCTAAGAAATTTTTTTACTTTAAAAATCCTTCAACCACCTTTCAAAATTCAAACTTTTGTCTAGCGTCTCTAAAAACCTGCGAGCAGAGGGCGAATTGTTTTAGCAATGCGACATCATATGCATCTAGTTAGAAGCTAAGATATACCTATGATATATTTGTATAAATGATGAGTTATAAGAGGAATTTGACACTTTATTTTTACACAAGTTAAGATATTCCACATGTGATCTTAGGGGCTATATTTTATCTAGGGCCTCAATCTCATAGTATCTCTTGATATGCATTTATTAGAAGCTAAGATATAAATATGACATATTTGTATAAATGATGAGTTATAAGAGGAATTTGACACTTTATTTTTACACAAGTTATGATATACCCCATGTGGTCTCAGAGGCTATATTTTATCTAGGGCCTCAATCTCATGGTATCTCTTGAATAAACTATCTAGGCAAAAACCTACGTCTCTCTAAATAATGGCAGTACATAACAGATAAAATCAGACACAAATTTAATTTCACCCCCTAGTCTCTGCCCCGTAAGCTCTTGGATATTGTCAAATAACTCTTATTTCTTTATATTCAACCCAAGATACTGAAACTTTATATGTATATATATATATATATACAAGAATACCATTACCAAGTCCTAATATATAGATAACTTATTTTAAGATATTAATCTACCCACAATACCAATCTAGGTTTCGTAGAATCAATAAATATTAATACAATCATGTCTCTCTATCTTTTATCTATATCATCTAAAAAGAAACACTATTACTATTTATCTAAACACTTGATAAAGAACTTTACAACATTTTCAAGTCATCTCAAATATACCATCAGGCTCACACACACATCAATGAAAAGAAAGATATGAAAATACTTCACTTATCCCCAAACCTTATTCAGTCCACTGCTTTATCTCTAACAAGGTCGCTCTAGGCCAGATTTTAGTTATTCAATCAACTGAAAACTTAAATATTTCTAATATTATTTTCAATGATAATCGCAGATTAATCTGTGCATTAATGTGCCACTATCCCATATTAAGTTACGAAAGTATAACAATTATGCAGATTATGTATTTGTTCTTGAATAAATATGTAATTCACAAACATAATCACTTGAATTATGATTTGAATTATTTTGGGTATTTATTGATAAATTGACTTCCTTAAAGGCAATTGGTTAATCTGGCATATTTTCTTCAATCTTATTTCACTACATGACTTGGGTGCATTTAAAGATTGCTTGTTTAGGAAAGTCCGAGAAAATAAGAAGACCAAGTATCAACATGGACCAGAATATAAGGCTGATTAAAAAAAGTATTTAATGCCTATATCAAACATACTTTTAACGGAGTCAATAAGAGGAAACTTTTTGTTTATCTGAACCAATTTTCGACCTAGAAGCTATTTTTTAGATCTGGGACATGAACAGGTTGTTTGGTTCTTTCGCCTTCTGTCACGCGGACAAATCCAAAGCTAAGAATAATGCTCGGATTGAATGTTTGCCGGCCTCAATGCATGGGCAAGAACTTTGAGTGACCTTTACTTGTACATCGGAAGTCTATTTGCAATGCTTAAGATGTCTTGGGGTTACGGAGAGAGGTAGGTTTAGTCCATAGCAGAACATCGAGACACTTGAAAAACACAAGGGGAATTACATGCAGGTTGTATCCATTACATGGGTCACAAGGCCAATATAGAAACATAGAGACAAGGCACAACCCACGCTTGGTTAGTGGCACTCCAGTGTTGGATTGATCCGCAGTGTATTCATGCTGGCGAGCACGAGTACCATGAAGGCATTGGCCTTGTGCATCACCACTCGTGATGCATGTGGTGTTCGTGCAACAAAATTGGGTTTCTATCCAAAGTCCAAGTATGCGGAGTTTCCCAATGGGCACGTGTGCATGTGCACCCAACGCAGTAAGTGTGCAGGCCTCTGTACAGGAATGCCACCTACTTTGGGTCCTTACACCTTGATTTAGATGAAAATAATGTGCTTCATGCGAGGGAAGCCCATAAAAAAAATCAGAACAACATTCAAAACAATTGATAAAATCACATGTGCATGGATCAAATGGATGGTTTCTTACATCCTCGAGTAAGATATTTTGACATAAGAACATTGATGCACCGAAATTTATTTTGCCCAAGCAATGGCAAGGAGACTGAAACAACAGTTTCTTGAGGTCCATTATTATATATCCAGAGTTTACATTCAATATTTACATAGTTTTATTAAGGGCCTAGAGAAAATCACCACTCAAAGAGAGGTTTGTGTGATCTTCTGCCCATTTCTTGATTCTCCCTCTTTTTAATTTATTGTTCATTCATATTATATCAACTAGACGTACAAAACCAATATGAAAAATGCTAATAATCCTCCTCATTGCTATGCCTAAAACACTCCTCTTCCATTTCATCGCACAAATGGACCATCCACAACATCGTCCTTATTTTAGCATGTCTTAAGGCCCCTAAGGACATCTCAACCTGTGTGCCCAATCGCAAATCCAACATCCTACTGATTGGGACAATTGGGCTTGGCATGATTACTTGTTTTAATATATTTATTTCTTAAAAACTCAAAGTAAAATAATCATAAATTCAGGAGTACAAAAAATGTTTTTTAAAAAATAAAATTATTTTCATCTAAATATAATACTTCTTGCATTTCACCAGTTTTATTATATCAAATTAAATAAAATGTAAAAGTAAATGTAATATCCTAATGGCGTCAATTCTTGCCACTGGAGCGTGTCTCCTCATAATGGACTCCTTCGATTTGGACATACCCTTGAGCAACAAGCCTCGCCTTATTTCTACTGATTTCTCATTTTTCATTCAACTTACTCTTAAACACCCACTTAGTGCCTATGGCATTCTTACCCTTAGGTCTTGGTGCTAGCTCTCAGACCTTATTCCTTTCTAATTGGGCTAACTCCTCATGCATAGCATTTACCCAATCCGGATCATTTAGAGCCTCATCCACTTTATTTGGCTCAATTTGAGATGTAGAGGCTAAATCTACATTGTCTCTAAAGGTGAATCGACCTCTATTTTGATCAACAGGACTGCCATGAATGTTCTCTCGTGGGTGGTCCTTAGCTAGTCTGATTTTTCTTAGTTCCAATCTAAGTTCAATCATCTCTTGATCTACTTCCTCCTTGACATCCGGTTCTATAAAATCTGTAGTTCTTTCTCTCTCACTAATCTCTTTATTTATCGGTATATCCTCCTCATTCTTATCATTATCTTATAGACCACCCTGTTCTAAATGTAACATGCCGTGCTCACAGCTTCTGCCACAGGGACTTCGTTACCATATATTCTTATAGTATAGTCCTGGACATTTCAATCAAAGATAGATTCCTCCTCTCATCCATTCTGTTGAAGAGTTCTTGGGGCAGAGAATTGATGTGTGATCCCCTTCTCATCACAAAATTCAGTAAATAACATATTCTCAAATTCTCTCCCATGGTCACTTCTAATCATCTTAATCTTAAAATCAAATTCATTTTGGATTCTCTTTGAAAATTTCATGAAAATTTCAAATGCTTCATTCTTATGTGCTAGAACATACACCCAAGTATATTTTGAATAGGCATCCACTATGACTAGGCAGTGTACTTTTCCACTCAGGCTTGGAGTCTGGTTTGGCCCAAATAGGTCCATGTGTAGCAACTATAGTGGTCTCTTAGTAGACACATAAAGTTTTGAAGCATAACTTTCTTTCACATGTTTCCTCTTAAGACATGTTGAGCACACTTTCTCAATGTCTTCAAACTTATTTGGTAGGCCCCAAAAGTCACCAGTCGTGTGTCTTGAGCAACCACTATCTAAGTACCAGCTCCTCTTTGACCGTGACTGACCTGAAATAAATCTAGGTCAATTTCCTAACCCATGTCATCCTTGCAAGTGGGCTAGGTGTAGTAGTATAGACATGGTGAAAATTGAGTTCCATATCATATTTCCTAGGTATGGTATGTCTAGGAGGGAACGTATATGTCTAAATAGATGTAGGGAGATGATGATACATGCTAGGATAATTCCTAAGAGAAACATATCTACAAGAATAGCCATGTGCATAGTGTTGTCTGGATATATGGCGCCACATTTCTTGGAACATGTGTTTGCGGATATGGATGCATAGTCTCACATGGATAAGAAACATACTTATCCATTTTGTTCTCTATCCATTCACTTTCATGAATGGGATATGACCTCCTAGGTCTTCTCTCTTGAGCTCGGGTCTTCTTGAACGTCAGGTCTATATTCTCCAATGTCTTCTTCTTCTTCTTCTCGTCCATCGATATTGATGTTGATGTTATCTTCTTCTTTGGAGTGGGGGTTACCGTTATCCTATATATAGCGGCGCATGCCACCTACAGGAATCATCCCCTCCATATCTCTCCTTTTCACTTCCCTGCCTTCCGTTGCCACCCCCAAGTCTCTATTTTACCATGGGCGAGAAGACTGAACTTGTGGTGACCTTCCTGATACTAAACTTGGTTTTCTTCCCACTTGCATCCGCACAGCTACTCATGAGCATTATTAGTTGCAGTGGCAGTGTCCTCCAAGTTACTGTGTGCGGTACTGCACTTAATCTCATCAAGATCGCGGGAATCACTGACATGGTCATGAACGCCTGCTGCGCGTTGCTCGCAACCCTAAAACATGTACAAGTTGGTAAATGCCTCTGCGCCTTAGCCAAGATAAATGTTCTCGGGCTCATCACCGATGTCAACGTCTCTGGGGACATTAAACTGTTGCTCTAGGCGTGCGGTCAGCATGTTCAACTCCTTGGATGCTAAAGGAACCACCCATGATGATCTCCAGACCGATTTCACGCCTGGATGTTCGCGATGTTGTACCCCCCTCATCTCTCCTAATCCTCAGCCATCTGTTAATGTCGCTCTCCTTGTAACAGCCTCAGTCTCAAGCCCTTCCACCCTGTCGGGGCACGACATCTTGTTTAAGGCGGGAGCCACTATGATGCGTCCCCTGATAATAAAGCGAGGGCTCCTCTCTTCTCTTCCATGTGTTTTGTTCTCTGAGCACCTGGCAAGACATCTATGGTTATCACACATTTATCTTTGGGATAATAAACCACAAAAATCTTGTGGGGTTCACGGTGATACACCTAGGCATTGGCCTTTTGCATAGTTGGGCAAGGACCAATAGCATGCGCTCCCGCTTTTGAATATCTTTTCTCGAACCTCGAGAACTCTAGATAAGAGACTGAAAAGCATCATAAAAGTCCAACGCCGAGGTTTACATCATGGACGAATGTCTTCTGAACACTAGCCTAAGAGAGGAAAGATGATCAGTTACCACGAAGGTTTCCCGACTAAAGGCACTGATCTCAGAGCGGAACCCGGCTCTTCTTTGCGGAACTAGAAAACATGAACCCATAAGTCAGCTCGATCTTAAACGTAGTAAAGTCATTTTTACCACAAAATCATCCGTCTTCAAGCACAATATTTGGGCATCAAGGCTTGAAAAATATCTCTTCTTGTTCTCTCTCTAAAGCTCCCTCCCCCTCTCCCCATGTCAGTCTCCCTCGTATTCTCTTTCTCTCACTCTATCTCCCGGCGTCTATCTCTCTCTCTCTTGCTCTCTCTTGGTCTCTCTATTACTCTCTTTGTCCGACTTTGTTTCTCACACTCTGCCTCCCCTCGTCTTTCTGTTGCTCTCTTGGTCCTCTTACTCACTTTATCTCTCTGGCTCTGTCTTTGTCTCTATCTCTTACCCTCTTTCTTTATCAATGCACCTCTTAAAGTCTCTCTCTCTCTATATATATATATAGATATATATATATATATCTTCATCTATCTCTTGGTCTGTCTCTTACATTCTCTCCCTATCTCTTGGTCTCTCTCTACGAGTCTCTTGGACTCTCTCTTGCACCCTATTTTTTGGTCTCTTTTTTACCATCTAACTTTTTATCTTTCTCTCTTACTTTCTCTCTACCGATCTCTTGGTCTCTATCTCCCCCCTTCTCTCTCTCCCTATATCTCTCCCTCTCTATCTCCCTCTGTCTCTTGCTCTCTATCTCAATTTAATGCCTTCTCATTATCTATCCTGATCTGTCTCGTTCTTCTTGTTTATGTGGCTGTCTGGGTCCCGAACTCTTTTGCTTTTGTTCCATCGCTCTCTTTCTCTTTCTTATGGCTCACCCTATCTAACTCTATGTGTTTCCATTCCATTCTGTCTCTATCTCTGATTCTTTCTTCCCTCACACTGCCTTTCCCTTTCTTAATATTTGTCTTTTCCTTTCACTCTGTTTCTATCCACCTCTATATATTTCCCTTTTACTGTTCCTCATCATTTAGAACACGTGTTTTGGTACCTTATAGTGAATAATTATATTTTATTTTCAAACCAGCTTGAGAAATGTAATCCACTCAAAAGGAAGATTGAGTTTTGTGGAATCTATTGAAAGGTAAATATTATGTTTTTCAAGCACAATTTAATACACTATATAGGACATTATTCATTACTGTGCAAATTCAATTCAGTATTTTATTTGATTTACTATATTTTTTCCAAGAGAGAATATGTAGATTTATCTTTCAATATTTATTCTAAGATCTAACTTTTTTTTCAAAACCATAACATGGCTTTTTAAAATTGAATTTGATATAGACTAATCAACTTAACTGGATTGAGATTGGACAGAAATTCAGGTTAAGTTTTAGGTTTTTGCAAAAATCATGACATTGACTTTTTAAATTGAACTTTAACATTGATTAATCCACCTAGCCAGACAGAACTTCAAGTATAGGTTTCGGTTTTTGCTAAAACCATGACATATAGTTTTGAACTTCAATTTTAACATTGATTAGTCTACTTGACCAGACCAATCTTCAGGTCTAGGTAAAGACTAGCAAAATATTGACCAGTCAAGCTGACCAGATCGAGACTGCACCAAACTCCAGGTCTAGGTTTAGGTTTTTGCTAAAACCAGATTGAGACTCGACCATGACGTTCCCATTAAAATATCCAGTTTCATTCCATCCCGCCTAAGGGGCTAGTAAGAACAGATGACATGAAGGAAGGATGATGGTAAGGGACATGGACCATTTATAGAGAAGACTAGACTAACATTGACAAGTCTACCCGACTGGTCTGAACTTCAGGTCTAGGTTTAGGTTTTTGATATAACCAGACTGAAACCTGACGTTGACATTCCCCATTACAACTGTCAGTTTGGCTCCATCCCCGATGACGGTGCAATCCAATGACGGGAAGGAATATGTGACGGTAAGGGGGAGGAACTGTTGATGAAGAATACTAGAGTAACATCGACTAGTCTACCTGACTGGTCTGAACTTCAGGTTTAGGTTTAGGTTTTTGATATAACCCGACCGATACCGTACGGTGATGTTCCCCATTTCAACCGCCAGTTTGGCTCCGTCCTCGATGACGGTGGACTCCCATGACGGGAAGGAATATGTGACGATAAGGGGCAGGAACAGTTGACGGTGAAGACTAGACTAACATTGACTAGTCTACCTGACTGATCCCTAAAGTTCAGGTCTAGGTTTAGGTTTTTTATATAACCCCACCGATACCGTACTGTAATGTTCCCCCATTTCAACCTTCAGTTTCCCTACGTCCTCGATGACGATGGACTCCACTGACAGGAAGGAACTGATGACGGTAGGGGACGGAACGGTTGACGATGGACTCCACTGACAGGAAGGAACTGATGACGGTAGGGGACGGAACGGTTGACGATGGAGTCTGGCGACGGGAAGGAACTGATGACGGTAGGGGACGGAACGGTTGACGGTGGAGTCCGGCGACGGGAAGGAACTGATGACGGTAGGGGACGGAACGGTTGACGGTGGAGTCCGGCGATGGGAAGGAACTGATGACGGTAGGGGACGGAACGACTGACGATGGAGCCCGGCGACGGGAAGGAACTGATGACGGTAGGGGACGGAACGGTGGACGGTGGAGTCCGGCGACGGGAAGGAACTGGTGGGGGACGGGACGGTTGGCGGTGAAGACTAGTATAAAAAGGCCCTCCCCTTCTTCTCCATTAATAAAACCCTCTGTTCAAGATTGAAGCAATCGTTCCCGCCATGGCCAGAGCAGACGTCGAGTTCCTCCGCAGCGTAGAACTCCGCCTCCTCCGCTGCACCTTCTCTCCCCCCGCTCAATCGATCGCCCCGTCGACGCCCGACGATCCGCCGTCCTCCCTTCGCTTCGCCGTTGATTCCGTCGTTGGAGCCATCGAGCGTGGCAAATACGCCGAAGCCCTCTCTTCCGACGCTGTTCCCCTCGTCTTTCGGTCTCTAGAGTCGTTGGAATTCGCGGATTCGAGCGAATCGGCGGAGAGATTCTACAGGGAGGTGGAGAAACGCGCGGCGGAGTTCGTTCGCGTGAGTGACGGTCGTAATTTTTGGCTTGATTGCTTGGACGGGGATGAAGAGTCTGAGGAGGATATTGGGTACAAGATCGCGTTGGTGCTTTCACTGGGTGTTGCTGCGTTTCTGGGTTTTGTGCAGAGGAATTTGACTGGGTGAGCGCCCTTGTTATCTGAATTTTCATCTGCGTCTGGCAAATCGACTGATTATATCTCACATTCTGCCGGAGAAGGAATTTAGAAACTATAAACCCGTTTTGGCTGACGCCACAAATGCCAGCAGCAAAATCCATATTTTGATTCTATTTCAGCTATATCAACTGCAGTTAAATGGCTGGATAATTGTTGTTGAAGATAATATCACTGATTTTGCAATGGTTTATTCTGTGAGAATGACTCCATTTTTTGTTCCACACGGTTGTTTTGCTTTAGGCCCATTGAGGATTATTGCCCGTTTCCTCTTTATATGCCTGGGTGGAGTGAAAGAAAAGGTGAAGGAGATGGTCAGTGGGGGGTGTGGGCTCGTAATCAGTTGATGTTGGAAGGTTCTGATGTCCTGGGGAAGTTATCAATTGTACAGGTTTGTCGTCCTCCTATTGCAGTACTCATTTACCACTATCTTTTCTGTCTGATCGTCTCCTGTAATGGGTTTGGTATTTTAGGATCAAACTAGTTTTATAATTTTTTTACTTTTTTCATATCCAGGGTATGAATCTTGGGTTTATTTTCATAATTACGCTGTAGATTTGATTCTTGATTCAGTTGTGCATTGTGAAGAATAACTTGTGCTGATGTTGTCAGAGAGAAATGAAAATCAAAGGCAAGAAGATGCTCTTAGTAGTGTCGGTTTTTCTGGAAGGAAGTGATATCTGATTTAGGTTAGACTCTTTTGTATCCAGTGAGATTTTATTTTTTGAATGTACTTTGTATCAGTGAGATAACAGGTAACCTCTACATATTAGCTGCTGATATGGGCAATCTGGCTGTGCCGCAACCAGGTGGTGTTTAGGGGTAGGACGGTCTCCAAGGATAGTGTCATTCATAACGTGAAGGCACTCAATCTCCTATTTTTTTGGAGGGTGGTGAAGGAAGGACCAACTTGGTCGATATGTGTATGGATTGTCTATATTTTTAATAGCATCTGGTACTCATCTCCTATTGCTTTGGAGGGTGGTGAAGAGAGGACCAATTTGGTTGATATGTGTATGGGATTGTCAATATATTTTAATAGCATCAGGTTGAGCACCAGCTTCTTATGGCCTTCTGCATTTTCTTGAAAAAAAATTAGCTGCTGATATGATCCAAGAAAAAACTTCAAACAATATATAGAAATTTCCTTTATGGGTAATGACAAGTCTTGGAGATCTTCTCCTTTCAGTTGTGATCGCAATGAATAGAGTAGAAGTTTGAATAACGAGGAAGAGAACTAGAGAGATATAAACAGAGATCTGCTGCATTGGCTTTGCTCCACCAGATCGCAAGGATCTCCTGCACTTCGCATGAAAGTATCTGATGATTTGAATGGGGTCAGATCCCTATTTATTCAGAGAAGCAGAGAAGAGCAAGATGTTTTTCGTGACACTACTAAGAGAAAGCCTGACAAAGCAGCACGAGAGACATGCACCAAATTGGGAATTGCTGAAGAAGTGCACTGAAGCAGGGCTTCTCAGTGAAGAAGTACACTGAATAAGTACTCTGAAGCAAGGATTTTACGAAGCTTGTAACGTGGTATTCTCTTGTAAAAGTAGTTCAGCAGTCCATGGGGGAGTTTGTTTATCCTTCCAGTTTTGAGTGCCATCTTGGATAGTTGTAGTGGCCCATAGATGTGAGATGTGCCTTGTGGGGGGGTTGGGGTGTTGATCCCGTGGACATTGTGCTTAAGGACAGTGGCTGTGTAGTCCATGGTCTTTTGGATGGTTGGTGCGTGGCCAAACCTATATTGCCAAACCATAGAACAAGACTGCTCAGGTCCACCAAAATACAAGGAGGCAGCAGAGAGCGCCTGCCTTTCAATGTTTGATTGCATTATGCAGAAGCTCTGGTTTCTAAAGATGGTTCGTGATACAAGTCTCTTCCTCTCCAAAAAATATCAAAGAAAGAAATGAAGGAGCTCACGTGCGAACGAAAAGCCTCTCACGTGCAGGGGAGCTTAAGTAGCAGCAGCGGGAACCGCAGGAGGCATTTGGCGTTTTTGGCAGAGTCAGTTGCAACTGCAACTGGAGGCTGGAAGAGGGCTCGTACGTGCAACCAGAGGGAGCAACCCCTGCAGAGTCCTCTCATCGTTCTTCCTTTTCCTTTTCCAAGTTCTTCCTCCTCCTTCCCTTTCCCTCTTCTCCATCCTCGCGAATGAACCGTGAACCTCAGTTATTTCCCTTTTTCTTCTGAAGTACATTGGTTGTTTCCTTGACCGGAAGTTCCTCTCTTCTCATCTCCGTCAACTGACTACTGAAGGCGATATCAGTTCAACATCATTTCATGTGAGGAAAGCATCTTTGCAAACATCCTTGCCTTGTTTTTATGTTTTTTCCTCATCCCTGCTGCATCAGGTTATTCATCATTGACCCCAGAAAATCTATCCACGTTATCTGAGATTGCACGAGATAAAGGGAAGAAGACAGTGATGCTTTCTTCTGCAATGAAGGTGCTCACATTCTTACCAGACTGAATATGGATCGGATTCTGTTTTATCTTTGGGCTACCTTTGACTCTTCTCCGGTGCTGCAGTGAGAAAAGGTGACATCTTATTACATTTATTCTCAGGTGTAACCCATAAGGTTGGAGATGGGGCATTGAAGGGATGTTTCTTTTTCACTTATGAGACTATGATGCAATACGCACCCGCATCTACGAACGTCAACCCTGGGCCTCTCAGAAGGGCAAGGGGCCAACCCAGACTGGCCCAATTGCCAGGATTACTTAAGCCGGCCAATGGAGAGGAGATGAAAATTTATTTTTGAAAGAATGGAGATGAGATGATTGCTTTTGACTCCTGGAAGTGCTCTCATGCTCTCTTTGAATCTCCTAATCCCCTCCTCTCACACGCGTCCATCCCTGCAACGTGGACCGGATCTCCTCCATGAGTGCACGGCGTTGCACGTCCTGCCTTTTCGACGGCGTTGTTCATTCTGCTGGTTCTCCTCCCTTCTCTCTCTCACTCTTCCCAGAACAAGTCTCAAGACAGGGTATGAATATTATTGTGAGTTATCGCTCAAGAACATTGAAGGTTACATATTTGGGTCGTAAAAGACTAACAGGCCCGTTATCAGAGAACCCTCGTTAACCTTTTATAACTGGGAATTTTCCACTTGTTTCAGATAACAAAATTTTCTTTTTTCCTAATCTGTCGTAGTGGTAGATGGACAATCTTTCCTCTACCAAACCCTAGTCGACAAGTGGAGAGATCGAGATACCCGAGAAGAAACAGAAAACGAAGCTTCTTGATCATGTTACGATCTATTCCCTCTAGTAAGCCCACTAGGAGTCTTTCGGATTTGCATTCTTGTCTTGCATTTCTCTTTGAATATGCGGCCCTCCTCCTTGGAGGGCAGGACATGAAGCTGCAATTTAGTGTTTCCCTTTGGAAGCTACAATCTCACTCGTCGGTGTCCACTCTGTCAGGTCTCTCTCCCCTCCAGCAACGTCCACTCCACTACTCCTCTGCCGCCTTTGGCCCCCCTTGGCATCGTCCATCCCGCCAGGGTCACCTCGTACCTCTTCCGTCTGAAAACTTTCCTCGTATCAGATTGATACTTGATTAGTTCCCATGTACCCCTTATACAATGGGATATGAAATGGGTTACATGTAACTGTGACCCATTTCATAACAATGAAGAAAATATCACTAAGGAAATAACAATAAAGGAAATGATTTGCGGACATAATCTGTTCTTCGGACGTGAAGAAACCGAGGTAGATGGTAACTGCGCATCCAGGGCTGAGAGCTAATTTAAATTTAGGCTACAAATGAGTGGCCGAGGGCTACTTAAAATTTTCTCAATTGGGTAATTCCAACCTAAAGAAAACATGCGAGTGGGTCACTTATTATTGTGAGCCACTTATACGGAATGTAAACTAAAGATATAAACAGATAGAATTGAAAAGAGAAATCATCAATACACTGACTAATATACGCGATCTTTTTTTTTTTTTCATACCTTTTTAATACTTGCGATATTTTTGTGGTCTGGATAAATTTTGGCTCATTTTCTTGAATGTAAATCTTCAAAGTTAAATAGTCATCTTTCCTTATTTTACTACTGTTCGTTTAATAGTCCAATAAATGGTTTTATTTTCTGTTCAAATCGGCCATGCTAACCCTATATCGTTTCATGTTGCAGTACATAATTTATGCAAGGATATTATTAAACAATTTGAAGAGTACCCATGGGGATGGATTCAGTTTTCATCGAATTGAAGTTGCCAGTGTTTCTTGGTGGCTGTGTAGGCTTACTTTTGTTCAACAGAAGATTTTGGATAACTTATCTTCTTCATTATATACTTCTTTGCAAGATCTCATGAGTAATACATTGCGTCAATTTGGTAGCTTGGATTGTATAAGCTTATATTGGCCATCTCAGCTCTATGAGAAAGAAGCTTCAACAATTGTGTCAATGGCTCATCTTGAAGTAGGGATTATTGAACAGGCCTATGGTCGTGTGGACTCGTCTGGGTAAGTGCTAAAGATTCTTACTTCTTTTTTAGCGTTTTTCTGGGGTCCATCTGGCCGTCTTTCCTTTTTCATGCCATCTCCTTCAGGTATATACCCTTCGTACAAACATACCTCATTGTATTTAACTGTGAAAGTCTCATCTAATGTGTTTGTGTGGTATCCATGCGAACGCAAGATTCCCTCTTGAAATAAGAGATTGTGAGAATTGTATTCGTTGTCAGTAAGTGCATTAGCGGCAACACTAAAAACTGAATCTGTGATCATTTCTTGCTTCATTTGCGACATGTATGAACCTGTATATACTAAATATCTGAATTCTTTTCTTGATAGTCTCCAGTGCTCGGATTGGCTTTGTTCTCTATTGAACTTTGTCCATAGCCTTTGCTATTTCTATTTCTATTTTCATTCAAGAGTTGTGTTGAAGAAAGGGGTCTCTACATAATTTATCATAAGGTTTCCCACTCTATAAGGATGGCGAACCCCTACATATTGTCAGCAGACGTCCACTTCTCTCTCTCTCTCTCTCTTTTATGTTTCCTACCCATGTATTTTCAGTATTGGATATCTACCCTTAAAATTATGGGTATACCGGATCCTTCATATTGGGTCCACGAAACCCAATACGAGTAAACCCAGTATAAGGACTGGGTTATGATGTAAAACTAAGTTAATATGAATGTTATCCTAATTTCTTTGGGTTCTTCCTCTGGCGGCTAGGGTTTGGACAGGTGGAGAAGAAACCTTTCCATTGTTTCTCTCCAAGATCAGCTGAGAGCTGACATGGTATCAGAGCATCTTCACACGGAGGAACAGTAGAAGCCCCGTGCAGTCTACCCTAATCTGGATCACCAAGTTCTTCTCTTCTCCCACCCTGTCTGAGGTGTGACAGAGTAGGGTTTAGAAGAAGGAAGGAGCAGGCAGATCCATGGCCGACCAAGAAGACCAAACCAGTTCTGGGACGACGCAAGGAGTGAGGCGAAACCCAGAACTAGGTCAAGAGTATGATCGTTCAACAAATATTATATTTCCTGAAGCTCCAGAGCCACTAAGATATTATGGTCTCAATATACTGCACTGGGGCCAATACATTGAGCTTATTCTAGAAGGTATGGACCTCTCAGAACACCTGTTTTTCTACCTGAATCCTACAGATCTGGGATACAGGGTTTGGAATCGGGAAGATGCCTTAATCCGTGCATGGCTCCTGCGAAGCATGGCTGGAGAAGAGTACAAGAATTTCCTGCTGCTAAAGACAGCGAAAGGCATATGGGATCATGCACAGAAGGGAAGCTCCAAGGGCATAGACTGGAGAATTTATCGCTTGGTGACCAAGGCAGCCAACCTGGTCCAAGGCGAGAGGAATGTGACGTTATATGAACTGCAGACTATATGGAGAGAGATCGATCACTATCGCCTTATAAGGAATCCGAATTCTGAAGAATGGACCTATGTATGGTAGAGAATGGAAGAACAAGAGAAGGAACTCACGTTAAGAGTAGAAAATGCAGAACACACCCTCAGACGGCGCCCTAGGGTTTTCTTATAAGTAGCCTGGGCGTTTCAGTCATCCAGGCTATTGTGGACCCGATAGCCTGGATCCGCTTCACTTATATCCGATAAGGACATAAGCCTTCAGACAATACAAACACATATAAATACCAATACATGATAAAACATCATAGACGGCTGACACCCCCCCTCAAGCGGGTAAGTAGATGCTCCACATCCCCAGCTTGGAGAATAGCCACTGAAAAGTTTTTCCAGATAGTCCTTTTGTAAGAATATCCGCTACTTGATCTGCCGATGGAACATGCTTGATCTGCACAACCTGGTCATCGATTTTCTGTCGGACAAAATGTCTTCGAATACGCATGTGCTTTGTCCGATCTGGTACTACAGGATTATGAGCCATGTCGATTGCTGATTTGCTGTCACACCAGATTGTGGTAGCTGTTTTCTGTGGAATATGAAGATCTTCCAATATGCCTTGAATCCAGATAACTTCACAAATTCCCATAAGTAGGGCTCGAAACTCTGCTTCAGCACTTGAAAGACATACCTCCCTCTGCTTCTTGCTTCTCCATGTAATAAGATTTCCACCGAAATACGTACAATACCCACCAGTACATCGACTTTCTACCACGGAACCACCATAATCTGAGTCAGTATAGGCTTCCAAGATTGGTTGCCCTCCACGGCGAAATAATAAGCCATGTCCAGCTGTCCCCTTCAAGTATGCCAACAGTTTATGAGCAGCTTTCAGATGAGGTTCTCGAGGACTTTGCATAAATTGGCTCAATAGATTAACAGTATAAGCGATATCTGGTCGAGTGTGATTCAGATAAATTAATTTCCCAATTAGTTTTCGATATCTCAGTGGGTCAACCAAAGGTGAGTCTTCACACAGTCCCAACACAACATTTTGATCAATAGGAACATTCGAAGGCTTGCAGTCTTCCATTCCATCCTCGCGTAAGATATCCAAACTATATTTGCATTGCGAAATAAAGATACCATCAGGAGAATAAGCTACCTCAATACACAGGAAATATCTGAGCAGTCCAAGAGATTTAATTTCAAAATGTTCACATAACCTCTGACTTAATCGTTGTATCTCAGCCTCGTCGTCTCCTGTGATAATAATGTCGTCAACATATACTAGAAGGGCAGCAAGTTTTCCGTCAGCATTAGCTTTAACAAAGAGTGTATGATCCCCGCTGCTTTGCTCATATCCCAGCTTCAACATAGTATGGGAGAATTTTCCAAACCAAGCTCGTGGTGACTGCTTCAACCCATATAATTTTTTTTTGAGTTTACACACTAGGCCCTTTGGGGAATTAGAATAATATCCGGGAGGAATTTGCATATATATTTCCTCCTCTAGATCTCCATGTAAGAAGGCGTTTTTAACATCATACTGATGTAACTTCCAATTGTAGGTAGCGGCCACCCCCACAAGAATATGGACAGTACTCAGCTTTGCAACGGGCGCAAAGGTCTCCTCATAGTCAATCCCATACGTTTGGGTGTATCCCTTTGCCACCAAGCGAGCCTTATATCTCTCAACAGATCCATCAGCCCTGTGTTTAATGGTATATACCCATCTACACCCTACTGGTTCTTTTCCATCCGGCAGTTGCACCATCTCCCATGTCCGGTTTTTGGCCAACGCTTCCATCTCCAAATCCATGGCTTCTCGCCACCTAGGGTCACGTGAAGCTTCACCCCATGTCTGTGGAATTGTTTCACTATCAATTTCAGCTAAAAATGTTCGATATTCAGGATGCATCTTTTCATCGGTGACGAGGTTAGAGAATATATACCGAGGATTCTGAGTACATGCTCGCCGTCCTTTCCGGAGAGCTATAGGCCACCCCAAATCTGATTCTAGGTCTTCGCCAGAAATTGTTTCTGTCGTTTTATCAGGAGTGCTTGATTCCCCCCCAGGAGGGTCTCCCATCTGGTCACCTACTTCCGGTAGTACCTGAATAGATGAGACTTCAGCTTCTGCACAAGACTGAATAGTAGAGGATGGAATTGAATAGTTCATATTTATGGCTTGACTGTCTTTATTCGCTGGCTGGTCTGTACTTTCTGTATCTACTAACCACTCGTCTGACAGAGGAGAATTACTAAAATAGCTCTCTTGTTCTTGGAAAGTAACATCAAGAGATACATACAACCGTTTTGTTGGAGGATGATAGCATCGATATCCCTTCTGTGTAGAAGAATAGCCCACGAAAGCACACTTCAAAGCTCTCGGACTTAATTTATCTACTGGATCATGAACATGGACAAATACAACACACCCAAAGACCCTTCGCTTGAGTCCAGTACGAAACATCATATTAGGAAATGCTTGGGACATGAGATGAATTGGGCTTTTGAATTCCAGCACCTTGGATGGGAGACGATTAATAAGATGAATTGAAGTAGATAAGGCCTCACCCCAAAGATATTTGGGCACCGATTGATGAAATAGAAGAGCACGAGTTGTAGCAACAATATGACCAATCTTGCGTTCTGCAACACCATTTTGTTGAGGTGTTTTCACGCACGATGATTCATGAATTACACCACGCTCCTTGAAGAATTTTGAGAGGTTATTGTTGAAATAGTCTTTGGCATTGTCAGATCGGAATATTTTAACCTGTGTTTGATATTGGGTTTGCACCAAGATGCAGAAGCTTTTGACTATTTCAGTCACTTCTGATTTATGCTTCAACAGATATGCCCACGTATAAAGAGTACAGTCATCCACAAATACAATAAACCACCGTGCACCTTTTGGAGAGGTCGTAGGACTTGGCCCCCAAACATCACTATGGATTAATCCAAAAGGTACATTTTGATGTTTACTGTGACGATTAAAAGTTGCTCGGCGATGTTTTGCATATTGACAAGCCTCACAGACTATTTTAGAAAGGTCACACTTCTCCGCAAAACACGGAAAAATCTTTCCCAAAAGATCAAAAGATGGATGTCCCAAAGGAAAATGAAATAATTTAACTTGTTCCAACACTGGCAGCTCAGTGTCGTTCGACGGATGCAATCCCCGGACAGCTAATCCAGTGGGCGAGCAATCTGCCACGTGAAGCAGGCCATCTCGCTCCTCAATTGAGCCAATCCTTCGGTTCAACTTCTTGTCCCATACAAAACAACCATCAGAACTCAGAGTTAGTATAGTTGATGTATCTTTCACATAGCGTTGAGGAGAAAAAAGTTGAGCTTGAATTTGTGGGACATGGAGAACATTATGTATCTTTCCCAACCCATGAATAGAAACAGCCCCTATCCCTGTTACGGGTAATCTGTCACCACTTGCTGTAATCACTTTAGGTAGGTTACTTCTAGGAAAATATGTCGAAAAATTAGATTGATGAGGGGTCATATGGCTGGATGCTCCAGTATCTAAAAGCCAACTCGATTTTTGAGAAATAGAGGTAGATCCGAGGAGTGCCAAGCTCTTACCAGAGCATGCCATGGATGAGCTCGGTGCATTAGAGTTCATGTTCTTCAACTTCTCGAGTTCTTCTTTGAGTTGAAGGAATTCAGACATTGATACTTCGGAGGCACTGACAGTTTCTTGACCTTCTTCAGCCTTCACACCCTTGGCGACATGGGCTTGTGTGTAGTTCTTTGGTTTCCCATGGAGATCCCAGCAAGTCTCCTTTTTGTGGCCTTTCTTGTTACAATGTGAGCAGATCCAAATCTCTTGTGGTCTCCCATGAAGATCCCAGCAAGTTTCTTTCTTGTGGCCCCTTTTTTTGCAATGTGAACATACAACTGTCTCCCGGGCCTGATCACCCGAAGACGGAAGTGCAGACTTTCGAGGTTTGAATTTTGCTGCCATGGCAGTGCCAATATCCTCCGACGATTCATTGGAGTGTAGTCGACACTCCTCTTCAAGTATTTGTTGAATAGCTTGTTCCAAGGTTGGGACATGCTCACGATTCAATATTTGACTTTTGAGGAAGTCGTAATCACTTTTCAGACCACCAAGGAAACGATAAAGTCGATCCTTCTGCATATACTGTTGACAAGCACAGCCTTCCAGGGTTCCACTTCTAAAATGATCAAGTTCTTGCCACAAACCTTCAAGTTCAGAGACATATTGTTGGACTGTTCGATCTCCTTGTTTGACCCTAGCAATCTTGATTGTTAAATCGTAAATACGCCACTCATTGCTTTGCTGCAGACAACTCTTATGGACTGTGTCCCATATTTTCTTTGAAGAACCCAGAAGTAGATATTTGTTGAAAAACTCAGGCTTCAACCTACTAAGAAGCCACGCACAAATAGTAGCGTCATTGGCTTTCCATTGTAAGAAATTCGCATCTGAAGAACTAACCTCCTTGGTCAAATAGTGACTCAGACCTTTTCCTTCCAATATCATCTCTACATACTTGCTCCAATGAAGTAAATTGAGGCCAGTATACTTCACTGCTTCCGGAACTGATTGTATCACCAACTGATGAGGAGATGTCTCCGAGATTTGCAAGCTCTTATCTGGAACAGATGTTGTAGCCGCCATCAGAAATACAACTCTTCTGTAGACTGTGGAACTCCCAAGCCTTCACCAGAAGTCACAAGCTTCAATGTTGAGAAGCTCCCAAAACAGACTATATACGTTTCTTATGGGTCTGAATGCTGAGTATGAGGCTGTAAGAAGCCAAATTCTGAACCGTGAGAAGGTTCCAGATCTGGAGGAGGCTATTCGACTGATTCGAGAAGAAGAAGAGTGGTTTGGTAGAGCCAGGAAGAAACCACGGATGATTTTTGTCAAGAGAGGAAGGAAGAAGATAATGACATAACTCAATAGAGTACATGGCTGGGTATACATATACCCTAGGAGAGAGAGAATGATAAGAGGGCTAATGGGCTTATAGAATAGGGCCCATTAGCCCATAAGGCTGACTATCTCACTAACACCCCCCCGCAAGCGAAGTATGGATGTCATCCATGCCGAGCTTGGACACTGCACGTTGCAGGAGAGGTCGAGATAGTCCTTTGGTAAGGACATCAGCAGCTTGATCAGCGGATGGAACAAATTCCAAGTCAAAGATGCCCTCGTCCACGCGCTCCTTGAAGAAGTAGCGGTGGAGTTCCATATGCTTGATCCGTCCCTGTTGGCCAGGGTTCTTTGCCAAGCGTTGCCGACTTGTTGTCGCAGTAGAAGTGGATCGGGCCGAATACTCCACACGAAGGTCATGGAGAATTCCGATATCCACTGGCCTTCAAAGGCCCCATCGGCAAGTGCCCGGTATTCGGCTTCAGCACTGGAGCGGGACACTTTGTCCTGCTTGCTGCTCTTCCAACTGACAAGACTGCCGAAGACAAAAGTGCAGTACCCCGTGGTGGAACAACAGTCCACAACTGAGCCGGCAAAGTCCACATCCGTGTACACCTTCACGGTCCGCTCCATACTCCGAGGAAAGAACAAGCCCTTCCCGGGGCAGCCCTTTAGGTACGCAAGTACCCGGTTGGCCGCCTGACGATGGATCTCCCGCAGAGAGTGCATGAACTGACTGAGGAGGTTGACGGCGAAACTGATGTCGGGGCGGGTGTGGGTCAAGTACAGGAGTTTCCCCACCACCTGCTGGTACTGATATGCGTTCACCGGTGCTGAGTCCTCCCCCTTACCCAACTTGACGTTAGGGTCGATGGGAGTAGTAACCGTGCACACTCAGTCATTCGGTCAAGGCCAGTAGGTCAATGGCATACTTCTGCTGTGACACAAAGATCCCCCGGGGGGAGTAGGCCACCTCAAGGCCGAGGAAGTAGCGAAGAGGCCCGAGGGCCTTGATTTCGAACTCCTTGGCCAACGCAGAGCTGAGGCGGCCGGCCTCTGCAGAATCGGACCCCGTGATGAGGATGTCGTCGACGTACACGGCCAAGATGGAGACACCCGCGGAACTGTGACGGAAGAATAGGGAGGCATCCCCATTGCTCTGAGTGTAGCCCTCGGTCTTCATGACTGAAGAGAACCGACCGAACCACATCCGCGGTGACTGTTTCAGTCCATAGAGAGACTTCCGCGGCCGGCAAACGGTGCCCGGGGGGCCAAGGGTATACCCGGGAGGTGGCTGCATGTACACCTCCTCCGTCAAGTCACCGTGGAGAAAAGCATTCTTCACATCGAACTGTCGTATCGGCCAGTCGGAATGAGCCGCAAGCGCCAAGAGGAGACGGACTGTTTCCATCTTCGCCACAGGAGAGAAGGTCTCGAAGTAGTCGACGCCATACGACTGAGTAAACCCCCGAGCCACAAGTCGAGACTTGAGGCGCTCGAGAGTACCATCAGCATGATGCTTCTTGGCATGAATCCACTTGCAATCCACCGCCCTCTTGCCAGGAGGAAGTGGGGCGACTTCCCAAGTGTGGTTCTTGAGCAAGGACTGCATCTCCTCATCCATCGCCGCTTTCCAATGAGGAGAAGCAAGAGCATCGGATAGGCGACGAGGAGGATGCGACTCGATGTGAGAAAGAAAGGACCGGTAGGAAGGGCTTAGCCGATCAAAAGAGAGATAGTGAGATAAGGGGTAGAGAGGTGTGCGAGCGCACTGACGAACCCCTTTCCGAAGGGCGATAGGCCATCCCAACTGAGCATCATCATCAGTAGACGAGGGTGACGCATCGTCCGACGGAGGAGCGGAAGCAAAAGAGGGAGAAGAAGATAGCTCCCCGGGGGTAGGGGGAGGCTCCCCGGGGGAAGATGGTGCACTAGGAGAAGGATACGGTGCACCAAGAGTAGGAGGTAGCTCCCCGGGGTGAGAGGTGGACTGCCCGGGGTTAGGAGGTGCACTAGGGGGAGGATACGGTGCACCGGGAGGTGAGACGGTAGGAGGCAAGGGAGAGAAGGTGGCTGGGGACGGCGACGGTGGAGGAATGGGTCCCACAAACGGAAAGGGTTCCAAAGAAGGAGTCGAAGACGCCTCAACCAGCGGAAGGCGTGGCGAGGTAGAATCACCGAAGTAAGACTCATGCTCGGCAAAGGTGACGTTTGCCGAGATGAAAAATCTCCGAGACGGAGGGTGGTAGCAACGGTAACCTTTCTGGACACTTACTGGAGATAGTGGCACAAGTCTTATGTCTAAGACAGTACCACAGAAGTCTCAGTTGACTCAGAATAAACAGAAGAATCAGAAGTTCCAATCAAAGGATGGGCTATTCTGCAAGTATTGTAAAAGGCAGAATCACAATATTGATCAATGTTGGAAGCTCCATGGACGTCCAGCTCGTACAAGTCATGCACATACCACTGCCGCCCAGGAAGAAACCACGGATGATTTTGAAGAAATGCACCTAGAGGAAAGAAAAGCACCCCAATCTACTCTGGGGGACGAACTAAGCATTCTGAGGGAAGAAGTTGAAAAGCTGAAGAATATGCTCAGTTCTACCTCTATGGTGAAATCAGGTGAACATCTAATTTCAACTGCATTCTACTCTTCTCCCTTGAAACTGGATTGGGTAGTCGACTCATGGGCAACAGATCATATGACCCCAAATTGGTCTATCTTCAGCACATACTCTCCATGCTACACCCCTAAGAAGGTGATCACCGCTGGTGGAGAGATACTTACAGTGACTGGCATTGAAACTGTCTCGATTAATCACCTGGGAATTCTTAAAGAAGTATTGCATGTAGTGGGCCTGAGAGCACAGCTTATTTCTCCGCAAAGACTAGTGAGAGATATTGAGTGTGTGCTGGTCTCAAACTCTGATGAGTGTTTTCTATTTGACAAGGTACTCAACCGAAGGATTGGATCTATTAAAATGAAGAACAGCCTTCTCCAAGTCGAAGAGAAACCTGGAGATGCTTTCATGGTGGGGAGCTCCAAGCCTACACCAGGGGGAGACGAGGGTGCAGAACCAGAGAAGCTGAAAGAGCTGAAGATTTTGCATTCTAGAACCGGACACCCATCTTTTGATGCTTTGGGAAGAATGTTCCCTGTTTGTGTTAAAAACAGTAATCTGTCAAACTTGTTTTGTGATGGATGTCAATTTGGAAAACACAAGCGAGCCTCATTCTCAGGCAAGAGTGAAAGAAGAAATCGTCCATTTGACATGATTCATAGTGATATTTGGGGACCATGTAAAACCCCATCTGTCTCTGAGAAAAGGTGGTTTCTGGTACTTATTGATGATTGCACTAGAGTGACATGGGTACATTTGTTTAAACATAAATCTGAAGTGCCAAAGATCATTCAAGATTTCTGTACTATGATTAAAAATCAGTTCTCGGTCACCATAAAAAGGTTCCGATCTGACAATGCTAAAGATTACTTCAACAACTACTTGACAATTTTCTTTCGTGACCGTGGTATTATCCATGAGTCCTCTTGTGTTAATACTCCTCAGCAGAACGGAATTGCAGAAAGGAAATTTGGGCATCTGATTGCTACCACCAGGATATTGCTCTTTCAAGGTTGGGTCCCCAGGCAATTCTGGGGAGATGCACTTCTAACTGCTGCATATTTGATTAACAGGCTCCCAACCAAATCTTTACAATATCACAGTCCACTGGAGTTGATGACAAGGCACTATCCAGAGGCAATGAGGCACTCTTCTATTTCCCTAAGAGTTTTTGGGTGTACAGTTTCCGTGCATGCCCATAATCCTGGTAGCAAGCTCATGCCAAGATCAATCAAGTGTGTATTTCTGGGATACTCTCCTACTCAGAAGGGTTACAAATGTTACAGCCCAATTTTGAGGAAGTATTTTATTTCAGTAGATGTGACGTTTAATGAAGACGAAATGTTTTACAGTTCATCAAGCAATACTAATGAAGGGAAGCCTATCAGAGACTCCATTGTGACAATAAGTGGGGAAGAAGAAAAGGGTACTACATCTACATTTATTAAGGAGAGTCACCATCCGTCAGGAGAGGGTTATAGTCCTACTATTCCTGAAGACACTAATGCAGGGAGTCCGTCCACAGAAGTTTCACAGCCAGAGGCAGAAAACTCTCCCATTGATGAAGAGAGACCTATCGAAGAAGATCAGAATAATGAAGACCTGCAATGGCCAATTGCCCTTAGGAAAGAGAAGAGGACGTGTACCCAAACGGGCAGGTATCCCCTATCCCATGTGGTCAATTATGGAAGAATCTCTCCTCACTACCGTGCACTCCTCACCAATATTGATAATGAAGATATACCCAGAAGTGTGGAGGAGGCTATGAAGACATCCAAATGGAAAGAGGCAATGGAAACAGAAATGGAAGTGTTACTTAAGAACAACACATGGGAGGTGGTACCGGCGCCAGGAAATCAGAAAGTAATTGGTTGCAGGTGGGTATATACAATTAAGTGTAGGTCAGACGGTTCAATTGAACGTTATAAGGCCAGACTTGTGGCAAAAGGATATACCCAATTCTATGGAATAGACTATAAAGAGACATTTGCTCCAGTGGCTATGCTGAACACTGTGAGAATTCTGATAGCAGTAGCTGTGAAGTTAGGATGGCAGATGCATCAGTACGACGTTAAAAATGCCTTCCTTCATGGTGACTTGGATGAAGAGGTATACATGGAATTACCTCCTGGGTATAATGCTGAATACCCAGAAAAGAAAGTGTGTCGATTGAGGAAAGCTCTGTATGGATTGAAACAGTCCCCCAGCGCATGGTTTGGAAGATTTTCCCTGTCCATGCAAGAAATGGGATACAGACAAAGTAACTGGGATCATACTTTATTCATCAAACAGTTCCCCTCTGGAGGAATTGTAGTTCGCTTGGTGTATGTTGATGATATTATAATCTCTGGGGACAACTATGAAGAAATTCAACATCTAAGCAATCAGTTGAGTAAGATGTTTGATATTAAGCCTCCGGGTCTTCTACGATATTTCCTTGGAATTGAAATTGCTTATTCTGAGGAAGGGGTCTTCATTTCTCAGAGGAAGTATACAATTGATCTTCTTCATGAAGTAGGAATGACTGATTATAAACCAGCATCCTACCCAATTGACCCCAATAGCAAGCTTGGGGTATGTGAAGATGATGCACCGGTCAACAGAGATCAGTACCAACGCTTGGTTGGTAAGTTAATTTACTTGAGCCATACAAGACCAGATATAGTGTTTGCAGTTGGCACACTCAGTCAGTTTATGCACAATCCAAAAGAACTTCATCTGAATGCAGCAAACAGAGTATTGTCATATTTGAAAGGTACAGCTGGACAAGGCCTACTCTATTGAAGGGAAGGAAATATTTTACTAGAAATGTATACAGATGCAGACTATGGAGGATCAGTGTTTGATAGAAAATCAACATCAGGTTATTGTTCATTAATTGGAGGAAACTTGACTTCATGGCGAAGCAAGAAGCAGGATGTAGTTTCCAGATCTAGCTCTGCGGCTGAACTCAGGGCATTAGCACAAGGAATCTGTGAAGCACTGTGGATGAGGGGAATTCTGGAAGACTTGGGAGCTCATCAAGAAGGACCAGTTATATTATATTGTGACAACAAGTCGGCCATCGACATTGCACATAACCCGGTTCAACATGATCGTACAAAGCATGTAGAAATTGACAGACATTTTATCAGGGAAAAGATTGATAAAGGCATTATCAAGATGAAGTATGTTCAGTCAGCAGACCAAGCAGCAGACATCCTCACCAAGGGATTGCCCGGCAGTGCATTTCAAAGGCTGACGTGCAAGCTGGGCATGAAGAATATATATCTCCCAGCTTGAGGGGGGGTGTCAGCAGACGTCCACGTTTTCTCTCTCTCTCTCTCTCTCTCTCTCTCTCTCTCTTTTATGTTTCCTACCCATGTATTTTCAGTATTGGATATCTACCCTTAAAATTATGGGTATACCGGATCCTTCATATTGGGTCCACGAGACCCAATACGAGTAAACCCAGTATAAGGACTGGGTTATGATGTAAAACTAAGTTAATATGAATGTTATCCTAATTTCTTTGGGTTCTTCCTCTGGCGGCTAGGGTTCGGACAGGTGGAGAAGAAGCCTCTCCATTGTTTCGCTCCAAGATCAGCTGAGAGCTGACACATATAAAGTGAGTCAGGTTTTTCTATTCTGCACTTTGCGACTCTCTCGGTGGGGAGGGGTTTCTCCAGCCGCCTGCTCTCTTGTCTGTCTCTCTTTCTCTTCTGCTTCATATTCAAGTTCAAGTGGACTTCTACACTGCATTAGAGTATCTATTTTACATACTTGCTTGAGCAATAATGATTTAATGTTGTATATTTTGTCCGTGGTAAATTAAAACTTAGTCATGTGATAAATATGTTCTGGAATCATTAGAATTATGAAAGCACTGCTGCAAAATTAGAAATCATTTGAACTCTTCTCATTTCCTTGTCGCTGTTCTCAAGGTCAATGAAAGCGGCATCAAACATTGGAAAGGTGTGTAAATTATGTTTTATGTGAACGGTCTTCATGTAAAGATAAGCTCATTAAAATTGATATGTTAAATGGTTAATCATATCGTGAAAGCTTGCCTTCCTCGGATGAATCATTACAAGAAAGTCGTATGTAATTTTTTTATCTGAACGGCTCTCTCTTTTCCTCTGAAGTGGTTTCATCTTTCTCACTCCTCAAGGACATAGTATATGTTTCTTATATTCCCATTGCTGTTACCACTCCCTGTCTATAACTTTTTATGTACTGTCTCTAGGCTTCATTTTAATGATGCTGAAAGGGCTTGTGGCTTACATCTTTCAGTAACGGGTGTTCTTGGATTTAGAACAATCCACCAGGTGTTTAAAAAATTTCTATGGCCTCCAAAATTAGTCAATGAGTTCATATTTTGTTTTCAAAATAAATATTTTGTGTAAATATGCGTCTATGCAGGTGGATGCTAAGTCCCAGCTAGTCCTTGTTGCAGAAACAGAAGTGAAGGGCATTAAGGGTGGCTTACCTCAGACATCTGAATTCCCCATTAAATCCTCTGCTGAGCCAAATCACGAAGCATCACAGTTCTCAGCTGATTATCATGACTGTGATATACTGATGACTCCACGGCTATTAGAAAACAATGGTGATGCAAAAGCAAATGAAAGTTCTAAATTGTCTGATCACTTAGTCCTTACAGAAGCTCAAAAAGCCATTGTTCTTGCTCAGTGCCTTCATATAAAGAAGAAGAATCCTGATAATGAACTAAGTGGTGAGAAATTATATCCTACTTGCAAGATTTTTGGATACTAATTTTTTTATTCTAGTTGTCCATATTTGAAGATCCCTGTATTTATTGTGGCTCAGAGTCATTTATTGACTCACAAGCATCTTCTGTTTCTACTGGTTATTTTTCTTTTTTCTAATGACAATAGAAGCCTATAGGTTTTAGCATTGTGATTTATGGGATCTCTGAAGCTTGCATTTTTTGTTTTGTAGGTTGGGAAATGGCTCCCTTCATTGAAGCTATTGACTCGCAAAAGCATACTTATTTCATTGTATGTCTGTCCTTTAGTTATGGTTCTGTTCCTTAATTTTTATTTCATCCGATTACATCTTGCATCTTCTCAGATTGTTAACCTTTTTAAAGCAACTTTTGTTAGAGCGAATTTTCACTATCACTTTATTTTGTTTTGGTGTTAACTGATTAGAATCTGAGGACTTTTTTTCACTATCACTTTTCAAAAAAAAACAATTCAGACCACGTTAGTTGCCGGAAGGGTCCCAATGTGACCGCTGGATTTGTGATTTCTTCAGGATTTGGGGGTATTTAGTTGTGTCACTTGCATTGTAGTTCAGCTCATCATATTCATGCAGTAAGGTCGTGTGGCATTCATAAAGACAAATCTGTCGTACAAAACCTACAGGTCGTGTGACTTTTATTGTATTTGTTATAACACCTAAAAGGTCCTCTTCTTAATTGTTAGGATCCCTGCTGGATCCTGTCATCTTCCCCACTAACACCTGGCGTCTAGGGTTTGGAGACAGAAGAAAACGAAAAAGACTTGTTTCATTGACTTGGGGGGACCTGTATATGTAGAGGTTACAGTCGTAATGAGCCAGGGCCAATAACTAACAAATACAATAAAAGCAGAAACATAGAATACAGACAGAAATAGAAAGAAATAGCGAGAAATATAGAGAAATAGAAAGACATGGGTAAATAGGGCATTGACTAACAATAATAACTGGGGATAGAAACTTCTGCAATAGCTGTAAAGGGCTGATTCCTAGGACATCAAATATTTAATCACATTATCCTAGAAATATTATTTATTATTTTTTGACAATGACCTTCCTTATAATTTGTGGAAAAATAACTTGAAGAGACTTGAGCAATGCATTGTTTGACAAAGGGGCTTAGCCCATCGGCCCTTAGTGCCATCAAAGTTGACATTGTACCATAGGTTCATTGCATGCTTCTCTTAGCATGGCCTCTGTTTTGGTCAATAGTGTTATGTCTTAAGTGCTGCCATATCCTTCATTAGTGTTCCTGCATGTGGCTTACATAGAGCAGGCATGGACTCATCTAATTTCTGTGGGCCTGGGCCCGTTCAGAGGCAAACATCAAAAATTACAAATAGTGGGCCAGTTACAATGGATATAACAAAGAAAACCATAAATAACTAAATGGGACAATACAAACTAACAAGGGCTATCTTTTGCTCCCATATGGTGCGACACGTGTGGATGGTCCTCAGTTTTTCTACTATTTGTATGCAGCTGGGCCTCGTGTATGCATCCTGGACAGGGAAGCATGTGCCTATCCAGTATCCACCCCCACCCACCTTATGAAGGGGTGTAGGTGAAAGCATGGATTCCAACTGTGATAGTGTTATAGGCCCACCGTGCTCCTCAAACTGTATACTCCGTAAACTGGGGCCATTTTCTTCAACAATGCCCCAGAATGAGTGCCCAAAAATATTCAGATCTGATTCCCTCTTTCACTCCATGAGATGTGTCTTCCACCGCTAATGTTACATTGAAATTCCCCCCAAACAGCAGTGGTAATCCCTGAAAATTTCGAAATGATTCCGGCAAGCTCTTCCCAAGGGAGTGCCCTAGGTACCGAGTTCGCCGGCCTGTAAACTGAGAGGACCACCAATTTAAAGCCATCTATTCTCTTCAGTTATGCTGCCGCAGCGAACTGCCCCATCCAACAATCTTCTTTAGAAAACATCTCCTCATTCAAGGCCACTATCAACCAACCAGATCTTTGTACCGTGCTCATAGTCAGGTCTCCTGCAAGCACTCCACATTCTATGATATGCACTTCATGGGTGAACTGGATCAGCCCCTTCTTGCCTTCACTTCCGCAGGACTTCTGATCTTCAACCTGGCATCCCACCAGCATGACAGCTGGTACTATATTGCGGACCTCCTCTGTGTTCTTCATGTACATGAGCTTCTTTCCTTTCGGATCCATGCCTCCATGGCATGAACTTGTTTTCTCTCTATGCCCTACTTCTTCCCCCTCAACTTCCATCCCATTCTTTTCCTCTGTGTTTACTTCAGGTACAGTGGGCTGCTCATTTTGATCTGCACCCTGCTCTGATAATCGGCCTGTCCTGCCAAACTCCACATAGTGTAGATTTCCTTCTTTCCCAGGAATCAGCCATAGCTTTACATCCGTCTCATCCTACACAAAACACATTTTCCTTTTATGAGATCAGTGACTATCCCAAAGATATCCCTTTCATGAGATCAGTGAATGAATTGTGAAGATAGAGTTCTCCTTGATTTCTCTTGAAAAATTACACATGAAAATTAAGTTATACAGATGTGATTCATTTGTAAAATATTTTCAGCCTGATGTCCTTATACTTTTCCTTGATGGTGTTTTCAGAAGTGTTTATGTATTGTGTTGACAATTAGCTAAAATCCCTTAATTGGAATGAATAATGAATGAGACATGGTCACTTGAATTGCTGTGGGCACTACAAATAGTTAATAATATCTCTTTCTACATTTTTCACTTACCTGCTTTAAGTATGCTTACTTTGAAGATTCTATTTGATCACCCAAGTTTTTGGATGAAACTAGAGTTGTATTTCGTTATTTCAGATTCAATGCCTTTGTGACCTCTTGCGTGTAAGATGGGAATCCACTCGCGGTCGCACAAAGCAAAGAGCATTGTTGATGATGGAGAAACTGGTAATAAGACTTCAATATCTGTTTTGTAATTTCTTTTCATTAGTTTCAGCATCATCGTTGTAGTATACAGGAACTATTCTCTCTTGTGAACTTTCAGCAGTACCTATGAACTTGCATTACTGCCCTGTTGTTTCAACTGTATTTCAAAGTGTTTTTTAAATCATCTTTACTAGTAGAGGAAACATTTCGGATGTGTGAGTAACACCCTCTCATGACACTTAACTCAACAAAGGAACACTCATGGCAAATAATATAAATAAAGCTGGGAGTGGGATATTAGATTCATGAATTGAGTTTACTGGAAAGGTCAGTGAGGTAGTTGCCAGGCATTGACCTGACGTCCAGAGGGAAGTGGGATCAACATTGACCTCCCTCTTTAGTTATTTCTCTATCATTGCTCTCTCTCATACCTCTACTTGACCTTGGATCTATATCAATTATGAATATGGATGTCAACTGGGATGTGTTATGGGCTTTTATATCATATCTACCCTTTCCTATCAAGATCAGGGTATCCTTCTTTGATAACTTGCAGTGACATCAGAAGCCCTAGTGATGGTACTACCATAAACAAGAAGATAGAAATACAAATTATTCATTATCCATCAGGGCTGTATCGGATCCCGTGGAGTACAGTTAGAGAATAAAGGACATATGTGGAATAACAGGAATTTTTTATTTTGAAAAATCTTCCTCTTTTGTTGAATCTGTGTGACGCGGGGCTGGATCTCAATGAATCGTGTCAGCAAGTCCACTCTGCCACTTACAATGCCCTGTCGCATATTTAAGTTGTTCGCAAAGGATTCAAACCGCCTCTCGACAGCAATGGAATAACAACAAATGCAGTCAGAAAAATGCAATAACTTGAAAGTTAAAGCCTCCATTAGGGGTAAACTGTATTGATATGGAGAGAATCTTCTCTTAAAAATTTTCTTTAATGAAATGGCAACTTCAACATGCTGTTTTCCGATCTGCACTGAATGGTGTGCAATCTCTGTGGCTGACTTCGTCTCAATTTAGCTGCATTATCTATAAAGGACGAATTTTGAATTGCAGTTTACCGTTAATGCAGAGCGCTTAGCAGATGTCCTGTGTCATGACCCAGTATTCTTCTTCAGCACAAGACTGTGCCACCAAGTGTTTCGTGCTCCACGAGTTCACAAAATTATCCCCAATGGAGTATTAACCGGTTGTGGAATTAAAGATAACATTGATCTTACATATTCAGTGTCTAAACAATTCTACCATGACATCAATTGTACACTATTGAGAAGACCTGATTTTCAGCTTGGATACAATGTTCTTTAAGTTCATTTGTGAGTTGACTCAGGAGCCCTTGGGAAACATCAGTGTTGGAGTGATCTGGATTAATCGGTTTCCCAACTGGCCACTGATTGTGCCGTTGAAAAACAGGAGAACTCTCTTTATCTGCCACAATATTCAGATTTGGATAAAGTAGAAGTATATTGTTGACCTTCAGGAAACAGGAAAGATTGACTGTAAGGCAAGAAGTCGACTTCACTTCCAAATTCTTTGGGAAGTACAACAAGAAGTACATCGTGCCAAAGAAATCTTCATCTGCCCATGAGACTTCAAAATTTTAAGAGAGATTTTTTTCCAACAAAACTGTCACCCCGTTGACAAACATAATATGATCCCCATTGCTCTGTTTCTATTCCCAAGTCATTACAGTTTGAGAAAATTTCCCAACCAAGCTCTTGGGGATTGCATAACCCCATTCAATAGACTCCTTCACTGGGAAACAGCATTCCAGGGGTTGACAAAAAAGCAAAGGTTCCATATAAATCTGTGAACTTTCCCTTGAGAGCTTCTCCTCCAGCCAAACCCTAGGCGACGGGTGGAAGGAGACCAACTCACGAGAAGAACAGAAAAAACAATAATGAACAACACCTTCAATTGTTCCCGTGTACCCTATATATATTAGGGTGTACCGGTTGTATATAATGGGCCTCATATTGGGCCAAATACAGAAAGAGATATAAGGAAAAGAACGACATAATGCGCCAGCTAACAAAATCTCCTCTGTGAACGCTCCATGAAGGAACACATTCTGGACATCATACTGAGAAAGATGCCATAAAAAAATAGCTGCTAAGGATTGTAGACTGGAGAAAGTGTCTGCGTCAGAGGCAGGCATTTTCCATTTTCCCGTGTTTCCTTTTCTTTCCTTTCTTATCTTTCTTTCTATTTTTCAGGTTGAAGTTAGTAGTTCCTTCTGTCTCTCAAAACCCTTAGTCTTCTAAATCCTAGTTGTTGCCAGGTCCGTCACCAGGTGGAGAGGGGGAGCCATATCTTTGACATGGCATCAGAAAGACTGAGGTGGTTCTACGCCTGACCGTAGTTCTGATCTGGCATGTGGACATTCTGGTGTCCAGGACGGTGCGACATGTGGCCTGACGACCGGTGTCTGCTGCATCTCAACCAGTCAAGGTTGACAAAGGGGTTAGAGAGTGAGGACAAGGTAGCGTGCTGTGGGATTCATCCTATTTGGGAAACCTATGACTTAGCGACTGCGGGGATGTCCAAGCTTGCATAAGGTTGACACCAGAGGAAGGGCACTGACCAAGATCATTAAGAGGTCAACGCCAAAGCAAACCGCGGCGGAAATCACTGATTCTGCAAGCTCAAAAGTGGACGTGGAAGAGCGGAAATCATGACCCTGGTAGTCCTAAAGGTCTAGCCTTCGGTGGATCAGCTCCGCATTGTTTTCCAAGACCTGAAGTCTCCAGACTATTCATGGCTCATCGATGATATACTTGTACGTTGCAATCCATTTGGTGCAAATGATGTAGACTTGAATGGATCCCATCATCAATCACCTGTCGAGCACTAGATGTCGGCTGTGGTTGTTGCATAGTTGTCCGGCTGTCCATGCAAGGAGTGGCAGGTGTCCCCTGAAAGCAGCTTTGTCCCTCTGCAAAAGTGACATCCACTGAAATATAAACATTCTTGCACTTGATTAAGGCTTTTATAGCCTTTCTGATTATTCAAGTAACCCACAAATCTACTTTATTCCCCTCTTATGTAGCTTACCCTCCTAATACTGAGAATTTACTGGTGCGATATTGAAATTAAATAGACCAGCGACAAGGGAGAGAGAGATATGTGAATGTTGCACTTCATTAGAGCTTTCATTCTCCATGGAGAGAGCTTTGGAAAGTGAGCAGCAGAGGAGAGTGAACTAGAAATAGAAGTGAAAAACACTGACATTATTCGGGCAGAGAAGACCTAATTTTATACAACATTAAAGGGTTATGGGGTTCATTGGTAAAGAAACGAAGTGGATGTATATACAATTACTCTGACTTTTGGGTACAGCTGTAAAAGATGGGAAATTTTGTTTTATTTTGTGTCTGACGTTATCTTCGCTAACAGATGCATCTGAATACTATTTTCAGATAGGCCACTCTTGCGTGGCACGTCTAGATATTTAAAGGAGAGAAGATCAATGGAACTCCTTCCCTTGGCATTTTTTATGGCAGTCAATTGATCAGATTAACTGTTACGAGAACATCTTCCCACAAAAATGTAATATTATTGTGAAATAATTAGGCCGTGGCAGTATTTAATGAGCCTCCATTTCTGCTGAGGGGCATCGGTACATGAGGGCTCTTGAGTATTGCCTTCCATATTAAATAACCTGGAGATTGACAGGTAATCCCTGAAATTATCAGATTCGAAACATTTGTCTTTTGTATGATACTAATTTTCAATCATATTTGTTTGACCATGGTAGTCATTTACTCAACAAGTTCATACCATCGAGGTGTGGTCATCCACAAGAACCAGGTGCAAATGAGCACCAGGTTAATAAGGTGTTGGACATGGCCCACACAAATCAGTGTGAATGCCATCAAAGAGGTTTGAGCTCCAACTATAAGAAAGATAACAAGAAGAGCGACAGTACCTTGCTAACATGAAATTTCTCTAACTAAAGATGGTGAAGGGACTGTAAGGTCCTGATGGGGGGGGGTTCATCGATTCATCGGGTGTTCACCCCTTTTATATTTCAAAAAAATCGGTGCTCTCAGTATCTCTGCGCACTATGTCTCCTCTTCTGGAGATAGGCTGTTGCACAAAAAGGCTGCTTTGCTCCAGTTCATTTGTAGTCCTGAGAAATCTGCAAATAGATCAATTATGATAGATTTTTCACTTCCCTCGCTGAACATTTGATGAAGAAGGTAGTGTCATCAGCATTCTGAAGCAGTGGAATTCCATTTTGGTGGTTGGAGAGTTGATAGCCTCACAATAGTCCCTGGGAGTGTGCCTGATTGCTGCAGACTGCGAGTGCATCCACTGCCAGGACAAAAAATAATGGTGCCAGTGGGCATCCTCGTTGCACTCCTCTTTGTCGCTGGATTCGACCTTCTAGTCGTCTGTTTATCAGTACCGTGCAGGAGTGCGTTGTGATGCATCTCTTCGCCAGATGATCCCTTAGGGGACCCCTTCTTTCCATAGTGGCCCACAGAAAATCCCAGTCTAATAAATTGTAAGCCTTGGCAGAATCAACCTTCCACTTGAACCCCCTCGTACCATACCTCTTCCATGTTGTTAGTATTTATCCTGCTGTCACTGCCTTGTCAACCAAGAGTCTACCTGGAATGAAAGCTGACTGAGTGGGTCTAACAAGCTCCCTTATCCCGGCCCTCAGCCTATTTGTGAGCACCTTTGAAATAATGAGATAGGTGGAGTTTGACGGTGAAATGGGTTTGAAATCTTCAATTCTATTCACCCCTTGACATTTCGGCAGGAGGAAAAAATGTGATTTATTTATCTTCTCCATATTCCCTCGTACTCGTCTAAAGTCTTCAAGCGTGGCCATCACATCCGGTCCTACCAGATTCCAACACGCACTGTAAAAGAATACTGGGATGCTGTCTGGAACTGGAGCTCCCTCCCCATTCAACCCCTTGATTGCCGCCTTCAACTCATCTTCTGAAAACAGACGGATCAATTCCCCGTGATGTTCCGTTCCCCTTTCTTGGAGAAGGATCAGTATTGGTCTGCAATGGCCTGTCCCACTGCCTGTGATCCAATGTGTTCTCGACGTCCCACCTTTATTCTCAAGGTTTGATTTATGTCTCCTGCCATTTGCTGCCAGGTGGAAGAATCTCGTATTCGCGTCGCCTGCTCGTAACCATAATTGTCTTGAGCATTGTCTCCAGTCCATCTCTAATTTCTTGTCTTCCTCTGCCACCACCCCCTGCCATCCTCTGCGTTCTTGAGCCTCTTCTCCCTCTAAAGCTCTGATGTCTCCCAACTCATCCAGTTGCTTTACTCTGCCTAGAGCTTCATTCCTCTTCTTCCTCATTTCCCAAACCCATTTTTGATACCCCATCAAATGTTGCTGCAACCCTTTCAGTCTCTCACCCATCGTCCCTATATCCGACCCTGCTTTGTGTTGTGCAGTCCATGCTTGCTCTATCTCATCCCTGAAATTGACTTCACGGAACCATGATTTATCCATCGTAAAATAGAGCTGTTGTAAGAACCTATTGTTATTGTCAGGGATTAGGGAGAAGTGAAGTGAAACTGGCAGTAAGATCGTCGCTGGGCGAGAAGAATATATGCTAAGGAAGATGAAGGGAAGATGACTTGTTGGTATGGACATCATCATGGGAAAGAGTGGAATGGATGTAGTTGGCGAGGGATTGGCAGAGGGATGGACATTTCCAGGGAAGAGAGATAGGGGAGCCCAAGACAACCTCAATACTTCATTACTGCCCTGCCTCAGGGAAAAGTTTCATCTGTTTAAGGTGGAAATTGACCAAAATACCACAAGGGGGTGGGATGACAGAAATATCCTTAGTGTGCCAAAATGACTTGGATACCCCTAGACACAATGGGGGCTATATCAATGACTGCATGACAAAATGAGAAATTTTACCCTTAAGTCAGGCTGGAGTTTTCTTGCATGAGTTAATGAGTTAATGCTGAGAATGTGTATTTGTGCTTTCTTGGAGTGAGATCTTACAAACAAATCATCCCTCTTTGTGTTTCTATTAAATTTCCATTTCCTGTTGAGAGCACTAGCTATTGGTTTTTCTCTTATGATTCAACAGAAGGATCTGGGCTTCGTTCTAGTTGTTGTTCCGCAATATGAAAATCCATTGAATGATCTTGTATTGTTTTCCCAGGTTGGTCGTGTTTGTGGACCATCTCCTTATGCCACAGAGAGGATTCGGTTTTCTTTCAGTGTATATGTCCCAACTATTCCTGCATTGCGAAAGTATGCTTCTCCTAATAATGTTGTGTTTTTATTTTTTATCCTCTGTCATGTATTCTCTGATATTTGATGTTGTCCTTTTTCAGAGAATATGGGATGCTTCTAGTTAGCAATGGTCTGATTGGGGAGGCACTAAGGACCTTTGAGGAGCTTGAATTGTGGGATGACCTGATACACTGTTATCGGTGCGGTTATTTTTTTCAGTTTGACTTCTGATCTACTGTATATTACCTGTAGCGTTTTCCTGTTTGATGGACTTGTTGAATATGCTTACTTTGAAGATTATTGGAGAAAAAATCTGCGGCTGTTGATCTTATTAGAGCACGACTTGCAGTGACGCCTGATGATCCACGATTATGGTATGCAGTTATCTCTCAATTCTACTGTGTCATCATTTAATTCTTACATGGCTTAATGTCGTGTTAAAAGAGTAAAGAAATGAAAAATTCGGCTAACCAGAAAAATGGGTTTCAGTGCCTGTCCCTCTTTCTGTTTATTTTGTTAAAATACACAAACAGTTCACGGGAGGAGTTGCTTTTACTCAGTGCATAGTGCTTCTTGGTTCAAGAGTGTTTTGAAATACAGCCATATGATACCAAGAGCAGTTTTACTCAATTTTTATTGGTCAGGTGCTCCCTCGGTGACGTGGCAAATGATGATGCTCACTATCATAAAGCGCTTGAGGTTTCGAACAATAGATCTGTTCGAGCAAAGGTATTGAAATAACATTTCTGCCCCATTTCATATCGATTTGTCGTGGCCGTCTCCAAAAGCCATATTTTTTTTTCAGCGTTCCCTGGCTCGAAGTGCATACAACAGAGGTGATTTTGAGACATCTAAAATTCTTTGGTATGCATGCCCCATTCAATAAACTCAAGAGCTTACTCGGGTTTAATTTATATTTTAATTGTCAAGATGTGATGCCACAATGATCAGAATTCAATTTTTTTTAACCAGGGAATCTGCTATGGCTATAAACTCCTTATTTCCTGATGGATGGTTTGCCCTTGGAGCGGCTGCACTGAAGGTAAATTTTTACTTAACATTGATATTTTACGCATTGACAGATGGTTCGCTGTCTAGATAAAGCCAAGTGGACGGATAACAAGGCTGTCATCATTATAGTCTTTTGTACTACATGGAGTGACGGTGACTATGAGGGAATCATCATCACCTAGTTTGCTGTCAAAGACAGTATTTTTTGTCGCCGTCATTCCTGGATTATGATGGGGCATACGCTCTGTCAATATCTCTCTCTCTCCCTCTCATTTTGCACGCTGCTGGCATATACGCGGCAGGTACAACAGTTGGCCAATGCCATAAAGGCAGCTGCCACTGCCATGGTTAGTGGAAGAGAGGCTAGACAATAAACGAGAAAGTGGAAAGATATAATTTTAAAAATAGTTTCATGATAACAGAATAAATTGAATGTCATGATGTTTTTGTCCATGAAGGCCAAAGCCTATACTGTTATTTCTCGGCTCAGTGTCATAGTTCGTTTTACAGGCCAGAGATCTCGACAAAGCTGTGGATGCATTTACTCGTGCAGTGCAAGTTGATCCAGACAATGGGGAGGCATGGAATAATATTGCTTGCTTGTATGCTCCATCCTTGCCTTTTATTTTAAAGAAGTCCTTGCCTTTTTTTATAGTCCTTTTAGAACTAGGCATGAGTGTAAGGAATTAAGAAGATATGTATTATGCTTATGATGATATGATTTTGATTTTCTTCAGACAGATTCTATAGTCGTCCATTTCATGCTGTGTTATGTGCCGTGGTTAATGTTTTTTTTTTAAGACATTATGAAGAAGAGGAACAATTAATCCTCAGATACCAGAATTTCAAAGAATTTTAGATAGAATCTATAATCACCCAATTCGGTGACCTGTTAAAATTTTCTGTTTGAAGACATAAGATGAAGAAGAGGAGCAAGGAGTCTTTTGTTGCATTCAAAGAAGCGCTGAAGTTCAGGTGACTACTGATCACTTTTCTGATTCATTGGTTAAATCCATGGGTCTACTGTAAGCCGTGAATTTATTATTATCATCAGGAGAAACAGTTGGCAACTTTGGGAAAATTATAGCCACGTTGCTTTCGATATTGGAAACATCGCACAGGTATGATACCATTGCCTGTGTAAAACGTATCCATATTGATATGTTTCTTTTTATGTTTCCATTTCTCACCATGGACAATATAAATAAAGGATCGAATGGAAATAGTAGGCAGATGAGCATTTCAATGTAAAAACAAAGCTATTCCTAGCGTCCTTCACGAGGAGATGTTAGAAAGCTGGGCTGCAAGCATTCTCTGGAATAGTTTATTTGCTATGATGGATTTATATAATATTTTTGACAATAATCTTTCATTTGATTTGGGCTGTTGATGGTTGTTGTCTGATGAGGGGATAAGAAAAAGGTCAAGTTTCTTTTGATTGATTATTATTTCTTAAAAAAAAAATTATAACTATGCTGCATAACAGCGTCTCTTGTCGATGCAAATTTCATTTCTCATTGCAATTGAACTGTTGCATAGATCGATCTCTTGTTCGAAACCTTTCACATAAATCAAGAAAATGATGGTGTTTCCTTTTTGTGTTCACCAAACTATGAGGTTTGGAGACCTTTTAATGTAATTTGAACTTACTCCTCATTAAGGGATTAAGGTCAAAGGATTTGTTGAAATATAATTAACCTTTCGTATCTATGTGATTGTAATATATATATATGTAAAATATCAAGGCCAAGGCCCTGGCCGGCCTTTTAGGCCCTTCATGTACTTATCGATTATATTTTTATCTCACTGGGAAGGTCACCGACTTTGTGTGATCTCCCCTATCCTTATTTCAATATATATATATATATATGAGAAACATGTCTTTGGGTAGATCCACTTATTTTTATAGCTCTTATTCAGGGGTAAGTGAATGGGGTGAGGCCATTTGTTTCTGTAACCCATATTAATAGGGTAACATAAGAGGTCATACAGAATGTTGCCTGGATTAATAATGCCAATAATGGTATAAATTGGTCATTGATTTAAATGTTTTTGTAGGCACTGGAGGCGACCAAAATGGCCTTAGATTTGAGTGATAATAAAAGAGTTGACCTAGAATTGTTGGAGAAAATAGTGCAGTCAGTTGAGGAAATCTCTTCAGTTCCAGGGGATAATTTAGACATCAGAGCAGATGAATCAGGATCTCGCAAAGGAAATGAGAGACCACGAGAAGCCGAGTTCTTGATTGGAATGCTTGGTAATGTTTTGCAACAGGTAGTCTTTATTTTTTATTACTACTTGAATGTCTTGTAATATTACATATCTTTCACATTTCTGATTCGTTTGTGCCCCCACAGTTAATTATAATTAACTATAGTTCCACAATTTATTTTTGCCATTCATAGTGTGAGAAACAATGTCCAGATCGCTCACGGTCGAGCTTCCTCAGCAGAGATTCGTCGGCTAGGGTTTTGGAGAGAAAAAGACTTACTTCCTTAATTCGTTCCCATAGTCTTATGGGTACACAGTGGGCCCCACTTACCGGGCCTAAGACACTTATACATAGAAAGTACTTAAAAGGAAATACAAAAAGAAAATATATTAGCTTGACGAGATCCCTTGCTGACACCCCCGCTCAAGCTGGTGAACAGATGCTTCTGATCCCAAGCTTGCTCCGTAGACGATCAAACAGTGCTCTTGTCAGTCCTTTGGTGAAGACGTCTGCAACTTGATTCGCAGATCTGACTTGTTTAATCAGAACACGACCCTGGTCGATCTTCTCCCTGATCCAATGCTTGTTTAGCTCAATGTGCTTTGTTCTGTCATGTAGAACAGGGTTGTGGGCAATATCAATTGCTACTTTACTGTCACAATACAAAACAGTAGGTTCCTTTTGCTCCAGCCCAGAGCATTACAGTTGGGTGTATAGGCTTCCTCAACACGGTCGTTCAGGTACACCAGCCCATTCTTCTCCTTAAAAGGTGCAGTCCTCAGGTTCTTGGCCTTGTCATCAACAAAACATCCATCAGACGTCATTATAAAAGTAATATGTAAATCTTTAACAAGTTTCTGAGGAGATATGAGCTGTGCCCGAAGTCCTGGGACATGCAAGACTTGCTTAATAATACCCAGATTAGCAATTTTAACATCGCCTATCCCAGTAACCGGCAACATCTCTCCTCCTGCAGTAAACACCCGTCTACTCCCTTCATAAGGAGCATAATTATGAAACTTCCTATAGCAGGGAGTCATATGATCCGTGGCACCATAACCCACAGGTCCCAGGATCGAACCTGGCTCTGATACCATGTGAGAAACAATGTCCAGATTGCTCACGGTCGAGCTTCCTCAGCAGAGATTTGTCGGCTAGGGTTTTGGAGAGAAAAAGGCTTACTTCCTTAATTCGTTCCCATAGTCTTATGGGTACACGGTGGGCCCCACTTACCGGGCCTAAGACATTTATACATAGAAAGTACTTAAAAGGAAATACAAATAAGATAAAAGGAACATAAAGAAAATAGATTAGCTTGATGAGATCCCTTGCTGACACATAGTATTTCATAGCCTTCAACTTGCACTGAATGTACTTTTCTTACCATGTCATTCATTTTCTTGTACTCATACGTATTTCCCTCAATCCAGATACTTATGTGCATTTACAGTTAAGCATAATTTCACTTTTCGTATCATTATTCATAGTTGTCAACTGGCGCTGAAAGTACTCTTATTTTTTAAAACTATTGCATGAGTTTTCCTGTAACCCAACATATGTTTTCATGGTGGCAATTCGTTTGTGCGTGCAATTATAGTTTCAGTTTTTTTATTTTCGCCTTCACAATTATGACGGATGCTCTTTTAGCTCATATTAAAAAGGTTTCCTTTGGTTTTTAATTGATGTACTGCTTTAATTTGCATGACGAACAAATTGTCTTATGTTTCTCCGGTTTGGAGTTTTGAATAGATAATTAAAAAGGGTGTCTCCAACAATGTGTGGGGTTTGTACGCGAGGTGGCATAAAATCAAAGGAGACCTTCCAATGTGTGCTGAAGCATTCTTGAAGCAAGTCAGATCATACCAGGTATCACATGGCGTTTTTTGCTTTTTTCTTGAAGAAAAATTTGGCCTTATTGTTTACTCATGCATTTTTTATTTCTATTAATTGCACCATTTATTGTTTTATTTTTTTAAAGCGTTCGAGTCGGCATGCAACTAATTTGAGAGTGTTCTCCATTATTACACGCGTGATCGATTTGGGGAACTAGTCTAACTACCTTAGCTGTTAAAAGTAGTGCTATTAGTTTAATTTACCTTTATTATAGGCACTGACATCTATTTTCCAATTCCCAAATTCGATAGGTCCAATCTTGAAATCTGATAATGATCGGGTTCCAATCTAATAAGATCAGTATTTCCATCCTTTGGCCAATCTAAAATTTCGTTTAATTTTATATGCATAGAATGTGATATCAGCATTCCAAAGTTCATCTTTTTTCTTTTAATCTTAGAACTTTATTTCATCATCTCAGGGATCCGATTTATGGCGCGACCGAGACCGTTTCCGGAAGTTCGCTGCCGCCTCTTTGCAACTCTGCCGAGTTTACATGGAAATCGCTTCATCCACTGGTCAGCGCCGGGAGCTGTTTACAGCTGAGATGCATTTAAAGAATGCCGTGAAGCAGGTCAGCCTATATTTTCTCTGGGAAGAAAAGATTCTTGATGTTAAAGAGGAGTGGGGGAGGAAGGAGTATATTAATGTTAAGATTGACTCAAAATTCCCAGGGCATTGACTTTGCCGAGACCAAGGAGTTTAAAGATCTTGAGACCTGCCTTCAAGAAATTCGAAGTCGAATTGCTGAGCCTTGAGGAAGAAGGTAGAGAACAGGTTCCCTCTCTGTATCATTATACTTTTTTAGATTATTATTTTTTAAGATTGTATTTTAAAGTATATGGGTCCCATCATGTGCCTAAAGTTGAGGATCTAAATTTGGGCATAAATTTAGTAGACTAGGGGTTGTTGAAGTTCAATGGAATGGCCCTCATTTTTTCATTTTACTTAAGAGTGTTGTCGTATTAAGACAAAACTATGTTTCAAATTTTTATTTCTATTTCATCATGATGACTGATCTCCTGAAATTATCTTTTGTGCTTTTTTAATAAAGAGTATGCGTCATACTCTATTGCTATATTTTTAAAAGGGGGCAGTGACATTTATGAACACAATTTTTTTTTTTTTTGAAAAGTGATTTAAGGCGGTCACCCGACAAAGCGGTAACCACCCGGTTTATGAACACAATTTTGAGTGACAGATAAATATCATTTTTCTATCCGACAATATTTTGTTATTTGATGCCTGAACGGTCTTCTGGAATGGGAAATATTACACTGTTTCGTGTATTTATAATCACTCTAGATGAACAAAACATATTCAAACTCAATTCATCATTTTTTTCGTGTACTTATGATTACTAACTTACTTTGTCATTATCTCTTGTACTATGCATGATCACCTTTACTAGAGTCTATTTCATTTAAGTTTTGGATTGAGATCCATAAAGATGCATTTTACTGAATAATGCAATGTAAGCAGTTGTGTCTCGTCTTAACAGACTGATATGATTTAATTAGGTTAATTTCCTCTCAAATAGGAGTTATTGGATATGGTATAAACAACCATGTAACATTGTTTCATTACTTGAGATATGTGAAACTCTCATTTATCTTCTGCAGAATTTATGGATTTTCTTGATTGGATATGAGACAATATCCATGAAACATGTATTAACATTGAGCCTCCAAGGTTTGCAATTAAGATGTTGGTGTCTTTCACCAAAATTGAATAATGTGATCTATGATTATACCTGTGTGGCTAGTACTTCTAAATGTCAAGCACTTTAAAAATGCATTTTTGGTATACGGGTATGATTAGTAGTCCTAACTGTGTGCAACTTTGTGATTTTGGCTTGCATGATTGTAAGGGTCCTATAGCTACTTGGAACTATTATTTATCCAAACATTTTTTCATAAATTTAAAGAGCAAATAAAACCTCAGATGCTAAAATATGTGTCAAAGTTATTGCCTCTTAACATGTTGCTTAGAGAGTTCTAATAAAAATATGAAACAATAAGTCAAGTAATAATTTTGTTGAGTGTGGTTGCTTACTGTGCATTTTTTTTTTTATCATTATAGATTTGCAGATTTTACATTCATAGTAGAGAGACACAGTATTGGATCGTACGTGTATTGATCTATTAGTTCTAGGTAGGCAACTTAGAAGGCATTTGATGTATATTGACTTTGTAATAATAAGTTAATTCTAAGGCTAGAGGATAATAATCTGCTTCGTCTAAGTGTACTGCGGATTCAATGCATATTAATTATATACTCTCTAAATGCCTCAACCTTACTATTATAATTCTTTGATCAATATGCTCAGAGAAATACTGACTCTTTTCATGCATATCTTAGGAAATATTATTTGCATAAAAATATAGTTTTGTTAAAACAGATTTGCAGTGTAACTATTTGGATTTTGTTCCAGATCAGTAAACTACGTAAATTCGTATATTAAGCCAAGTAGTTTCAGTACTTGTAATTCTACAATTTCCAGTATATTACAGGAGCAATACAGAGGAGGCAATTAATAATGACTGGGTTCCTTGTTCCAGTGCTGTTTCTTCCCATATTTTCATGGTTTTTTTTAAAAAATATTAGTTGTCTAATTTTTATACATTTTATTATTTTCAGTTTCCTATTAATTTTACAACTTGTCAGAGGTTTTCCAAACTAATTTTTAAACCTTTTTTTATGGCTTGATAAGTAATTAGTCTTAGCTTGGATATAGCAAGCCGTCCATGAAGATGATTGGATGATCAAGTGGCAATTAATGCACGGAATAAGGTGTCGTTGATCCCCTAGCCAGGATGGTGGACATGTAAGATAAGACATTCTCTAATCTATTACACATCACTCCTTGCATGAATGAGAATTAGGATTTAATGGTCAAGCATACGCCAAGTCACTTATGAGTCTCACGCTGATAAATGATTATACTTACATGATAATATAATATGGTAAAGGTTCCATGCAAGAGTTTACGTACTTTTAATTATGTAATATTTTCCTCTTCAACTTCTCTAAATTCATCTTATTCTCAATCTTCTACTTGACTGATAAAATTATTTAATTGAGTAATAATACTCTTCCCGTTATCGTTATTATTAAAAACTCATGTCTGTCCAATATCTTACATCTAATATCTACAGCATAAGTATTATTATTATTTGAAAATTCAGTTCAGATTATTTATAGTATTGCACATAATACAATAATACTCTAATAGTTTAAATTATTTTTTTAATAATAAAGTCAGACTAATTTGTGCAGTTTTTGGTATTGCAAATTCAACCAGTTAGTTCAAATACTCTCATTGCATTATAAAACAAATCACGACCTCGTAGATGGCCCATTGGCCGTCTTTTTTTCCTTATTTATTTTTACCCATATTCCTGGCCTTAGAATCATGTTACCAAATTATCTAACTTCAAATATTTATGTATCATCACTTGAAGCCTCACATATCTAATACATGGAGAAAGAGCCATCTGACTGTGCGCCCATCATAACCCACAATCAAACTCCAAGATATTAACGTCTCCAGGGATCTGCACTTAACTATCAAAGGCAGATTGAAAGATATAAGGATAAAGTTATTGAGAGAGAAAAAGGTTGTAGCATTATGCAGTAGTGGGGATGCAGGTTGAGGAATTTTCAAGCCAGGAGATAACAAATGGCATCTTCAGACCAATTCTCAAGGAACCTCTATTAGAGAAGGTCCCCACAGAAATTTCACAATGTATCCAAATCTCTCTACCTGCTGAAACATCTCTCAAGATGTCCCTCTATTTTTCGTATCTCTGGAGAAACTGGACAAAGGAGAGAGACAACAGATACTCTTAGAGACAACAGATGGTACAAGTAAATGTCCTCATATGCAACAAAGGTAAAACTTAATGAATAAATATGTTGTTTTATTTTAAGAAACTCTCTATTCCTACTCAAAACCCTTAACGATAAGGCTTCACTTGCATGCTAGTTTTCTGCATTAAAATGTGGTGCCTTCTTCCTGAACACCCTCTTGCCTCTAATATCTCATTTCCTGATATGAATCTCCACCAACTCTTGTGTTTGGTCTTGTCCAAGATTGTGTGGTAGTAAGACATCGCTTCCAAGTGTTTTGATTTTTTTATGGCAATTAAGTGCATCCTTGAAGGACATAATGATGCAAATAAAGAAGCGGCCACATAATCATCAAGATGAGCAAGCAACCTCATCCGAAGCCTTTCCCATCTAACAATTATACTATCGAATTCATGGCAGTTTCATTAAAATCTCCAACTTCAAGTTCAACATAATCACCCTACTCATCAGACAGCTTTACAATGGTACTTTCATCGTGAACCATGTCCCTTGTAAACAGAACATTCTTTGATTTCATATCTTAAAGCCAATGTCCCTTTGTTCCCCTTCTACACATCAATAAGGTGTGCTTCTTAGAATTGGATAAAGCTTTGATATTCCATCCATAGGTATAAAGGTATAAGCTAGATATACAAATATAGGCAATGTGTAATAGTCAGCATATTTTCTAGTCCACACCTTTTCAATAACTTTTCTTTCAATAGCATAATTTGTTGACCTATTGACCAAATAAACCACCATCTGAATTTCATTTATCCAAAACTTTGTGGGTAAGTCTGCATTCAAACATTAAAATATTTTTATATTTTCAGAAATGTGGTTCATCCATTTTGGTATGTCACTTTGATGAAATGTTTCTTCATTGTAATATGACGATAAATTATGATGCTCACACAAAACTGATCAACTTCAGAAATCTTTAACTATATACCTTTTTAGATTTCTAAACCCGTGGTTTTCCTGCCCATCTAGTTCTCCACTCATTCTCAACATGTCTTGAACAATGTAAAAATCTCTAACTTATGCTTGAAGAAGTAAAAGTATACCTTCATGAAAAAATCATCAACAAATTCATAAAATATCAAGCACCTCCTCTATTTATCACATCAGCATGAATGTAAGCTATAACATTGCTATTGCCGTGCTTTGCAACCTTGAATGTCACCCTATGTCATTTGCCCACGACACAATACTTGAAAATGTACAATTTTCAAGCTCTCACCACATGAAGTAGTCCTTATGTGTGTAGCTGTTCATACTCATCTCGCTCATATATAGCCCAAACAGAAGTGTCACTAGAATGAATCATCCATCATCAGATCATTTGGTGTAGCAACTGCAGACTCACATATCATAATGCTCACTTCAAGCTTGTAAATATTTGATCGTGGATGTGTCCCTTTCATCACCATGAGCTCTTCATTACGAACATCATTCACAACCCTAAAAGTACATCCATTGGCCTCCAAATAGCTGATATGGTATATGTCATAGATTCCCCCAACACTTAATCACACCACCAAACATGCAAAAAAAATATTTAGCATAGAAAATATTCATGTAGGACTTAAACAGTAGTCAACAATCAGCAAAATGACCTAAATGATAGGAGAACCCAGAATCATAATTCTACTAGTCTACTATTTCATTTTCCTGATCCAAGGTAGCATATACTTCTCCAACACAACCTTCCTCAAGCTTATCACATTAGCAGTGTTCGTGTCTTCAGCAACTGCCTTTCCATTCTTCAATTTCTCCTCAAGTTTCCTTTTTCATGAAACATATGAAAATTTATATTCTTCAACTAGTTACTCCTGGACTTGGACTGATGATTGCTCTCTCCTGACTTTCACTTCTCCTTTTTCCTTGTGTATTTCTATTCATCTCATAGACTGCCTCATATGAATATTTTCAACCTCTTTCACTCGCTAATAATAATCCATCAAGGTTGTATTAACATATTCAAGTCCTGGTGATTTTACTCCATGCTACAAAGCCATCGCAAGGTAATCATAAGTTTAATGAAGTGACACAAGCATAAAAATAACATTATTTTTGTTAGAGAACACCTTCATAATATTCATCGGATATGTAAACAACTGATTAAATAACTTGTATGAACATATCGGTCAGTGTCTCCAAACATGTGTATCTGAAATAACCTTTTCTAAAATGTTAACTTTCTCATTATCAACTTTGAAGAAAATTGCTTCATTAAATTTCCCAATTTATTTTGGGGTCCTTGTCACCAAGAACATAATAAAGAGCACAATCAGATGAATATGAACTGCACATGGATTCATGATGAAATGTGTGACAGTTAGACACTTGAATATCATCAGTTCTTGGCCCATCAAAGTTTGACATCAATTCATGTTGGACTAACAGATAGTACATCCCTTCTCACAAATGGTAGTTTGATGAGTTCTCTAGCATTTGAAATTCAATGCAAGATGATGACAACCCCATATCAAGTCGCAATAAAATACCGACTAGTTATGATACCTCTTGTTGAAATAAATCCTAGGATGATATGATAGATGTGAAAAAATACCTCTTTGGATAACATGACGACATAATAAAGAGGTATTGTAAACATGTTTTCATCACTGACATGACATCCACATCCTCAATCTGTACCGATGGGCATTCACTTGTCATATGCAGAAACAGAAACTGTTGCAAGAGCTTCCAACCCAAGAACGTAATCAGCAGAGAAAAACAAAAGATAAATAATACTAAAATAAGGGAGATAGGGAGTTAAAGATGAAAGAAAAATCAAGGGGTGAACAGTAAAATACTTTTTCATCAACAGAGAAAATAAAATAACCAAAGAAAAATCAAGGTATGAATAGAGGAGCAAAAGTCCGAGCGGCTGTAGTTTGTGTTCAACTTCACAAGGGGGTAAAAACCCTCTAAATAGGACAAGAAATGGAGCAAAAAGGGGATATGCTTATGCTTCCCTCTTTTATGGGCTGACAAGTCAAGCCCCCCTTTCCTGCAGTTTATTGGTAGGGGGTTATCACAATGCCAACAATATGCATCTACACATTAATAGATATTATTATTTTGGAGGCAGCATCCATGTCTGCTAAGCCCACACAAGAAATTGTGAAGATCTTGAGCATTGGCAACCTGTTTTAGGAGACGAACCTTCTTGTGAAGATCAAACCATATTAGACACCACCATTTACAGTCTCCCCACCTTATCCCCTACTTATGTTGCCTTCTGGAAAACCCCTAGGGAACAATTGATAGACTTACAGTGTCTTAGAAATAAGATCTTATTTTCCTTGTACCGCCCAAGTACTACAGCCTTGATGACCTACAAAGATTTTAATAAAAATCTTTTTATGCCCATTGTTTCCCATCACTGTGCTTATTTAAAAAATTCTAGTGATAAAATCATAGATAGTTGATCATGTGAAATTTATCATTCCAATGATACTAAAATACATTATCAAAAAATCATAACTGATAATCTGGAACATAATGACGATGAATATCTCAAAAAATACTGTTTTTTTTCACAAAAAAAATAACTGAAAGGTGTACTAATTATTCATGAACAAATTCTAATAATGTTTCAAAACGTATCATAATCATTTTTATAAGGATTGAAGAATGTAATTTTGTTTAAAAATACCATTTAATCATAAAGTTCATTCATATAAACATACCAAAATAATTAATGTTTTGAATTTAGTGATAAAAATAACATAAAAATAACTTACATTTTTCAAGAAAATTAGTTTGAGAAAAAATGAGATTTAACATATGAGACTTTTAAAAGTGCATAAATACAATAATTGGAATATAAATAAATATATATCCTGTTATATTTAAAAAACTTAAAACATCTTTGGTCAAATAACTAATGTGTTCACATAGAACTTTATGTCTTCTTATTTCCCATTTTCTGAGAATTTTGATGGGAATGAGTAATAGCTAATTGATTAGGTTGTAAACTATAATCTGAAACATTAGTTGATTAAGCAAATCATAATGATAATCATTGAAAATATCATCTTATCATTTTACCAATTACCTTGTTACTTGAAATGAATAATACCTTGGTACTCGAATGAGTAATAATATAATCTTATTAAGTTATTTATAGTCTCGTTATTTGGAAAAATATTTATTTAGTTTTATAGGGAAGATAAGGATATAGACTGGTATAGGGCTATTTATAGGTGAATAGACATTTTCAGTGAAATTAATTTTATATGATTCGAAAAATGAGCGTACCATTTTATTTCAGCTACATCAACATTATTGTATGTCAAAATCACAAAAATAAAGGGCCAAAAGAATTTTATAAATAAAGGAACATATTGAACATAAATATTCCACATAATCAGTACACGAATCAAATATAATTCTAATACTGAATTCAAAATATCCATAGATGAAAAGTGTACCTCAAAATTTTTGTTTTAACATCCCAAAACGCCATCCTAGATTTATCCGAGCATACTTGGAAACAGACGGCTCAATAAGATAACATTAAAACAGTTCATGATTTCTAAGATGGTTTCATATTGATTTAATAAAAAAGTAAAAAAGTTAATATTATATTGCTATTTTAATTTATTTCGAATTAAATATGCATCTAATGTTATCATAGAAATGACCAAGATAAAAAATACTCGAGAGAGCACCTGCATAAGGCTATCATCTACCCATAAAAAATAAAATTCAGAAATATCAGTTTTAAGCACCAAATGAGAGATTAAGGTTTGGTTTTCAACCATAAAACATTCATTTTCAACCATTAAATGCATATATACATGAGTAAGATTCTAATTGAAGCTTATATATCTCCAAAATTTTCATAATATATAAAAAAATCTCTAGAAAAAACATTTTCAAAGAGTTCCCATTTATCAAAATAATATTTACACTTTAATGTTTTCTTATTAGAGAAACAGATATATTACTTTTCTCAAGGAGATAAGCCCTCATGTAACTAGTAACTGGGGGTCAAGTACCAAATTAGAACTACGTTTTTAGACACAAATATCCTATGAAATGGAACCAAGTGCTAGGTTAAATAATGATAAATGAATTCTAGGTTATATTAATCAAACATTAAAACTAAATAATGGATACATGTCTCATTTAATGTGACGATGAATTCAAGGTTAAACACAGTAAAATTTACTTTAAATTTATGTTTACCTTGTTTTAATAGCTATTATGTTTTTTATTTGAACATCGATGATATTATAACATAGAAAGTGAACTCAAAGGGATATCAAAGTGATGGAAATATAGATGGTCAGAAGGTCGATTAAGCATTCCAACATTGTTCAACATTCATTGATACACCATATTCACATAGTGCACATGTGATGCTTATAGCAAAGGCCATGAATACATGATATGAATAAGTGAACTACAATGAGATCATAAAATGGATATCATTAATATTTAAGCATGTTTTCTAAATATTCCTATTCAAAGGAGAGTCGAGAAGGACATCAAGATATAAACATAGAATAATCCTATCTAGTCACACCCATTCTAGATCATCTTAGCTCATATGCAACAAGAAGTTCACAAAGTTGATTGAATGTCCAAGATGGGATTACCCTCTAGTACAAGAGGAGATAGTTCAATAAAGACAATACAATGAAGTCTGTTTCCAAGGTAGTGGAATATTAGAGAAGAGTTCCGCAATGATTTCCCCCCGCATCAGTACTAACTACGATGACCTATTAGGGTTTAACATTTGACCATACCCTACGTCCTCATAAGAGCATCTAGCGAAAGAGGGACTATACGCTCACAAAAACTAATAACAGTAAGATTCCATGAGAGAGTTGGTGTACTCAATTATTTTGAAGCATGAGGTGTATCTTGGCACCCACAGGGTGGAAACTAAACCAATCAATTGGGTCAAATCAACCCATAATTTAATAAGGTGAAAATATCAAGTAATTGAGACAACATTCTAGGTGTTGATGGAAATGTCTAAGTCCAAGAGAAGATTTATCTAATATTTTTATGAAGAAATAAAATTATCTTTTTTTAAGAAAAAAACAGAAAAATAGTTGAATAAGATGAATAATAGTTTATGGGTATTAGTTATTTTAAGATAATTTTATTGCATATTACATGCAAAGAAAATTGCAGAAAATAAATTTTAAAATACAATGATCACAATATGTTTGATAGAATGCCTGAAAGAGAATCTTAACATTTTTATGTGATATTCTTGGTTTTATCCTAAGTTTTATGCATACATTCATAGAACTGGAATTTATATGAATCCTTAAAATGACTACTAACCAGATTTTGTTCTCGTCTGATGGTCGCCGACGGCTCTGGACCGTCATGTTTAGTGTGTTTGATTAATAAATTTGCATGTTTAACTCTCCATAAATAATTAAAATTTTGAAATTCAAGCATAAAATGAGATAGAGGATAATATGAATCATGTATGTTAAACCTAGCACAAAATGATGATAAGTGTGATGTAAATGCATAATAAGAATAGGATATACATATACAATTTAGGATCTGCTTAGATGAGTCCAAAACACAATATGGATGGATATATAGGATAATACATTATGGCATATGAATGCCCACTATTTTTATATTTAAATACCTTGAATATATGAATATGGAGCTAAATGTGGCATCCACTTTTCGACAGTTTAACAGTAAAAAAATATTTTGGTATTATCATATTATCATTTTAAAATCTTAGTAAAATTTCAGTTCTAGTTCAAGATTATATTAAGAATGCATGTTAACCAATTATGTGTCAAAAAAAGGGTATGACCATAAATTTTTCAGTAAGCTTTTGTACTCGCATCAATCTTCACTGTAGAGAGATGTAAAGTGACTGAGAAGATGGATTTCAACTAATGCAGCACAGCCAATAGTCATAGAAATTGATTCCAACTTGTGGAAGTAATTTGATAGATTTAAAGTGCCAAATGTTTTAAGAATGTTGTAAGGCCCAAACTCTCTGATTTCCTTCTTTAATCCACTATTTCCTTTCACTCTACTTTTCAAATATTAGCTCACCAACTAATTTGTTCACAAATTTTATTAGTATTTTCTGTTAACTCTGCCCGTTATAAATTCCACCAAAGTAGGGACATGCTTTCAGCGAGCGTTGTCTGATTTTGAGAGCATCCCAATGTCAGCACCCAGATATTATTTATTATGCTGTATACTATGTTTCTCGATAACTGACATAATTCTAAGAAAATCGTACCATTTGAAAAGATTCAGAAACTTTCACATTATATCACAAAATGTATGTCCTTCAAACAGGAAAAAAAACACAATAAATCTTGAGCTTACTGTAAAATAAAAGATTCTTCTGATTAAATTTATTTCTAAAAATTATGTATAAATATTTCCATTTTTTTCTTATTAACTATTATTTATCGTACAAGGTTGAAGTTAGGAATTCTAATAAAGATACTTGGTATGTTTTACTCATATACTTGGGACTACATGCTCCTCTAATGTTAATTTTTGCTTGATAAATCCAAGTATCAAGTAGAAGTTGTTAACTGCCTCCAACTCCCAAGTTCCGTTTCTTCGAGCCATTTCATAACTCTTGTTTGCACTGATACAAGCCACCCGATAATTATTTTTTATTCATCAATTTATTGTATTGCAGCTGCCACAACGTAAAAGACTTGAGATCAAAAAAGACCCAACAAAAGTATGTGTTTAAATTTGTAATTTAAGTGTTTATATCCTATTGTACACCAAGTATCAAAGGACTTGATTCACCATTTTGTAGAGGAAAACAAAAAACTCTGCATACGAAGTAGATAAAGTTTAATGTGTGATGAAATCAACAGAGGATGTTCGTAAACTTAATGTATACAAGTGTGCCACAACTGAGGACTTGATTCTGTCTCTATTGCATGAAATATATATATACACTATCTTTACACTTTAGCCCAGGTGCTTCACTAAAACTTAGGTAAAGCTTGTGTATAAGTGGCACAGTTGCTAAATCACATTCAAGAAAGTTTTTTTCCTCTCATATTCAAGAAAAATATAGGTAGGGATAAGCAGTGCTGGAGACAGCCCGAGGATCGATCCAAAAGTGACAATAGCTGATACAAGCCTAAGGACAGACGTTGAAATAGAACGGACGCAACGGGACGGAACAGCACATCGGCCATACTTCCGTCACAGAGTTTGAATGGATAGATGACTAAACAGACAGAAAAATACAAACCTAGAACAAATCACCAGCACCCGATGCCGGAACAGCATGGAATGAAACGGACCGCAAAGCACAAAGACTTTTCATCCGTTCTCGTTACATGGTCAAGAAAGATGACCGATGATGGTAACCACTCCATAAATTTTATATGAATTGCTTGAAAAAAGGCAACATATAGAAGTTCTCTGAGTTTGGATACATCTAACTCAGATAGTCATTTTCAAATAATGCAACAGATGTATGAACTTTCATAGCAGGAAGAGTGACACTCAAGTGGAGAAGATTTTCCACATAACCTGACCCAGAAATTATCAGAATAAAAAAAACATGGCCTTCCAAAATAAATTTACAAGGGCGGCATCGGCAATATCTCCCTTAAGTCATATGCAAAGGGAAATACTTAGAAACACATGGACGAACGATGGAGTAGGATGGACACAATAGGATGGGATGGCATTTTGATCAGTCATCCATCACAGAGTAGGTAGTTTCGTCAAGTCGTAAACTAAATGAAAATAACCACAGGGTGCGGGATGGACTGGAAGACAATCCGTTATTTCTCCACGAGCTTTTGGGATGGCAATCTATGATATAAAAGAGTATGCAGAAAAGATATAAGTATTAATTGGAAATGAAATAATATTTCCCCAGATGAAAAGAATTGAGCAAATAAAATTACGACCGGAAAAAATATAGGAAATGGCTCCTGTTCTTCTTTGAACCTTAGATGAAGACGAATATGTAAATGCCCAATGACTTTGAAATCAATAAAGCAGTGGAATGATGAGTTTCATGGTGTGAACCTGGTGAAATTAAACAGTTCCAGCTGTAGCCAAATAGTTTGATTGCTTTCATCTGATCCCTTAGCACTTCACCAGCAGAAGAGCAGAGACTAAATATATCACCAATGCTGGGAAACCACTTATTCTGGCAGCCAACTTTCAAAAAGGTCCAATAATCGATAAAGGCTTACATTAACAAACAATTTATTCAAGACGTACTCTTCAATAAAAAAAAGAGTTTAGAAAATTCTGTCCAAAGTTTGGGTAGTGTTTAATTTGAACTTATAAAAGGGATTCTCTTGCCAGAGAAAAGAAGATAAATGATCCTTTTAATATGAAAGCGTCACCGCTCAAAAATTTATTGATTATCAACAATGAAAATTAATCAAAAATTTTCATGATATAGCAATGTGATGGCAGGCGATCAAAGACTAGAAGTGGATTTTATAGTATTATCAAACAAATTCATCAAAATCAAAATCATGAATGTCTTCAAGCTTATCAGGTCAACAAATACGTGAGAAATGATGTTTATGTCGGCATTCAATATGAGTTGGAAATGGAAGAACACAAGATAATAAGAAAAAATTAGTCGGAATCATCTCAACAAAAATCTGTTAGCTCTAAAAAATGTCAGCTGATGGATTCGGCCACAAAGGTACACAACCAAAATTTAAATAGTTGAATCAAAGGAAATGATAATGTAATTTGAATTATCACTGCCAAGGTGATCAATAACATTAAATGTACGTGACAGAGGATCAAAACTTATCCGCCAGAGGAGAACTTCAGGACCAACACATGAACTCACTGGGACTAGGCGTCAAGCATTCATCTGTTTATAATAACAAAGAGACAGATAAAGCTCTGCACCAGTCATTGGCCTTCAAGAAATGCTTTTCCTCCGAATCTTCTCCACTTGAAATTCTACTTGAAAGCCTGAGTCGATATAGTGCAAGGGAGAGTGGTTATAAATGAGTTATCAATGCATGTTTCCCTGATTCTCCAAAGTAGTACTTTCAAGGCCAGCATTAATACGACGGAAGGGCCAACCCGTCACAAAAATGGGTTCCATCCTTCTCAAACTAAGGAAAGCCGGCACCAGATCCAAAACTTCCTTTCTCGCATTCTCCAACTTTTAATGTAATAAGCTCATCATTTGTCTCACTAATTGTAGAGCACAAACGTCGCGGAGCCTGTTGAAAAGTAATGATTTTATTTACTCTATATTATGTGAAAAATAATAGTTAGGTGACTAACTGTACACTTTAGAAACTAATGATTTAAATTACTAACCATACAATGTAAAAACTAGTGATTAAAATAACTAAATATACAATTTAAAAATAAAACTTCAACTTACTATACAATGCAAAAATAATGATTCAAGTTACTGACAATAAAATGTAAAAAACTTAAGCTACTTGCTATACAATGTAAACGATAAATATTCAAGTTAGTGGCTATACAATCTGAAAAATAATGATTTAAGTTGCTGACACTTCAATGTAAAAATTAATTATTTAAGTTACTTAATTTGCAATGTGGAAAATAAAGATTTAGTTACTGACTATAAAATGAGAAAAATAATGATTTATATTACTGGATATACATGTGAAAAATAATGATTTAAAGTACTGACTCTACAATGAGAAAAATATGATTTAGGTTACTGAAATAATGATGTAAAAAATTAATGATTTAACTGATTGACAATATAATCCAAGAAAGAAATATTTAAATTACTGACTATAAAATGTGAAAATTAATGATCTAATTTACTAATTATACAACATAAAAAACAAAGATATAGGATACTGAGTACACGATGTAAAAGTTAATGGTTCAATTACTTATTATACAATATAAAAACCATAGATGTAGGATACTGAGCATACAGTGTGAAAAATAATTATTTTCCTGACTATATGGTTGGAGAAAAATGTGACAGTATGAAAAGGCAAAACATAAGGAAGGGAAAAGTGACATACCAAGTGCCAATTTTTGCTTAATCGATTCCCTAGGACACGAATTCGCTTCACATTGGGCAATGGGAATGCTCTAGGAAAGCAGAGAACTTTCCTCTTAAATTCATCCTTCTCTTTGGCTCTCAGGTAAGAACCGGTGGTGACACTCCCATTTTTCCAGATGTCCTCCAAGAAGAAGAGAATGGGTTTCTTGCATAATGATTGATACGAGTCTCTGGTGTCAAAATCAAACTCATTCTTGCCGCCCATGTAGTTCCATGCAATATAAGTGATTTCAGACCTCTCTAAATCTCGGGGAAGAACAACGTAGGGAAACACTTGAACCACATAGCCCAGGGAGACTGCAAATGTCAGCTTACTTCTTCTCTCGTAGCATACAGATCTCTGTAGAAAGCTGGAATGATCTGTATTCATTGCCTTGGAAAACAGCTGAAGGCTTTCGAGGTGACCCAAACCAGGGTATAAGGGATTTACAGCTTCCAAGTGATGTATTGATATGAAAGGGGTTATAGGATGAGCTGCCAAGAGGCCATGGACGTTGCCCCTTACATCCCACTGCGAGGAAAATAAAAATTAACAACATGAATGCTGCTTGCCCTCTACTGAGAAATAATTTATGTATAATAATTTCAAATAAACTTCCATGTCAATAAATTTAATTTCTTTCCCCATGATAGACAATGAATCGAGAATAACAGACTTTAATAAATAAGCCGAAGAGAGAATGAAAGATTTCACAACATGACCGAGGTGGCTACATGCACTTTACCAAGAAATTTTTTTTATGCGTTGTAATTTCAAGTAACCTTCCCTGAGTTTTATAAAAAGTCACACAGGAACTACAAACGACATCTATGAAATTGAATGCTTTCCGCAGGATAAACAATTAATAGAGAGTAAAAAAGTAGAGAAAATAGAAAGAACGTTTTCTGTAACTATTTGACCGAGGATGGCACTTTCAGGACGGCACCTAAGATAATTTCAAGAAAACTTCTCAGATTCTAGTTCAAAGCAGACAGGAACTAGAGCGAGGCCAATAAATTTGATATCTTTCCGCAGGATAAACAATCAACGGAGAGTAAAAAAAATTAAAGAAAATGTAAGTAAATTGGAGGATAAACGAAAAATAATATAAGGAAAATAATAAACAACTTGACAGAGGATGGCATTTCGAGAACTCAGTGCTACGTGTCCCTTATCAAGAAATATTTTACATATGTTAATTTCATGTGAACTTTTCAGAAGTTGATTAATTAATTATACATGAAATCGGACAGTATCAATAAATTCGGTTTCTTTCTGCAGGAATAACAATGAAAAGAGAATCAAAAACCACAGAGAAAAAGTAATAAACCGAACAATAAACAAAAGAAAACAATTAATAAAGAGAATCGAAAGGATTAACAGCTTGCCAGAGGATGGCACTTTCACAACTTCTCCATGCACTCTACCACGAAGCATTTTTATTATTATCGTGATGATTTTCAAGCAAACTTCCCACAGGTTAATTGAAATTTACGAAGGAAATCTGACGATGTCAGTCAATTTGGTTTCTTTCCGAAGGAAAAACAATGAACGGAGAATTAAAAAAAAACAGAGAACTTAGAAATAAACCGGCAAATAAACAATCGAAAGGATTAACAGCTTGACAGAGGATGGTACTTTCGCAGCTGCTCCATGCACTCTACCACGAAGCGTTTTAACAATTATCATGATGATTTCAAGCAAACTTCCCAGATATTGAATAAAATTTACAAAGCAAATCGGGAGTTTTCAAAAAAATTGCTTTCTTTCTAAAAATAAAAAGGAATCAAGAGAGAAAAAATAAAATCAACGCACCTGGTGGAAACCACTGTCACGGGACAGCGGAACTCCAAAACTAAACCGAAAACAAACAAAAGAAAAAATCGATAGGATTAACAGTTTGACAGAGGATGGCACTTTCACAGCTGCTGCATGCACTCTACCACAAAGCAGTTTTACAATTATCATGATGATTTCAAGCAAACTTCCCAAAGATTGAATAAAATTTTCAAAGGAAATCAGCCGTTTTCAAAAAAAATTCGGTTTCTTTCCAAAAATAACAAGGAATCAAGAGAGAAAAAAACAAAAAAAAATCAACCCACCTGGTGGAAGCCACGTTCACGGGACAGCGGAACTCCAATCTCCGTTATGCAAGCATGAAGACGATCATCACTCCCATACAGCTTCGGGTACCGATCCACACACCCATCAAGCATACCCGCGAGCGCCTTGGCGAGAGGAAAACTCAGAGCAATCCCACCGCCCCCAAACGCCATGCCGTGGCTGAAATACGTGTTGGCCGAGTGGCTCTCCGACGGGCCCCCAACGTAGACCATCTCCCTCCAATCATACTTGGCCAAAACCCTAACCAAATTCTCCGGGCTGACGATCGTGTCATCATCGCAGAGGAAGAACCAACGGGCGTCGCCGTAGAGCCCCAATCGGAAGGTCTCGGCCACGATCCTCGCAATTCGAAGCCCGGAGGGGTGCCCGGTGGGATTCGTGTAGCGGAACCGGGAGATATCCTCGGAGACTCGGATCGCGGGGATGGAATTTGGGGGAAATCGAAGGTCCTCGCGATCGGGCGATTCCTCGAGCCAGACGTTGCCGCGCATGGCCCCGGCGCGCCACCAGAGGCGGAGGAACTCGCGGCGGCGGTGCCAGAGCCCGGCGGAGCCAGCTATGCCGAAGACGACGTGGTGAAGGGAGAGGGGGCCGTCGGGGGAGGGGTTGGATCCGCCATGGCCGTCGTCGGAGGAGGTGTATGGCCAGGGATGGGCGTCGGAGGAGGAGAAGACGAGGGAGGACCAGGCGGAGGTGGCGAGGACGAGGGCAATGGTGACGGTGGCCGCGGCGGCCGTGCCGGGGCTTCTCCGGCGGCGATTGAAGCTTCTATAGGCCGCCATTGGAGATCCGTTCGAGGTCGGGAGCGCCGTCTTGCTCGTTGGAGACGCCATTGTCGATCATCGCAGCTCTGGATCGGAGATCGGAGCCCTAGAAATTTCGAAATCGCCGAAGAAGACGACGAAGAACTTGAAGAACAGGAAGAACGGGAAGAAGAAGAAGAAGAAGACAGCGGTACGCGGTTTGTCGGGAAATAGACGAAGATTTGCCCCCCCCTCGTCAACTAAAATAACCGACCCCAACGTCCGCCGGTCGCCTGCCAGCTGTATTTGGTCTCGCCCTATCAGACTGGGCCGCGTGGTATTTGTCTGACTGACCAATCAGAATACGCCGCGTGGAATTTTATCCCGAAGGTTTTGAAATTTCATTTGCTTGGATTAGCTTAGTTGATTTCGTTTCAGTTATATTAGGGACGCATAGTGTATTGGTCTTAGCCTATCACGATATGCCGCGTGGCGTTTTCCAGCTTGGACTTGGCGCCGCGTGTACTTTTTTGAAATTCAAATCCTTTCGTGTCAGTTTTACTAGTTAATACGGAAGCTTCAGCAAACAGTGGTTTTGGGTTTGGCTTATAAGGATGCGCCGCGTGGCATTCCGGAAATTTAAATTATTTCGAAATGATGATATTAGATTACTTAATTTCGTGTCGATTAAAATATAGAAGCTTCGACAAGGAAGGTGCCGCGCCAGCTGTTTCGAGCCTGACCTATCAGAGATCGCCGCGTGGCATTTTATTCGAATTTTAAATTATTTCGGAGAATATTATAATAACTTCGTCAGTCTCTTGTCAAATGCACAAGCCCAACGAAAAAGGCGTCGTGCCAGCTGTATCAGGTCTAGCCTATTAGAGTGCGCCACGTAGCATGATAGAATCGTGAAAAGATGCTATTAGCTGTACAACGTGGGCCCATCTGGATCTGCCGCTGGCATTTCCATTGCGAAATTACCAAATTTTAAATCCCATCGAATTATTGTTATATTAAACTAATTAATAAGAACCTCGACGGAGAAGGTGGCGTGCTAGCTGTACCATCAGAGCCTATCAGCATCCAGCACGTGGCATTTCGTCCCTGAATTTAAATTACATAATAATAAACCAACCAGCCCGTTGTATGCCTATCAGGATCCGCCACATGGCATTTATCTGTAAACTTCCAAAGATTGAATATTTTCCAACAAATTTTTTAAATTTCTGTGGGTATAAAAACACGTTTGAAACATTGGGCGAAGAGTTTAAGTCCGTTGGACGGGAAATAGGTTTTAAATTTCTGTGGGTATAAATACGCGTTTGAAACACTGGGCAAAAATTTTAATGTATTTGTGGGACAATAGGTTTTAAATTTCTGTGGGCATAAATACGCGTTTGAAACATTGGGCAAAAGTTTAAATATCATGTGGGAAAATTCATTTAAATTTCTGTGGGTATAACAACGCGTTTTAAACATTTCGCAGAAGTTTGAATCTGTTGGTGGAAAAAAAGGTTTTGAATTTCTGTGGGTGTAACTATGCATTTGAAATGTTGGGAGGACGTCTCACTCTCAGTTGGGAATTGACAGTTTTGTCCTTGGTTTTAGCAAAAACCTAAACCTATACCTAAAAGGTAGGTCTGGTCTTGGTCCTGTCACATCTAGGGTTTGGCAGTCTCGATCCTGTCACGTCTCGGGTTTGATGGTCCTGGTCAGCCCTGATCCTGTCCCTGTCCAATCGTGTTGACTAGTCAATGTGAAAGTCAAAGAATAGAAGTAAAAATGAAGATGAAATAATAGTAAAAAATACGAGAATATAAGGAAAGAAGAAAGAATGATAAACAAAAGAATAAGAAAAACAATAAAAGAGTAAGAGAGAGAGAATGTCAGAAGAAGAAAATAAGAGCGTAATAAAAAAGACAATAAAATGAAGATTAATACGAAGATACGAAGAAAATAAGATAAAAATATTAATAGCACATGAGAAGAAGAAAATAATAATGAAGGGAGATGAACCGAAGAGGAAGAAGAAAAAATATTAATAAAATCTTAAGAATCAAAGAAGAGACGAAGAATCAAAGTGAAAAATAAAAAGGAAATGAGTTAAATAGGAGACCGACCTGCCGTTCCCGCTCGGTCTGACCAGTCCCCTGTCCAATGTGGCAAACTCTAATCACGTATGCTTGTCAGTGTCAAACATGAAGCAATAAAAATCAAAATTGTAGTCAAATTCAGTAGGAAAAAATAAAACTGAAGTTTGTCATGGTCTTGTCGCAGTACAGAAAAATGGACAAAGATTCAGTAAGGATTTCAAAATTTTAAGCAATAATCTAATATCAAATAATCAGTAAACATAATATTTAAACCTCATAATTCATCTCTAACCACTCAAAGATTAGCTTAGATGTACTTGTGTATGAGTTAGTCTACCTGTCTATCGATTTTTTCAATATAAATATATGGTTTTAGATCATGAGTGAAGTTTGATAGATATCCCGTCATATTCCTAGATTGAAATCAATAGTTTGTTATGGAGTGTGAGAATTAAGTTGATCTATATCAGTTGCGATTATCAATATGATGCTTAAGTATAATAAGTTAAAATTATTTCTTAATATTTGGGTTTATATTGTCTTGTTCTGAAGTAACCATTTGGTCTGATTTAACCAAATTTCACATAAACTGTGGCATTACCTTACCCTATTATGCCAAGATAACCATCCTTAATGCCCATAAGTTGCCTGCCAGACATACCTCGTTATATAATCAGGATCACAATGTCAATTTCATATCAAAGTTGTATCAAAGCTTCCAAATTAAATAATGACCTAATTTTGAAGTGCAAGTGCTTGTTTCAATCTAGATGTCTCTAACTGCTTTCAGATTTAACTTAGTCAGCTAATTTGGAATAAACAGAGTAGCTCAGAGGCTTATCTAATATAATACAGCTGAGTTCATAATTTTACATATTTAAACTAACTCATTTATGCAAAATTCACGTTTACAAATGTCCTCCCAATAGGCCAACTTCCGCCTCCTAAACTTATCAAATTATTTAATTTAATTGGATATTTGTGTGGGTATAAACACATTTGAAAATGTTGGGGATGGAATAGAACAATCAGCGTAATGTAATGTATGATGCCGGCCTTTGAGATTGCGCCACGTGGAGAGCCGACTCCGAGCTGTTTCAAAGTTTCCAAATTAACCTATCAATTTTTTATCAGAAAAACTTATTTGAATTTTGTTAATTTGAAGTAAATAAATTAACTACTTTATTGTAGAAGACACCAGTGCCTTCATTTAAATCAGTTAATTAGTAGAAAAGTTGGGGACGGAATAGCAAATCAGTCAATTACATAATTTAGTTAAGTTAATATTGAAGAAGTCAAGTAATAATGGGAGTTAAATAATAGAAAAAATTAAACTAACTAGTTTATCTAATATCACGTTATATCAACATCCTTCTCAGTAGTAGCTTTATTAAAGCTTACAGACAGTTAATTTATGTGTTAATAGTCGCTTTCGTTATTGACTAATTTTTTAAATTCTATTAATCTGGATAAATCAATCATATCGGAAGCTTATCTAATGTACTTATTTTAAACAAATATTAAAATAAAATAAAATAACTATTTTTTAATATAAACTTGGATAAATATATTCTGCGATGATCATATAAAATATATTATATTATAGTTTCTTACGAGTTTGAATCTTCAGCGGAGTCTGTTGCGACGGATTTGGGGTGGATCAGCCGATCGAATTTGTTGTCGCGATTGTAATCGTTGTTTGCTGATCTGAAGTGGAATTGAAGAGAATGAAATGGATAAATCGTGCGATTCGAGAGCTATTTGATGATCTCCCCAGCTCCATGTGATCAATGGCGTTGGCAAATCGATGAGGTAATTATCAAGTAGGAACGACACCTCCACTTCTAGAAATAACTGAATTTGCGTTAAATTTGAAAATCTATATGTTTTGTGTTAATATATTACGTTTGATTGATGTTCGTATGAAGTTGGAAGTGCTCATAGATCTGCGAAAATCTTGAAAGCTTAATGGAACACTGAACAGCGAGACCTTTTTTACATTCACTCTGTCCATTTGAATATATAGAACATTTTCCGAATATTTATGAGCATAGGTAAATCAACGAAGTAATACCAAGCGGGAATGATGGCGCCACTTCTAGAAATAACTGAATTTGTGTTACGCGGATGCGTTGAGAAGCTTTTAATTGCGTTAAATTTGAAAATCTTATATATTTGTGTTAACTTCTTACGTTTGATCGTGATTCGTATGAAGTTGGAGATGCTCATAAATCTGCGAAAAGCTTGAAAGCTTAATGGAAGATCGAACAGTGCGACCTTTTTTACCTTCTTTCTGTCCATTTGAATACATAAAAATCGTCCGAGCGTAGAATTGAAATGTGAAATGATCAACAACATACCGTTGTTCATCTATTCTAAAATACAAATCTAACCGTAGCCAAACGTCCATCTCTAGTTTAAATCACGACCTCCTCCATCTATCTTGTGACTTGACTCATAACACGGTGCTTCTAAATGCGTTAAATTTGAACATATCATGTGACCGTGTTTACTTTTTACGTTCAGTTGAGATCCGCATGCAATTGGAGAGGTGAAAAGATATTTCGAGGATCGTCTTCTTGATCCGAGAGGTCAAGATTTCTACTCAAACAAAAATGCATTTAGGAAAAATATTGAAGCATTTAAAAGCAGTACAATTCTTGCCTTCTTCTATCCATCAGAATGCTTAAAACACTGTCCGAATGTAAAAGAAATGATAAAGTCTGTATCAAGGGTAATCAATTATCTGAACCAAACTCACCGTTGCCAAACGTCCATCACAAGTTTATACTATGAATTCCTCCATTTTTCTCAAACAACATGATGATTCTAGGATTATATAGTTGGTTTTATGTTATAGTTTGTCGAATTTTAGCCATGGTTTAGGCCTGCTTTGAATCCTATCGAAGACCGCAAGAATTAGTTTCTTTAATCACAATCCTGCATTCCTATCCCTACTTCCAGGTCGCGATTTAAACTCTTCCTGTAATCTTTGATAGGAAAAAACTACTCTAACACATCTTCTTACCTTTGACATCCGGGGATCTCTGAATCTAAATTTCTTTTTCAGTCCCAACCTTCTGGACTTATTTGATTTTGAAATTTCATGGTAATCTATCAATCATATTTTTTTCGGTTGACTAACCTTATGAATTATGAAACCTAAGTCATATTTGATCAATCAATAAGATTAACCGATCCAATCGGATCGATCCATTAAGTGGCATAAAATAAGCCCATTAGTTGATCATGGCGATCCCGATTGATCGCGTGGATGGATCGGATCCTCCGATTGATCAAATGGATTGTCGCAATCCTGATCGATGGAATGAATCTATCGGTCTAAATTTCGAGAGGGGCATTGTTGACTCGATAGTTTTTTATTAATTTTCAATAATTATAGATCAAATGATTGAAAGAACCAGTTGATCGTGATCTGTCAAAATCATATTAGATCCATAATCAATCGAAATTATGATCGATCAAGTTAAAAGATCAATCCTTTCAACCAGTAAAAAAACGATCGATCAAAATCGGATCCATGGATTGACATGATCGATCCATCCGTTGGACGAGGCTAGACAAACTCTAGTTTCAAGTCGCAATTATTCCATGGAAAACCACGTCACTAACCCCCTTATTTACGATATCAATCTGGACTCCAGCTTGATTTTATTCTCATATGTCATACATTTAATAATTTATATTCAAATTTTCAGCATCCATCCAGCTGGCGTCAGTCACATGGCCCAGAAAGTCAAACCAGTATCTCTCCTCCCTATTACCTCTCTTCATATTTTCTTTGAAAAAAAAATCTCTATTTATATTTCTCACGTATAATTCTACAGAATATCAATGGCGCGAGCCAACGCCGCCGGCGCCGGTGGCGCCTCTGCCAGCTGGAATCACGTTAACGTCTCTGGTAAGCCCCTCTTTCATCAATTTCCAATTATTCTTTTTATGGACCTAAGCTATAGAGAAAACAACCAAATTAACATCTCTAAGGCTTATGTGACTGAACTGCTCTTCGTTCAGTCATCCGTCACAGAGTCTGCAGTTTCGTTCCGTTCCGTTCCGTTCCATTCCATTCCATTCCATTCCATTCCATTCCGTTCCATTCCATTCCATTCCATTCCATTCCATTCCATTCCATTCCATTCCATTCCATTCCATTCCATTCCCATGGGGGGGGGGGGGGTAACGCATGAAGGCTTTCCTTCCATGTGCGATCCGTGTTCGGGACAGATCTAAACTATAGAGAGAGCAACCAAATGAACATTACTAAGGCTGGTGGACGGACAGAACGTAATTGAACTGCACTTCGGTCGGTCATCCGTCTCAGAGTCTGCAGTTTCGTTCTGTTTCCGTCCGAGGGGCTGGAATGAAAGAAGCTGTCCTTTCATTTGCGATCCGTGTTTAGGACGGATCTAAGCTATAGAGACAACAAACAAAGTAACGTTGATAAAGGCTCGTGGACGAACAGAACGTGATCTAACTGTACTTCGGTCAGTCATCCGTCACAGAGTCCTGCAATTTGGTTACGTTTCCGTTCAAGGGGCAGGAAGGCATGTGGGCTTTCCTTCCATTTGGGAACCAAGGTCAAGCGGGATGACGGATGACGGATGACGCTAATACCGTCATCCGTCAACCATCCCGCCTTGCTCCGCAGGAGTCTGTTGCTTAACCGGTGCCCATGGAAAAGTACAGGACAGCGTTGCCGGTTAGATTGTTCCCTTCTTTTTTGTTTTATCCACGTGCTAGGATAATCGAACGGCTTTTAAATTCGGAGTAAATAATAAATAATAAATAAATAAATAAAATAAATTTTCAGCTTTTCGCGGAAGGGGGGCGGTGGTATAAACCTCAGAGACGTATTAATTTCCGTGGATGCAGACGTGGAGGGAGCTTCTTCTCTCGTCTCTTGCGACCCTTCTTCTCGCTGCTGGAGCTGGTTAATCATCCGCTGTACCCTCGCCATCCGTCCGCAGTTGAAGGTACGCCCTTCGATCTCCTCAATCGCCGTAATTTCTTCTTGGATTCGATTTTTCTCCCCGGAATTGTCGATTTTCCCCTGGATTCGTCGATTTATTCATGGGTTATTCCCAGATCTCAGAAAAAAACCGGAAAAATCAAAACTTTGGGACGGAATCAATGATCTAGAGGGGGTGTTTCCATGGTTCGATCCTTGCCGTTGAATTCCCCGGCCATGGCTAAGATGCCCAGATCTGCGGGTCTGTCGGAGAAGATCAGTAGGCTGAGATTGTTTCCTCAGGAGCGGAGCAGAGTGATGGGCAGGGGGGGAGAGGGGGTGCCCAGTGGGAAAGAAGGGTGTAAGGGGGAAGAGGGGAAATTGAAGGTTAGTGAGCACAGGATTGAGATTGGAGAAGAGCAGGGTGATCTTTTGGGGTTTGAGATCTTCTCTGGGAAGCTTGCGTTGGATGGGAGGCCGAAGAACGCTGCTGGGGAGGAGGGAGATGGTAGTGTTAATGCCGTCGACGCAAGACTCACCACCAAGGCTCTCTACTGGGGATCGCATGTTCTCTCTCTCCAAGACGTTATTTCCGTGAGTTCTTTTGTTATTTGTCTTTCTTACTCTCCCTCTCTTGCTCTCTCTCCTTTTATCTTTTCATCTCTCTATCTATCTCTTTCTCTATCTCTCTTTTGTATACGTTGTTTCTCTCTCTATCTCCTATCTATTAATCTCTCTATTCTTTCTCCATCTCTCTCTCCCCGATTAAATTCATCTCTCGAGCTATCTCTTTCTCCATCTCTCTCTATTATTGTCCCCTATCTAATTCATCTCTTTATCTATCTCTTTCTCCATCTCTCTCTCTTATATGTCTCCTATCTAATTCATCTCTCTTTCTATAGCTTTCTCCATCTCTCTCTCTCTCTTACATGTCTCCTACCTAATTCATTTCTCTATCTATCTCTTTCTCCATCTCTCTCTCTTATATGTCTCCTATCTAATTCATCTCTCTTTCTATAGCTTTCTCCATCTCTCTCTCTCTCTTACATGTCTCCTACCTAATTCATTTCTCTATCTATCTCTTTCTCCATCTCTCTCTCTTATATGTCTCCTATCTAATTCATCTCTCTTTCTATAGCTTTCTCCATCTCTCTCTCTCTTACATGTCTCCTACCTAATTCATTTCTCTATCTATCTCTTTCTCCATCTCTCTCTTATATGTCTCCTATCTAATTCATCTCTCTTTCTATCTCTTTCTCCATCTCTCTCTCTCTTACATGTCTCCTACCTAATTCATTTCTCTATCTATCTCTTTCTCCATCTCTCTCTTATATGTCTCCTATCTAATTCATCTCTCTTTCTATCTCTTTCTCCATCTCTCTCTCTCTGACATGTCTCCTATCTAATTCATCTCTCTTTCTCCATCTCTCTCTCTTAAATGTCTCCTATCTAATTCATCTCTCTATCTCTCTCTTTTATGTATTCGCTCTCTATCTCTCCAATCTATTCATCTCTCCACAAATCTCTTTCTTTATCTCTCTCTTATATGACTCCTATCTAATTCATCTCTCTATCTATCTCTTTCTCCATATCTCGCTTTAATATGTTTTCTCTCTATCTCTCATATATATTCATATCTCTGTAAATCTCGTTCGCCATCTCCTCTTTTATGTATTCTCTCTATAGCTCTCCTATCAATTTATCTCTCCGTAAATCCCTTTCTCCATCTCTCTCTCCTTTATATATTCTCTCTCTATATATACCACCCCCCACTCTCTCTTTTATAAGTTCTCTCTCTCTCCTATCTATTCATCTATCCCTTCTTCTTCGTCTCTCTTTTCTATACTCCCTCTCTATCCCCCCTTCTATCTATTCATCTCTATATCTATCTATCTCTTCCCACTCTCTCTTTTATATATTCCTCATCTCTCTCCTATCTATTCATCTCTCTATCTATCTCTCTTTTGTACATTTGGTTTCTCTCTCTCTCTCCTCTACATTCATCTCTTTCTGCATTACCTCTCTTTCTCTTCTATCTATCCTTATATTTATCTCTCTCTCCCTTCTTTCCTCTTTCTCGGTCTTTCTCCTCTCTTTTCCATCTTCTCTCTTGGTTTTTCTCCTCTGTCATCTCTCTATTTATCTATCAAGTCATCTTTCTTTCTCTCTCTTCATCTACCTATCTCCCCATCTTTATCTCTTGCCTCCCTCCCTCTTGTCTTACTGTCCCTCGCCTTACTCTCCCTTTGTCTTTCTCTCTCTTCTCTTGTCTCCCTTTCTCCCTCTCCTTTCTTCCTTCCGTCTATCTCTCCCTTCCTTTCTAAGTACTACACTCATCATTCTCTGTCTTCTGTCTACTTCGCTCATCTCTATCCCTCTCTCATCTCTCTCGTCTATCTTCGCTTCTCTCTCTCCATGCTTGGTCTTTTCTCAACTCCTAGTCCTGTCTGTGTCACAGGTTTCTTATTGTTCTGGCCTCCGTCACTTTACTGTGCACGCCTACCCCTTAAGAAGAAGATCTGCCGGGCTGCTCTGGTTCCTCAAACCGCAGAGGAGGCAGAAGGACTTTCGCTTCCTCGCTGCCTCTCTCGAAGATGCCAGGAAATGGGTCACAGGCTTTGCGGACCAGCAGTGCTTTGTCAAGCTCCTCCCCCACCCCATGGAATCCTCCAAGCTCGGCCCCGACGACTTCTCCAACGACCCTTTCTTTGAATACCACATCAGGTCCAAGTCCCCCCAGAAGGTGCTTGTCATCCTCAACCCCCGCTCCGGCCACGGGCGCTCATCCAAGGTCTTCCACTCCCTGGTTGAGCCCATTTTCAAGGTAAATAAATCCATAATTAAGTCCATCTCTTCCCTGGTATACCACAAAACCAAAAAAATAATTGAATATTCTTGAGTTAGCTTGCAGGTTTCAAGATGGAGATTGTCAACACCACCTCAGCTGGTCATGCCAAGACTCTCGCCTCTACCGTTGACTTCAGCGCTTGTCCTGATGGTGAGTGGCGCATCTGTCCGAGCTCAGTTGACTTTGACTCTGTCGTTGACTTTGCATCACGCTTGAGTAGGCATAATTTGTGTGGGAGGAGATGGGATCGTCAACGAGGTTCTTAATGGCTTACTGGGAAGAATTGATCAGAAGGAAGCAATCTCCATTCCCATCGGCATCATTCCAGCTGGGTCCGATAACTCTCTCGTGTGGACCGTTTTGGGGGTCAAAGACCCGGTATTGGCTGCAATCACCATCGTCAAGGTCCAAATCTCATTCGATCTCTACCTCCCTTTCTTTCTCTCTCTAAATGGCCGATGTCGCAGGGAGGGTTGACGCCAACAGATGTCTTGGCTGTGGAATGGATCCAAACGGGGGCCGTCCACTATGGCTCCACAGTCTCTTACTTTGGTTTCCTCAGCGACGGTATGTGGCATCATGATCATCGACCATCATCATGTTCTGATTATGATCACCATTGTCGATTCTATGTCTCAGTGCTGGAGCTGTCGGAAACATACCAGAAACGGTTCGGCCCGCTGCGTTATTTCGTGGCCGGTATTCACAAGTTCCTCTGCCTCCCCAAGTACAGCTACGAGCTGGAGTACCTCCCGACAGCAGCGGCAGGAACATTGCCGCCACCGGACAGACCCTGGTCCGAGGAGGACGACGTAGCCACGGCTGCCAGCATGTACCCCGACGTAATGCGCACGGGCAAAGATGGCAGCGGCAGTGGGATCCCTCGGGCCTCGAGCATGTCCAGCATTGACTCTATCATGACGCCGACCCGGACATCGCCAGAGCCATCAGACTATGTGCGGGGACTGGACCCAAAGGTGAAGCGGCTTTCCCTGGGCCGATCCCACACGAAGTCCGAGCCTGAGCAGGTAGTCCGAGCTGCGACCCGCTTTCCCCGCAACCGCCCCTCCAAATCTCGGGCCGCCACCAAAGAGCCAAGGTCTGCATGGGTTAACGACAGGGAAGAGATCTCGTCTACTATCTCGGACCCGGGCCCGGTCTGGGACTCTGAGCCGAAGTGGGACGCAGAGGCCGAATGGGAAGGCCCGGCCCGGCCCATCGACCTCCTGGCACGACCTGCCCCGTCTTCGTCACCGGTGGAAGAGCAGCCGCCGCTGGATGAGGCGCAATCCGAGCGAGCCGTGCCGTTACCCGTGGCGGGGACGGAGGAGCAGTGGGTGAGCAAGAAGGGGAGGTTTCTCGGGGTGCTCGTGTGTAACCACTCGTGCCGGACGGTACAGAGTCTCAGCTCGCAGGTGGTTGCGCCCCGCGCCCAGCACGATGACGGGAGTCTCGACCTTCTCCTTGTGCATGGCAGCGGCCGCCTGCGCCTTCTACGCTTCTTCCTTCGCCTCCAATGCGGGTCCCACCTCTCCCTCCCCTACATTGAGTACGTCAAGGTACCGATTTTACCCTCTAAGTTCCAGCTCAATCTTTACTATTTTTTTTTTTTTTTGATTTTTATCTTTTGGCTCTCTTCATACATTATAGTCACAACAATTTAGGACAATGGGGAACGCAGCCCTTGATAAGGATGATGGTATGGGATATGATGATAATGATGATGATAAGGGTTATGAGGAGGATGATAATAAAGGTTATGACGAGGATTGTTATGATAAGGATGATGATATTGATCAGGAGGATTATAATGATAAGACTGATGATATGGGTTATAACGAGGATCATGATTATAAGGATGATGATAAAGGTTATGATGAGGATGATGATGATAAGGATGAGAATACGGGTAAGGATGAGGCGGAGGATGATAAGGCTGATAATGAGGGATATGATAAGGACCATTTGACATTCAGTTTCAACTCTTAAATGTTTTTGTCTTTTCTTCATTTGCGACGGACGTGTATTTAATCCCTATTTCCTAGTTTTTGTCAAAGATAAATCAACGGAAATATGTATAATCAGGTGAAAATATTGCCATGTATTATCGTTAGTTAACCATTGTGATACACGAGGAGCTTAGAGAACTGGGCCATTGAAAATGCTCCCGTCTTTGCTTCCCAAAATCTCCCAAATATTTATTGCCTTTTTAATTAGTGCTTATCATTATTTATAAACTTTACTTCTCACTATTTGACATACATCATCGTTCATTTATCTGTATGACACCCAACAAAATTTATCCATCCCTAATTCACTGGAATCTCGGAAAGATCTTTTCCTGCTTTTTTCTATACGGGCTTTATTTTCACCTGGTATAATTTTTATTTTTTTGAAAGAATCACCTGGTATAATTTATATTTTTATGAATTTATTGGGATCAACTGGGAGATGTGAGGACGTTGGTAAAATAGCCGGGAGACCCTTTGATGAACCAAGGGAAATTCTTATCAAAAACTTCAATTGGGCATCAAATCGAGACGATCTCATCGAAGAAAATGAATTCTACTTTATTTATAGTCCCCGCCTTTTATGGACTTAAACTCCCACGTGCTCCGTCGCCCGCACTTGCCGAGTCGCGTCTTCTTCTCGTAGTACTATAGTGCAGGGATGCGGACGAGACGATTTTTTCGTCCCGGGACAAAAAAATCATCCCGTCCGAGGATAGTGGACGAATTTTGGGACGAAAATTCGCCCCGGGGACATCCGGACGGGACGGTTTTCATCCCGTGGGATGAAAAAACCGTCCGTCCAGAGGTCTCCGGACGATGGACCGACAAATCTGGATGGAAAACCGCCGGATTCACATCCGACGGTTGAGATGTTGCCACGTGGCCTCGCTATGACAATTTGCATCAAAGTCCCTGTATTTTAAGCTATATTAATACATAAAATACATAAAATGTATTTTTTCGTCCGAGACGAATTTCAGGACGAAATCGTCCTGGGAGGACTGGACGGGAAGAAAAACCGTCCCGAGATTATTGGACGGGATGGTTTTTTTGTCGGTGGACGAAAAAATCGTCCCGTCCTTCGTCCCTGAGCTAACATCGGACGTAGGACGGGACGAAATTCGTCCCGTCCCGTCCTTTGTCCACGTCCGGGACGATCCGGAACTATACCTAGTACCGTGATAAGTCCTAGGTAGGATCTTATCAGTTTTTTTAAGAGTATTAAGGATCAATGCGGTGATTATAGGTGAAGTCAGTGAAGGTGAAGCCGGGGAAGGGGTGTCATAACGGGTGTGGGATCGACGGAGAGCTGCTTCGGGTCAACGGGGAGGTGGTCTGTTCTCTGCTGCCAGACCAGTGCCGACTGGTGGGCCACCCTGTCCGTTGACCGCGCTGTCCTGTACAGGCAATTGGTTTCTCTCTCTCTCTCTCTCTATCTCTATATCTCTGCCCTTTTTTTTCTGTGCTATATGTACTGTGTGAAGATCTGGTCTCTTCCTCGTGCTCCGGCGGTTTCTGTTATCTCCTTGGCTGCTTTTTCTCCTTGAGTTTTTTGGCCCTTCTCTCTGTCTCTCTGACTCTTCTCTTCTCTCTCTTGCAGTCTCTCTCTACTTTCTTTCTTCTCTCTCTCTCTAGCTTTATTCTTATCTCTCTCTAGCTTTATTTTTGTCTGTCTCTAGCTTTATTCATCTCCTCTCTCCCTTGCTGTCTCTCTCTATCTCCTCCCTCACCTTAATCTCTCTCTCTCTCTCTCTCTCTCTCTCTCTCCTTTCCTCCCCTTAATCTCTCTCCTCTCTCTCTCTCTCTCCCCTTTCCTCACCTTAATCTCTCTCTCCTCTCTCTCTCTCTCTCTCTCTCTCCTTTCCTTACCTTAATCTCTCTCTCCTCTCTCTCTCTCTCTCTCTCTCTCTCCTTTCCTCACCTTAATCTCTCTCTCCTCTCTCTCTCTCTCTCTCTCTCTCTCTCTCCCTCCCCCCTCTCTCTCTCTCCTCTCTCTCTCTCTCTCTCTCTCTCTCTCTCTCCTTTCCTCACCTTAATCTCTCTCTCCTCTCTCTCTCTCTCTCCTTTCCTCACCTTAATCTCTCTCTCCTCTCTCTCTCTCTCTCTCCTTTCCTCACCTTTCTCTCTCTCTCCTCTCTCTCTCTCCTTTCCTCACCTTAATCTCTCTCTCCTCTCTCTCTCTCTCTCTCTCTCCCTCCCTCTCTTTTCTCTCTCTCTCTCCTCTCTCTCTCTCTCTCTCCTCACCTTAATCTCTCTCTCTCTCTCTCTCTCTCTCTCTCCTTTCCTCACCTTAATCTCTCTCTCTCTCTGTCTCTCTCCTTTCCTCACCTTAATCTCTCTCCTCTCTCTCTCTCTCTCTCTCTCTCTCCTTTCCTCACCTTAATCTCTCTCTCCTCTCTCTCTCTCTCTCTCTCTCTCTCTCCTTTCCTCACCTTAATCTCTCTCTCCTCTCTCTCTCTCTCTCTCCTTTCCTCACCTTAATCTCTCCCTCTCCTTTCCTTACCTTAATCTCTCTCTCTCTCTCTCTCTCTCTCTCTCTCTCTCTCTCTTTCTCTCTCCTTTCCCCCTCTTATTCTCTCTCTCCTCTCTCTCTCTCTCTGCTTTCCTCTCCTTAATTTCTCTCTCTCTCTCTCTCTCTCTCTCTCTCTCTCTCTCTCCTCCCCTCCCCTTTCTCTCTCTCCTCTCTCTCTCTCTCTCTCTCTCTCTCCTTTCCTCACCTTAATCTCTCTCTCCCTCTCTCCCTCTCTCCCCTTCCCTCACCTTAATATCTCTCTCCTCTCTCTCTCTCTCTCTCCTTTCCTCACCTTAATTTCTCTCTCTCTCTCTCTCCCCTCTCCCCCTTTCCTCACCTTAATCTCTCTCTCTCTCTCTCTCTCTCTCTCTCTCTCTCTCCTTTCCTCACCTTAATCTCTCTCTCCTCTCTCCCCTTTCCTCACCTTAATCTCTCTCTCCCTCTCTCTCTCTCTCTCTCCTTTCCTCACCTTCATCTCTCTCTCTCTCTCTCCCCTTTCCTCACCTTACTCTCTCTCTCTCCCCCCCCCTTCCTCACCTTAATCTCTCTCTGTCCATTGCTCTCTGTCTCTTCCCCCTCACTTAAATCTCTCTCTCCTCTTGCTCTCTGTCACTTTTTCTCGTTTCTCTCTCTCTCTCTCTCTCTCTCTCTCTCTTTCCTCCCTTCCACAACTTAATCTCTCTCCCTCTCTTTCATCCTCTCTTCACCCTCAACGTAATCTCTCTCTCTCGCTCTTCTCTGATGAAACTAAGGTTTCACGCCGAAATTGACAAGAGAATGGTTTCTACACCAACGGCGGTTGCAGCGGTAAGGACAACCTTTCCTTTCTGTTTCTTTTAAACACTACTTTGTAAAGTGGCTTTGAAAACTGGGATACGCATCTACTTTGTAATGTAAGATGATTATAATTTTTTCTAGCAATTCTGATCTCTGCTCTTTGCCTCTTCAATTACCCATTATACCTATTTTGCCCCTGGTCAGGAAGATGTTACTAATTTTAAGCACATAAGTATTGTCTGGATCTTCATTACTTTGTTGTTTTTCAACACTCCTGCACAACAAATCCCGCAACGGCAGAAGCACTGTTGCAACAGGGATTTGAACTTGCAACCTGGCTCTGATACCATGTTAAGATTTAGCACTTAATAACTAAGCTGAAAGCTATAGCTCATAGCAACGGCGCTACTTTTCATTTTGGTCGGTATACCGTTCTTCAACAGATCTCAGTTACAGACCTGTTTTTTCCTCTAGTTTTTATTTGCCAAACACCCCTTTGTCTTACATCTATCTATCCCTCTGAAGCCAAAACTAGCTGCTACAAAACTGCCTCCCAAAATCGCCATTGGCTGAGAGTCATGCAAACAGATTGATGCCTTGCTCCGAACTAAAACCTGGTCATTAGTCCCCTGAACCTGAATCATGAATGTCATAGGTTGTAAATGGATTTATCGATTAAAGTATCAAGCCGAAGGCCCACTTGATCTCCACGAAGCTCAACTCATGGCCAAATGTTTTAATAAAGAAGGAAGTTTAGATTACTTTGAGATATTCAGCCCTGTCAATAAACATACCACAGTTCAATGCCTTCCGTTGCCCGCTTTCAAAATTGGGTTGTTCGCTAATGAGACATCCTCAGCGCCATCGTGCATTTTCACCCCAATCTACTAATATTTATGGAACAACTTAATGTCGTTGAACATCCTTATTATCCTAATCGTGTATTGTCTCTTATATCCTTTCATCTCATCTCCTTGCATGGCTTCCAAGGTTCCAAAACCGATTCATAGTTATTATTTATGAGTCTCCCATTTTAGTTATGAGCTCAGATCATCAAGGTATCCGGAAGCTGAACACTTATCTCAACTCGACATTTGCTATCCAAGACTTGGGCACTGCCTAGTACTTTTTGGCATTCAACTAACAATTGATCCCACAGGTAGCACTTTCTCTCAGGAATATCACATTACATCTATTATAAAACAAACCAAGATCACTGCAAACCACCATTCGCACCTCATATCACGAGCACTACTGTCAGGACCTTGAAGTTACTTCTATACTACCTAGTAAGGAATATTCATTTTGGCAAAAAATTTAAACTACTTTATCCCATAATTGATGCAAAACACTGACTAGGCTGGTTCGCCAACTGACTGATGGGGCTACATTGTATTTCTGTGCAATAGCCTGATCTCTTGGGGCTCCATGAAACAACAAACTGTTGCTTAATACAATACAGAACTGAAATAAGAATCACTGGCTAATGCGACGTCAGAGTTCCTCTTGCTGAAATCACTGATCCATGAACTCAACGTCCCCTTCAACATGCCGCCAACTCTTCGCTGAGACAACCTTGAAATAACTTTACTTGTAAGCCGACCCTGCGTTCCATGACAGCACGAAGCATGTTGAAATTGACTTCCACTTTGTCCGGAAACAGGTGGCCTCATAAATGCCCTCCCTTGGGTCATATTTGAATTAATCTGCACTAAGCTCAATCTGTTTTCACAGATATATAAATGCCCTCCCTCCTGCTCTCTCTCTCTCTCTATCATTCTCTCCCCGTCTGGCCACCATCTTTCCTCTCTCTCTGTCTCATCTCCCTCCCTTTCTCCTCTCTCACTCACTGTCCCCCTTCCTCTCTCTCTTGCTCTCTGTCCCTTTCTCACTTTGTCTCTCTCCCTCTCCCTTCCTCTCTCCTCTATATCTCTCATTATTTTCCTTGATCAATATCTCTTTCTCTTCCTACCCCCCTTTGCTTTCTATAACATCACTACTCTCTCTCCCCCTCTCTCCTCTCTCTCACTCTTCTTTACTCCATCTTCCCTTATCACTCCCCCCCTCCTTTTCTCAACGATCTCTCCCTCGTCTCTCTCTATTTATCTATCTAATTTTTTCAAATTATATATCTGTATTCTTTCTCTCTCCCTCTCCCTCTCTCTCTGTGTGGCAGACAATGAACTTAGTGTTCCTCATGTTATTTCCAAATATTGATTCATAAACTCAGAGAAGATAGTATGTTATAAGAACTAAATTATGAAATGGCTTTTTAAGGGCATCACATTTTTTCCTTATTTAAAATATTTTCTCCGAAAATAAGTCTCAAAGTGAAGCACCAATGTTAATTTTATTTATTTATTACTTTGAGCACTTATATTACTTTTCAAGTGTATTATGTTTAATATTTTTACATCACAGCAAAGACCACAATTCTATCATGCAGATTAGACTGGCCTACGTACGAGATTCCATCTCTTCTTATTTTGGAGGATAGTTATCAGATAGGTTCAATCCAACGAATGGATGTCATTTAAGTATTAGAATATAATATAAATATATTCATGACATCATAAAAGTCTACTTAAATAATAAGAATATAATCAGAATTTACTAGGATTGGTTGAGAATAAGAAGGTAGTGATAAGATGTCATGAAGATATCAAAAAAAATAGAAGAATATGAATTAAGTTAGAAAATAATTCAGTAGTTAGCATGATGCCACAGTAAGATGGGAATACATGATTATAATATGGAAGTAAAATGAGAATAGTAAAAATAGAGAATACAAGTCTAGGAATAGGGTGATTAAATAAAAATGAGTGAATAAACAATTTATATACTGAGAGGGGAATAAGAGAATAAAGAGAATATAATAGGACTATAATATTATTTTATAATAAAAGATGTACTAATCTAATAAGGGTGTATCATAAATATTTTAATAAAATAATTACAATATAAAGATAACATTATTATAAGATTGTATCAAGAGAGTATTCAGACAGTAAGAGCTAAATAATAAGAGATCAAGAAAGAGTAAGAGTGACACAGCCTTAGTACACAAACATGGTAGGAACATGACTTGAATCCAAAAGCCTTGCTCTATCCGCACAACTATCTTCTCCAACCCTTGAGTTCACAAGGGGGTTGTACTTGAATCCACAAGCACTGAAGCACTCTCTAACAAAGAGAGCACTCAAAGGGGACAAATATGAGTTTAAACAAAATAATAGGCTTCAATAACTATCCGTCAAAGTACATTGAGGCCTTATATAGGCCACAACAAGTGTGGGGTCATCCATAATGACAATACTTATGAAAAAACAACTCAAAACATTAAGAAAAACAACTCCAACTAGCTAAAATAGAGTATCAGTAGCCTGACAAGTCTGAGAAGAGATATTATGCAGATTCTCAGGCCTGTAGAATCTGTCAGAAGATATTTTTGTGGCTCAAAAAGATCATTATAGGAAAAAATAGAAGGTATGCAACTATGACAAGTTGGAGCAGAGATATTCTAAAGATTGTGGCAGAATAAAATCTATGTCAGAGAAGAATCTGTTAGTGGATCGTGTCAGAGAAAATCTGTTGGAGGATTCTGTTAGAGAAGAATCTGTCAAAGGATCTTGTTAGAGAAAAATCTGTTATGGGATAGGTACTTTTCAACAGATCATGTCAGCTTCTAGAATGATCTCCTTCTTATGCCACAAGTTGCTAATGGGCCTTAGAGTATGGGCTTCTGGGCTACATAAGAGAGATTGCGAGATATAGTGGGGGAACGGTTGAGAAAAGAATCAGGATGAGAGATTGAGAAATAGAGAGTGATAGAGAGACAGACAAAGGGATGAAGAAGAATATCAAGGAGATAATGAGAGAGAAGAGTGAGAAATCAACAGAGTTACAGAGGGGTGAAGATATATATATATATATATATATATTCTTACTTTATAGAACATTTTTATTAATAGTTTATTTAGTCTTTGACCCAATTTGATGTGCAAACTGAAACTGGATTGGACATATGGTCCAATCATACCAAACTTTGGGCAGACCATTACCTTCTCTGCTCATGAGACCCATCTTGGATGCAATGCGACTATGTCACAAATTATGATGCATCCAGTTGATGTCTGCCTATGGTGAAGATCATAACCCTTATAACTGGATGTTGTAAATGCATATTTCATTTAGAAAATTTCTATAATATGTCCACAAACAAATATAATAAAAAACTAATTTTATATATTTATCATGAATTACAAATTTTGGATTCAATTCTTAACCTTCATGGGAGTCAATAGAATACAAAACTTTTAAAAGTTTCTCCTTGATATTGTTGTTGAATAATGAAATGAGGTGTTCCTTGTAATATTTTGAAGTAGATAATTTATTTCCAAAAGGGAATAAATAACTTCCATTGTGGTTCCCTAACACAATCCATTAGGTGATCATTTATTTTCCTTGCAGATTTGAACTGTGAATGTAAAGATGGTATTACATATTCCAATTTTATTCTCTCTCTCTCTCTCTCTCTCTCTCTCTCTTTCTCCCATGAGAGATGGCTTATTGGGTATATATCTCCGACTCTTACAAAAAAAAATTATTCAGTAGTCAAACACATTTCCCCCTTAATTCATACTATTTTATGTACTCCGTTTGTCCCACTCTCATTTGCTAAAACTTAGAGATCATCACTTCTTTCATGGAACCACATGATAGGTGAAAAAGGACAAAAATCATCAATGGTTCTAAGAATCTCATCAAGTCCTTCTATATTATCTTATTATCTAATTATTAATGCACTGTAAATTATTTTGTTTTTAATCATATCTTGATGTTCTTTTTTCACCTCTAAATTAAAAATAATATATCATTGAATAAACTCTAAAGCATGAAAATTTTAAAAATAATTAGTCATATTTACAGTGCATTAATTATTAAATTAAAATAATATTTCATTATAAGTATTTATTCATCGTTTGGGATAAATTTATTCCTTGTTTTCAAAAACACTGATTGGTTAACCTTTCAAGAAATCAGAATTAAGGACATGTTGATGGACATTCTATCAAATTTATTAATTTTATAAATATTAAAAATTAAATGAAGATGACTCAAGTATTTTATTTTGTAGATTAACACAAATTTATGGTGATTATGAATCTATTATAATATCATCTTTTATATAGCTTAATATTAATTATTTCATTTATTTTCCGCGCTAATGGTTAGAAAAATCCAAATAGGGGTGTCATCAAATGCCAAATTTCCCAATAAAAAATTCATAGATTCATCATCAGTATAATAGTTTTAGGTAAAATTTTCTCCTTGTCATCCCAAAATTCATAAATTAGTTCTTTTCTTCGTTCCGAAATATTCACGGAATAACTTGAAATTCATTATAATTGAAAATGAATTTTATGATTCATAACAAACTATTATCTTATCATTTTGGGCCAATAATATAAGTAAGGATATTACCTGTTGAAGATTTTTTAAATTATGCACAAAATTTAATGACGTAGAGAACATGCAAAAAAATGATATGAGCCATGAATCAACCTTGTTTGAATAGCTTTTTGGTTTACATAAAATTAAAATATCTGTCAATGATACTTTCTCGAGTTTTCAAATGTATTTATTGGATAATGTGGCGGAATTCTCGTGGAATTAATATTTTGAAGCAACATGTATGTAACAAAAAGTCAAAATAATTGGTTCACATTGTGAATACGACATTCAGGCTGGATGAGTGATTTAGTCATAGAATTTTTAAACAAATATTTACTTCTAATTCAATAGTCTTCTTGAATATTCAAGTTAGGCTATATAACCACTTGTCCTGAATGGACTAGTTGACTATTTTTCAACGCATTTTTGCTTATTAAGATGCCTTACAATGTAGAAAAAAATAAAATTTGAATGCAATTAAGTGAGTTAGTTCCTAATACCTTCATGATATGATGATAAATTTCATTCAGCAGAATGCTAAACAAGTCAAACATTCCACTTTGAACTTGAAATTTTAAAAACATTAGATCAGTATGTACTACATGTTGGGTCACAACTTCAATTAAATTGGACGTTATTTGGGACCTAAACTCTCATATCTATGGAATACTCTATACAAGGTGAAATGTTTTCATTTTTTAGAGAATAAAACATGGGGATACATTTTATTGTTGGCAGATATTTAAGTAATTAATGCAAAACACATCTTACTAGAAATATTTAGGGTAAAGTGTTATTTGAGTATAAATATTCTAGAATATAAAATCATTAAGCCCAAAATATATTTTGGGTTCAGGTACACGCCTGATGATTGAGGTTTATCAACTAGATAAGGACACTTATATATAAGAGGCGCAAAATATGTGTCTTTGTTTTCCTATAGTGATAGCATCTCTATTTTTAAGTATTTATTTTCCCCCTCATTGATTGTATGATTACCTTGATGGCTTGAATAATATGGTACATTTTAAGAATGAGAGACTTTCAGAAAATATAGTGACTAAGTCCAGATTAGGGAATAATATTGTCAACTGTTATCGATAACTTCATTCATGTGGTTGATCAACATACTAATAAAGTTGAAAACTACCAAACCTAGTTAATGATTCCTTTTCCATGTGATAATGTCCCAATTTTTAGGAGGGTACATATTGTTATTTCTTTTGTTTTATCATATTCAAAGGAACAAAGTGATTACATCTTGAGATGATACAATACATGTTCCTTTTTACTTTTTCATGGCAATAGACTGTTTTGGATCATATGTATTCGTCTCTTAACATCTTTTCACTACCGCCTCTTAACCGAAGTGTTTTTCACATATCATACACCCGTGGCGTTAAGAGCTCACTGAGCGATGATGAAGTAAGTCAGTGCCCTCGATTGTTCCAAAGAGAAGGATCATGGCGCACCAAAATCATGACATCCAAAGCAGTATCTCCTTGCGTGCAAGAGACTTACGGCCTGGCCTCCCGGCTCTGTGTTGAAAAAAAAAGCGGTAGCTAAAGCAAATCTAAAGCTTAGTTGCTTTTTGCTTATTATTCTTTGCCAATGGGTTGTTTGGCACCAAGCAACCGGTTAAAAGAAGCATCCCGAAATAAAAAAGTAATGAATGCGAACAGAACATATGATTGATTGAATGAAGTGGCTGGCGATAAAAATAAGTGTTGGTCCCACTTCGTTACCTGCTCTTGTAATGCAGGCGCCCCACGCTAAATAACAATGGGCCGGTGAAGACCTTCTTTCAGAACCTCTCTTCCTTCCTATAGACGACCAAGGTGCTCTCTATAGGGCTTGGCGTATAACACTTTATTTTGCGGCAGTCAAGGTCTGTCTTGTATAATCAAAGCCCCCCTCCACTTTTTTTTTATCTTGAAGATAAAAAAACCTGCGCTCCAGTCTGAATCTGAAGATTCCCCGCTTCGGTGCCTAAAGTAGCTCCTGTTCTATCTGAGCGGGAGCAGAGTTCGCCCTCCTTAAAGAGGGGGGGAGATGGAAGGGCAACCGTTTAGAATAGAATGCAAGGCGTGTGTGGAAGCGAAGAGGCAGGCAGGCACTTGCGGCTGCGAATGATACACTTTCTTTATTACCACCAGGTTGGTGTAGTGGTGCTTCGACCAAGAAGGTAACGTTACCCGAAGGCGCTCAGGAGCGAAGGTTATCTTCAAGATAACTTATCTTGAAGTGAAATTCTCCGAAGGGGCGAGTGAGCGGGTTACGAAGTAATGTAAACATATCTTTGGAACGTCGAGGAGCGTTACCTTCACCATACACCATACACCTTACACTCACACCTCACACCTATAACTCAAACACACCTATTATAATAATACAGTATTGAAAAAGACACATATAATAGTATACATAACACATAACACATACACCTATAAAAAATCAAATACACCTATAAATCCACCAAAGATAAGTAAGTCGGAGTGATGAAAGGGGCTAGTCCACCTTGTCGATCTTTCGGATTCAGTTTGAGCGGGGTTGTTCATTACAGTCTATTTTTAGCATTTGTCGGATTAAGTTAAATGGTAGATTTATCAGGGCTTCTTCTTACTAAAAAGCTCATATTTAAGAATAGTATTAGCATCTTGAGTTCTTAGGTCAACGACATTTATAGGGCGTGTGCCTACCCAGTCCTCATTTGCATCATAGACATTCTCTCTTTTCGAACTCCTTTGTAGTCCTAGTCTTATGTTTATATTCTTCTTTCCAATCTGTAGTTTTTTCTAATCTATTCGGAAATGGGCTTCAGTGGACATCTGCTTTGCTATAGATGGATCTTCATATTGCTTTTTAAACCAATCCGCAGTGATTAAATCTTTAGCAGGCCCCTTGTGTTTAAGAATAGTTCCCTCATCTTCTATTTCCAACATGTAGTACTATGGAGTCAGTATCAGTATAATAACAGTCTGATCTAGCAATGTGTGGATACATATGAATACGGACATAAGCCGTGATAGCAGCTGCCAACTGAACAGCCGACATCTTAGGAGCTTTCCAGTCATCGTCGTTTAGAGAGTAACAATTGGTAATGGAATTCACAATATAGTAATGATCGGTAAGTTTCTCTGCAGATTGAAATGTGTCTTTCATTATCAATTCCTCGTATTGTTTTTGATTGCATATTTCCGTGACAGTACTTTGAGGATTCATACCAAATCTACCATAGAGTGAGTTCATTAGTATTTCACTAAAGAGCGCAGACTAGCCACGGAGCTTGGATACGGTTTCCCGATCGGAGATCATTTCACTATCTCCGAAGGGGCGAGTGAGCGGGTTACGAAGTAATGTAAACATATCCCTGAAAAGAATTATAATTAGCATCATTTCACTATCTCTCGCATGTGTCAAAAAAAATTGTCAGAGAATCATAATTATCATCACTTCACTATCTCTAACATGTGTCAAAAAAAAGTTAGAGAATCATAATTAACATCATTTCACTATCTCTAACAGGTGACAAGAAAGATAGATTAGGACTAAATGACATACACGAACATGACACGACGAACATGAACATGCAAACACGATAAACCGAACGAGCACGTACTGACAAAAATCAAAACAGTGAAAATGCAGACGTGCTTTACCCGGGGTATCTTCACTTGAGCATTGGCGTGCCGGTCAGGCTGGACGCAAACTGGCGGGGCTGTTGATGACGAGGATGGCAGATCATGCCTACGGTAGAACACCACCTGATGGCGAGGACGCCAACACATCACCGTCGTACGCGTCGTCACGGTCAACCGGAGTCAACATACCTGCTATGGACCCAACGACAAAGTCAACCGAAGTGAACCCGCCACAGTCAACTGAAGTCAACACCAAAGTCAACACGCCACAGCCGTTGACAAGCACATCTCCACCCGCACACGTCCCTACGCACGTCATGACACGATGCTAGAGGCAGATCCACAACTGCCCTTTGGCGTGACACGGCGCACGTTTTTGCTTTCTTGTCTCTAATTTCTCGTCATTTTCTCTTTCCTCCAAGGCCTATATATAGGCCATTGTTTTCAAGAAACATTAGGCAGTCATAATTCAAGAATCGAGTTTTTGTTTAACTCTTCTTGGAGGACTGCCCAAGCCTCCCTATCCCTTCTTCAACCCTACCCTGCCGCCTCCGTCGCTGTCGCCACAACAACCCCCTCGCGTCGCGGGTCATCGTCGCCGGCCATCTCTTCCTCTTCCTCATCTCATCTCTCTCTCTCTCTCTTTCTCTCTCAGACCTGCCGTCCCTAGGCCGCCCAGGCTGCCCTTGCCAGGGCCGCCCACGAGCTGCCATAGGCCGGCCCAACAAGGCCGCCCAAGGCCCCCCAGGCCTCCCCAGCCAGGGCCGCCCAAGGCCGCCCCAGGCTGCCCCTACCAGGGCCGCCCACGAGCAGCCCTAGGCCGCCCCAACAGGGTCGCCCAAGACCGCCCAGGCCGCCCCAGCCAGGGCCGCCCAAGGCCGCCCACGAGCAGCCTAGGCCGCCCCAACAAGGCCGCCCCAGCCAGGGCCGCCTAGGCCGTCCCAGCCAGGGCCGCCCAGACCGCCCCAGGCCACCCCAGGCTGCCGCCTAAGGCAGCCTAAGGCCGCTGCCCCAGGCTTCCCCAGGCTGCCCCAGGCTGCCGCCCAAGGCAGCCCAAGGCCACCCCACGCTGCTGCCCAAGGCAGTCCTTGGCCGCCACCCAAAGCGCCCTAGGCCGCCGGTCGTCGTCGATGCCGTCCGACGCTTCGAGCTGCGCGTGCTACGCGCGCTCCCCTCCGCGCACGCCGCACGCACGGCGGCGCTCCGGGTGCGCTGCGCGCCCTCTGCGCGCACGCTGGCGCTCTGTGCGCTCTGCGCGCTCAGCGCCCGAGCGAGCTGCTCCGCGCGCGCGGGTAGTCGCCTACGCCTGACTCTGCGACAACGACATCTACTCACTACCAGGGCCGTTCAACGCCCGGAACGCCCAGAATCTTCCTCGTCCAGTCGGCCTCTCAACGCCCGGATTCGCCCAGCCTCGTCACTATCTGAATTCCCCACAACCTCTTCACGCACTACGGTGCCGAGGTACACCTGAACTCTTTGGTGTCGAAAGTGTTCTCCGTCCAGTATTTTCTCGAGAAGTTTCCACCGCCATCAGAATTAGATTTGGTTTGAATTTCCCACTTCCTCTCTCTCTTTCGAGTGTTCATTCGTGACGCAAATTTGGATATTGATTTCGGTGCTTAGGCATCGTCGCGGTGGGTGAAGACAGTACTCCCGCCCTCGACAAGGGTCGGAGCTGCACCACCAGTTTTTCATTGGTTTTAAAGTCCGCATCCAACCGCGTGTATTTCTGTGGCTATTTTATCCCTCCCTACAAACCCGTCTATTACCCTTTACCCGTCGTCATCCATCCATCTCCTCAGTCGCCCTTTTTCCTTAGTCATCCTACGTCACCACCCCCTGGTAAGGGCACTTGGGCCCTTACCAAAGGCTCCCCTGTCCTTAGTAATGGCCATCATGCCCCTATATGAGGGGGCACGATGGAGCCCTAAGTAACGTTCAAGACTTGGTCTCACGGAAGAAGAAGAGGGGAAGAAGGAGAGCAGAGAGAAAGGAGAAGAGAAGGAGGGAAGATAAAGGGGAGGTCGGCACCACAGCACTGCCACCATGTGGACCACCGTCGCCGGTCCTCAGCCTGCTGCACCTCCCCTTCCCTCGGCCACACCCTAGCGCATACCGCCCTAAGCATCGCGTTCGCGCCGGCCCTATTGGTGTTCGTGCGGTCTACCGTAGGTGTGTGTGTGACGACAACAAGGCCGCCGAGCTGCTTGCGCATGTTCTCGCGAACCTGCAACGTGCCGCTGAACGGTCTTCTAGCCTGCGGTCAACTTGTTTACCCATCTCGTGCACGCTGGATTCGCTTCGCGAATTGTGGAATCACATTCACTTAGTTACACTCCCTTAGGGATTTACTGTTGTACGACGTCACTGATGACGTCCGACATCATCTTGGTATCAGAACATCGTCTCGGTACGCATCGAACAACGTCATCGGCGACGTCCGACATCATATCGGTATCAGAGCATCGTCTCAGTACCCGTCGGACGACATCCTCGTAAATATAGATAATTAGCATCATTTCACTATCTCTAACTTTAGTCACGAAAGATAGATAAGGACTAAATCAAAAAGATAGAAATAGTCATAGTGGTATCAGAGCATCGTCTCAGTAACCGTCGGACGACGTCCTCATAAATATACATAATTAGCATCATTTCACTATCTCTAACTTTAGTCACGAAAGATAGATGAGGACTAAATCAAAAAGATAGAAATAGTAAAATAGTAAAATGGTTCTACTTGTTTTGCCAGACATATCTGCCAAAGTCCAAACATCAATCATAATGAACAGAGAGATCTATGATTGGGATTGTAATCTAGCAAATTTATCAATTTCTGTTAAAATGCGAGCCCTGGTGTATTTTTAAACAATTTGGTAAAAGGCAATTAAAAGTGGAATAGATATGTTATAGGAAGCAAGAGCCTAGAAGTTCATACTTTATTACAAAAAGAAATTGAAATATATTTTGAAGACAGTTTTTCTTCTTAAATAGCACAAATATGGAACAGATTGCCTCAAATTGATGCAGTTCTGAACCAAGTTGGCCTGGAGAGATTGCTGCGATTGCTGAAGAGCGAACTGGGGAATCGCCAAAATTCATCCTTTTTCTGCCATTTATCGCGGTAAATTTGATTCGCTGGATCGTTCTTACCTTCATCATTTTTATTCAAATTTGCCCCCGGATTCTCCATAATCAAATGCCCGCCTCTCTAGGTAAACACGCTGCCCTAAATACTCGGAAGATTGGTTCTTTCAGGGTTTTTTACAGCGTGTTGTGCATCTTATTTTTATTCATCTTGCTCACGGTTTATCTTCCTAAATTTCATGGCGTAAACCATACTTGGTCTCATTTTTTTGGAGATTAAGAACCTCAAAACCTCAACAGAACTTCAAAATTTTTTTCTGTGAAAAATAAAAAAAGCTTGAGGCCGATAATTTCTTTGAGATATTAGATTATTAGGCACGAGGAAGTTGCAACAGTTTTGTTGCTGCTCGCATCAAACTTTTTTTTTCTAGAAAAAATATATTTTTTTCATTATCTACTCTAACAAATTTGATTTTCACTGTGTCAGCATCAACGCAGATGTCTTTGTCTTGCCCTTTTTGCCAATTATGTCTTCCAGCGGATGAGTTAGAACGGTAATCTTTTCCAAATCTGATTCCAATGTTTAATTTATTTTTCCAATTATGTTTTCCATCAATGCTTTAGTTAATGAATTCCTGGTTTTAGATTATGTTCCTTAGTTTGATATTTTTTAGTTGTATTGCCTTATTTTTTGAGATTTACAGGCATGCTAACAATCACCTGGAGGAGGAGGAGCTTCAAAGAGACATGAATCTTGCCCATCAACTCGCCTTAGCCCCTACTAGTCCACCGATTCTCGTGGTACAAATAATATCACATCTCAATAAACCACAATTATCATCCTTAATTTTTTTTCTTCTTGGTTCTCGAGTGATCTGAACTCTCTGCAAATCGTTTTTCAAACTGTTCATTGTTCATCCTATTGTATCATACTTCCTTTTAAGTTCATATGGTTACCTTGTGAATTCAGGCAAAGTACTTCACGCTTGTCCGTAGAGGTATACAACCAAAATACAGAAATAAATGTTTATAACAAAAAATGGGCAACATTCTAATTGGGTTGCTTTCTTTGGCCTTAGTCTGATTTTTATCTATGTTTCGACAAAATAAAGGGGTCCTTACTCTGCATTTCGCAAATCCAAAAATATGATCTATTGGGTATTTAAAAATATATGTTTTTTTAACTGTGGATCTCAATCGTGGTTGATGCTCTGTTTGAATACTGACAAATTGCCTGCTTGTGAATTCAGGCAAAGTACTTCACGCTTGTCCATAGAGGTATACAACCAAAATACAGAAATAAATGTTTATAACAAAAAATGGGCAACATTCTAATTGGGTTGCTTTCTTTGGCCTTAGTCTGATTTTTATCTATGTTTCGACAAAATAAAGGGGTCCTTACTCTGCATTTCGCAAATCCAAAAATATGATCTATTGGGTATTTAAAAATATATGTTTTTTTAACTGTGGATCTCAATCGTGGTTGATGCTCTGTTTGAATACTGACAAATTGCCTGCTTGCCTTTGTCTTCTTTGTTCAATTTCTACAAAACCAAAATAAATGAGTTTTTTTATTATCTTGTCTGTATTTTGTGGGTAGTCTGCTAGAGGCATTCTGTGGTTCTTTCTCGTGTTATCTGGCAAGTGTTACAAATATTCTGGAGGAAACATAAATTTCATATTCATTAGAAAACATCAAATCGTGTCCCTTTTTTTACTTTGACACTAAAATTATCCATATTCAGGATCAAACCGTGGATCTTGGCGACTCCATTGGAGATTATTCCAAGGTCTCTTCAGAGTCTAGCATCGCAGGGAAGCATAGAAGGGGACTGGACAAGTTCTCGCTTTGTCGCATATTAAACTCCCAGAAAAGAGCCTCATTTCATAGAATTGACGCTGGGTTGATGAATTTGCTGGGAATATGCTTGGAGATGGAAAACAATGACACCAAAAGCATAATATCTGGACACGTGGATCATTTTCAGAGTATAGAATCTGAAGATTCTGGATGGGGCTGCGGCTGGAGGAATATTCAGATGCTGAGTTCTCATTTGTTGATGGAAAGACAAGAAGCAAAGGAGGTTCTATTCGGCGGCTCAGAATTTGTTCCTGATATTCCGTCCTTGCAGCAATGGCTTGAGCTTGCTTGGGAAAGAGGTTTTGATGCCCCTGGAGCAAAATCATTCAATCACAAGATTTACGGCTCGAAGGAGTGGATAGGTGCTACTGAATGTGCCACACTTTTCCGATCTTTTGGTCTTCGAGCAAAGATAATCGACTTCGATGGCTCGATCCAATCGTCAGGATCATCTCTGCTATGCCTTCACCCGGGCAAGAAGGCCAAGATTAAAGAAAAAAAATCCTTTGGGCCTATGGATAAATTTCTGCTCCATGCTGTCGCAAAGGATGATATGGCTCAGGCTTCCAATGTTTCAGGCTGTGACAAATTTACAGGCACTGTTCAAGGCGGTGCCAGGACCTTTGCAGATTGGGTTTGGAACTATTTTCGATCTGGAGTTTCTGATGGATCTTCTCATCGAGTCACCATCAGTGAGAAGATGTGGGTAGATCATTGATTTGGTTGATTGTTATGGGATATTTTATTTTTTAATATATTAAATTAATTAAGTTAATTGAGAACGTTTGAATTTGTTATTTGATCAGTGTATTATTCTAGGTGACTATTTATTCTGAGTAAAGAAAAAAAAATATTAATTCTTGGATTCTGGAGTTTTTAATCAATTCAAGTGACTTAATAAAAACCTTTGAATTCTCTCCACACTTATTGTGGAATATTCTATGAATAAATTATGATTTTATGTTTTGTTTTGTGGGTGTCTCAGGGCAGGCCTCTTTACTTTCAGCACAGTGGTCATTCGAGGACTATTGTTGGGATTCAGATGAAGAAGGGAAAACAAGGGTTTCCAGATGCATACAGTCTCCTTGTCCTAGATCCGAGTCAGGCATGCTACTATTATTTTCATATAATTATTTGGTGATTAGACAAGGAAAATACGATTAGCACTGTTGATAATAGCCGTGAGATTTTAGATTTAGCAATCACATGCTGAGTTACTAAACACTAAGAAATGTGGAACTTGACTTTTGACTCATGTGACTTATGAACTGCTTTTCTATCAAAGGTCTCTTTCTAATTGGTAATTTTAAAGAAAACATGTAGTTTTTCATTAACTTTTACCATTAAACTCACAGTTGTATGCTCCAAATCTTCAACTACTGTCTATAGGTTTTACTCTTCAGGTTTTTTCGAACACCACTTATAGTCTTCATGACTTAACTTCCTTTAAATTCATCACGTGAATTCTTTTTGAGCATAGTGAGGAACTCATGGTTCTGTACCTGAAATCATCAAGCACCAAGATTATTAAATTTCAACTGATTTATGATTTTTTCAATCATTTCCGCCTATTTTCTCATATTATCTGCCTTGTTATCCCCTTCCTTTGACTTAGTACTGATATTCCATTGTGTGTTGTCGTCAATATTTGAATGGGAGAGAGAGAGAGAGATTAAGGAAGAGGGAAAACATTAGTCCCCACTTACTGCAATGTCTGTGTTATGCCTCCTCCATTCTAGATAGAGTAGATAGCAATGTAGAGTTGTCACGTGAACAAACAATGTTTCCAAGAATACGAAAGCCAATGTACGATAGAGTTGGAGAAGTACTGCAGCGGGGCTCACAAAGAAAAAACAAGAAGATGGAAAGAAAACTTGAACTAGTGTTACCTGATCGGTAACCCTCCTTCTGAATCGGGACTCTCCCACCCTCTAGCCAGTTGCTGCGGCAACTACCTTCAAGAAAACTCTCTGTCCTCTTCTCTTCCTCTTTCTTTATCTACATTTTTCTTTATACTCTGCCCATAGTTACTCTAGAAACATTTCCCATCAAATGGTATTCTGATATGATTAAATTGTATCAAGAATCTTGTGGAATTTAGATATTGGGAAAACCTTCCTAATCGGGCAATGCTATCTTCGGATATTAAGTAGAATTGAAAATGTAAGTTGTACAAGTTGCCTAGTGGGTGAAAACGCTCATGCACCCTCAGCAGGACATAGTCATCCAAATTCTATGAGTTAGCTATGGTCGGGGTTCAAATTGGGATGAGAAAGTGGCCCCAGGTAGAGGGACATTGCCTTTCTGGCAGGGCCGTAGACAGATTTTCCCTCAAGTTAGAGACTTCTTCTCCGCTCGATTAGAAGATGTCTCCCTATTTTGCTTTTGGACTAATTAGTGGTCGTTGGGTGGCCCTTTGAGGGAGGCATTCCCTTGGCTATTTGCGCTTGCCTAATGTCCTGATGATACTGTGGGGAAGTGCTCGGACAACACATGGAATCTGGGGGTAGATGTTGCCCTGTCAGACCAGAGGGTGACAGATTTCTTTGGCATACAACAAGCCTTGATTCAGTGCCGTCCAAGCCATTAAGAACAAGACGGATGGGTTTGGACCAGCGCTTCCTTTTCCAAAATCCTACAGAATGATCCGTCAGGGAAGTGAGGGCCAATCAACTACCCAGGCATGTCTGGCCATTTGGCGCCTAAAGGTTCCCTGGAAGGTTAAGATCTTTGGATGGATCTTACTGCGCTAGAGGCTGCAGCATGCACTTTATGCACAATAGGCGATGGAGACTGCAACCATTTATTCTTCGAATGCCCCTTTGCCTGCTCGATTTGGGCCATCCAACCGCAGCTGGCGGTGAATGCGACATTGGATGTGGTCTTCTGGGAGTTCATGTGGAGAGGTGTCCTAGGAAGAGGGAAGAGGGGGGCTGAGAGATGACAGTGTTGTGGATAATATGGCCATGCCGTAATGAGGCAATATTTAGGGGGTGCAAAGTTTCCAAAGGACAGGCTCATCCACAAGGTCGAGGGCCTCATGACATCATGCTTACCGCGAGGTGTAAAAAGATAAGGGTGGACCATGTATGAGTAGAGCTTTAGGGCTCTTCAAATGCACCTGTGGGTGGTTACCATTTTGTCAGGTGACAGACTTAAATCATCTTTCAAAAAAAAAACTTGTACAAGTCATGAATGTAGAACGAGAAACAACATAGAATTAAGATCTCCCTCAGGAGATCTGTTACGGTCCTCTAAGGAATCTTTCCTGTACGTCATTTAGAATGAGTGATCCACCAGAATTAATAATATAGGCAACGTCTCAAGAATCAAGATCTGAATATTAACATGTGGAAATTAGAGCAGGTCAACTCGTTCGGCTCACGAGGACGGAAGTATCTCCTGCTGTTGACCAAGAAGCAGCAGCTCCCCATCTAAGAATCAAGATCTGGATCTCTGCTTCTGTTCCCTCCACCTCTTTATTTGTAGCCTCCATTCCCGCTATTCATTGCTTTGAATTCACTCGAGTGATCTCACAATAGGAGAAGAGGTCCGGCTAAATGTGCAGCAGAGATCACACCTGTGAATTCAAATCAATGAATGGCGGGAATGGAGGCTATAAATTAAGAGGCGGAGGAAACAGAAGCAGAGATCCAGATCTTGATTCTCAGAAGGGAAGCTCCTGCTTCTTGGTCAATGGCGGAAGATACTTCCGCCCTCGTGATCTGAACAAGTTGACCTGGTGTAATTTCGACACATCAGTATTCAGATACTACTTTTCAAAAAAAAAAAAAAATTCAGATCTTGATTCTTGAGGGGTTGCCTATACTAGTAATTTTGTTCCCTAGGGAGAATCCTATCAAGATCTCCCTCCCAGTTGCGTCTGCTCCATCACGCTGGATCGCCTCTGACAACTTCTTGAAAAAGATATATGGCCCCCTTCTTCCGTCCGAGTTTTATTTATAGGATCCCCACTTGTGCAAGCTGTTAGATCATATAGCCCAATAAGTTCATGTATCATGGGCCCATGTTATATAAATGGGCCCGACCATAGTGAAATATGACCGTTGGTTCCAACGGTCATATTCCTCCAACGGTCAATCTGTCCAACTCTTCTAAAAGGAAGGGAATATGATGTATGTCGGATCTTTTTTTTGATTAAAAGATTGGGAAAAGTAGGTTATTGTTTTTCTTACCTCAAAATCCTATTTCCCGAAAGCTCAAAGACTACACAAGCTTATCTGCACGTGTTTCCAAGTGGTATAGTTCCTCTTGAACCTCTTATGATATGTTCTTGAAAAAAATGTATCATAATCCAATATTTTTGAATCTTAACTCTTTGTAAAACCCTTTCTGGGATATCTAAATTTCTTTATTAACTCAGTCCCCCTTGCATACTCAATTCCCAGCCAGTAGGGTCGAATTAGATGCATCTGAAGTTCTTTATTCCTTGATCCTTATCTATCTTTTGTTGGCCCATTTATACCTTAGGTCTGCGGTTTGATCCCACTTTTTTCCGTTTCAAAATGCTTTATTTGTGAAATTATTGTTCTATCCTTCGATTTTTCATGGTAGTATTTGTTCAAATTATCTAAATATAGTCATCCGAAGCTTCCCTATATCTCGAATACTCATCTATGCTTAACAATGCATTCTTACAGAGTACGATTGCTCTAGAAAAATCACTTATAGAGAAAAAAGGATGGCAACCACTTATTAAGAGGGGTGTTCACACTCTGAAGAAGTCTCAATATCAGGTAGATTTAGAGCTTTGAGACTGAAATATGGCTATGATGTGAACCCAATTATATATTAATATTTTTGCTTTTTAATTAGTTGTGTTTTGTTGATACTGGGATCGCCCACGGAGTGGAGTTTGAAGATCTGAAGGTTCTTGACAGTACGCTGATCAAGATCTAGACAACATCTGTTGCTTATATTTTAATGAGCCACTTTTTAGAAAGGTAAACTTCACGTTTCTTTTGTGTACCATTTTTTATTAGTTTTTTCGGGTTTTTACTTGCTGATATTATTTTCTTGGAGTGATTCATCCTGAGATGATTGTGCTTTCCACCTTTTCAGGAAGTTTTGTTTGTAGTTTATGGATGGTAAACAATTGTATATTTTTCTTTCAAAAATTTGGATGACTATGCCTTTCACCTTTTTCAGCAGATTTTATCTGCAAAGGTTTAGATGTTATGATTTTATTTACATTTTAAGTACTAAAGCCTTCATTTTAATTACTAATGAATTATTAGAGGTCAAAATTGCATTTGAAAACTTAGTTATATCACACTTATACCCTCATTTCACCTTAATCAAAACGAACAAACATTTCATCCCATCAGCCACTTACCCAACATTTTTTTCAAGAATCACATAGTGAAAAAATAGAGTTCTTTTTTTTAATATCTATGTTATGATCGTAAACTAAGTGATAATTTTAATATTTTTTCTCCATTTTTGGATTCGCAAAGGTTTAGATCTTAGACCAAGGTATTACTAGAGAAACCATGCAGGCAATGGTGTTTATGCTGCTTTCTCTTGGTTTTGATGGTTTCAAGAAATAAAAACTGAAAACTTAGTATCTTGTGCTAGAATCACTATAAAAATCAATTTATTCATTTTGAAAACTAGTTTACTCCCACTTGATTGAATCTCACACAATTAATACATCAAAATATGGTATTATCATGTAGTTAAAGTTATTAATACTACCACACACAGGTTTAAACCTTTCCATCTACTGATTCACAAACTTGCTTTAAACCCTAGCACTCCACATTCCAAATTGATACTTCACTTAATGGAGACTACTGCATTGCTACAGACCATGCATATAAAAATGATGATATAAAAACTCAATCTGAGTTTGACTTCGTACTCTAGAGTCAGATTGGAACCTTCGTTTCATTGCTTTATATGTTATCATTTTGTTATGTTGTCTCTGCTCTGCTCCTAAAGTCACTGACAATTTTATCATGTGATTTTATGGTGTTAGAGTCCATAAAACAAAACACCAAAATCACTTAAGTATATTTTTAAAAATCTTAGCAATGGTAAAGTTATGCTCTTAAGTGTGAAATATTTTCAGACTGTATCAATACTTCAAGACCAACCCTTGTTATATGCCAGATAAGGTAAATCTGTCAATACAAGATAAAGATCCAAGTGTAACCTAGGGAAAATATCTTTGCCAAATACGAAATAAAGAAAACATTTTTGAAGCATTATCTTCTTTTTTTATTTTGTTTCTTGTTTTAGCATTTTGCATTACCTGAAGGAATATCCATGGTGAAGTTGAGATGGCTATATACTAACTGATGCACCTTTATTCTCTATTAGTGGGTTATGCTGATGATTTTGAAGATTAATAACCTCCAAATGTATAATTTTTAATGCTATTATTCAAACAAAGTCCAGGGGCTAATATAATGGCTGGACGTAAAAATTTTATAAACCTGTATGGACGAATAAAAATATATTTACATTTTTTGAAATTCAGAGAAAATTTGGATTGATATATTGTGATTGGATAAATGCAATAAGTTAAATTCAGACATTTAATTCAAACCACATGAAAATTCAGAGGAAAGAGAAGTAAAAATTAATTTTCTGACGATTCAGTTTATTATGATTATTAATGAATTTCAAGTGCCTGGTTTTACTGTTCCAGAGTCATTATTTAAATAAATACAAGAAAAATTCCTATTGCTATTCACATTATGACACATCATGACTTCTTTAAGGCACTTTGACAAACAAGTCCAACACAAACCCCTCATCAATTAACAGAAAAAATAGCAAAAACCTTAAAATTCACCATATGCATTATTTGAATAGTGTTGTTGTTGATTTCTCAATCATTCAATACAGTGCAACCTCAAAGGATTTTAAAAATATTTTCATATCTTCTAGTTATCATGTATAATATCTACATACACCTAAACCTATATTTCAGGAAAATATGCAACATTATATCTAGGGCTTCAATGTAAAATTTCATAATCATATTACACATAGTGCAATAGCATGCCTTTTTATTTAAATCAAAATACCATCACTTTATTTAAATCTCCATTATTTGGATGATTTTTGTTTATATTTATGTTGCTCTCTATTATTGCCTAGTGTCCGGCTAGCAAACTGCCACATAATCTTGTAAAATCCAACGGCTGAGATGAGGCCTAGTGGCAACCTGTCTTAAATTGTCAGGACCAACTTTTATTGGGTAGTGGCCCAGCCTTTGATAGATACCCCACTCCGTTTTCTTTTGTTCCCTTTTTTATATTGTTTTTTTAAGCCTGTGGATAGGCCCTGAGGGCTTAAAGTCAACCCTAGGAAAAATACTTTTAACCCAGGTATATAATACATATATATTTATAGGTGTATCCCAAATATCTTGTAATTAAATAACAAAATTGCTATATTTGAACATATATCAAAATCTTCATTCATGCCTTCTTTGGCAATTTTTCACCCTACCTTGATGTGAAAATTTGATGATGGGCACAACCAACAAAAAAAATCATGAAGTTTTTTTTTGTAGAGAAGTAAAATACTGTGGCTTGAGAAATATAATTTTGTTACTCAGTTTGAGACTTGTAAATAAATTTTAAAACAAGATAAAGGATAATCAGACGTAATGGAAAATAGTTACTTGATATATTTTCTTTTAAGGAAGAGGATAATAAAAACGAGAAAGGTGGTACTAAAGTTTTGTTGTTTACTTTCAGTTCAAGAAAAACCCAGAATTATACTTAGTATTGTAATGAAATTGCAAAGAATATAATCAAATTTACATTACACTTGTCTAGATTATCTTACAAATTTATAACACCACACATGTGGCAATATAGTTAAACAGCACAACAATATTTTTTACTGGGTATCATGAAAGTACCCAGATTCTTTGTTTTTTTACCATCATGCTTTAATTAAATCTGATAGGGAGAATGAGAAATTTCATCCTCTGTTTTTCTGATTCCTTCTTGCCGCCTAAATTTGTTATTCGAACGGCTTGTGGAACCGTACCTTTGACTTCGTCATGTCTTTGCTCCTAAAAAGCCGTGCGTCACACCCATCACACATTTATTCGATTGCAGTGGACCGTATCAAAAACGACCACGCCCCAAAAGGTAATGGTAATTAACCCACTTGTAAACTCACCCTTCTGCTCGTCGCCCTTCTGACTGGGGGCATAAAAAAATTCATTTCCTCTGTTTTCCTGATTCCTAGATCTGTTATTTGAACGGCTTGTGGAACCGTACCTTTGACGCCGTAACGTCTATTCACCTTTGCTATAGTGCACAGGACGGGGCGGTTTTTGTCGAGTCGGACGAAAAAACCGTAAGGGATGGACGAACATCCGTCGGATTCGCTTCCAATGGTTGAGATCTTGCCACGTGGCATCGCTATATCAATTACTTGACATTTTGCGTCAAAGTCCCTACTTTTTTTTCACGGGCTCGAACTGACGCTGCCCAAAAGTAATTGTACATTTGTCCCTCCATTTTCTCCCTCCTCCATATTTCTCTAAAAAACTTGGAAAATCCATATTAATTCAATTAGACCTTGGAACTATTTTTATTGGTTATTTCAACCGGGACGAGAGACGGGACGATTTTTCTCCGGAGGGGACAAAACTGGTAAAATTTGGGACGCGGAGAGGACGATTTTTTCATTCTGGGACAAAAAAACCGTCCCGTCCGCGTCTCTGCACTGATTCCGGACGACCGATGGGGCGATCTTCGTCCTGTCTCATCCATCGTCCATGTTCCAGACGAGCCAGAACTATAACCTTCGCTCCTAAAAAAGGTCGTGCGTCGCACCGTCACACATTACTTCGACAGCAGTGGACCGTAACAGAAAACGGCCACGTCACAGAGGTAATGGTAATTAACCCACTCGTAAACTCGCCCTTCTGCTCGTCGCGCCTTCATTGACTTCGTAACATTCAGATGAACTGACTCTAAAATTTTGTTACTACTAAAACTTGCAAGGATAACGTGCAATAAAGATATTTTTATTGGGTATATTTATAATTTGCCTGAAGGGTTTTTATTCCCTTATTTCTTCTCTCATCTGTTTACAATTCTACAAATCAGTGTTTTTTTTTTCTCTTCCAGCCTACGTCTCCTCTGTTTCAATGGAGATTGAACGAGTTCATCCTCTTGGCCGATTTCGGAGGCGGGTATGTGCATACCCTTCATGTGATTAGAGCGTAAATCGGGTGAAAGAATAAAGGGTCGAAGGAAAAAAGTTGGAAATTTGATCGAAATGTTCCGATGGGACTTCGCCAAATCGGCGGAGGCGATGCTGTCTCGGTGGGCGATCAAGAGGATTTGCCGGTTCCTTCTCAAGAAGAAGAAATTGGGTGATTACATCGACCTTGAACAACTCGATGTCCAACTTGCCGATGGCGTAATTCAGCTCAGGGACCTTGCCCTTAACGTCGACTTCATCAACGAAAAGGTTGGATGATTCTCTTGAGGCCCTTTTCTGTGAAACATGTAAAGTTATGCGATTTTAGAGAATTATAAGGTTATGTTTCTTCTGGGTGATGTTCTTTCCCTAGTTCAATTTACTTAATCAGTTGCATTCTGATGTGGGGTCGACTTCATCAACGAAAAGGTTGGATGATTCTCTTGAGGCCCTTTTCTGTGAAACATGTAAAGTTATGCGATTTTAGAGAATTATAAGGTTATGTTTCTTCTGGGTGATGTTCTTTTCCTAGTTCAATTTACTTAATCAGTTGCATTCTGATGTGGGGTCGACTTCATCAACGAAAAGGTTGGATGATTCTCTTGGGGCCCTTTTCTGTGAAACATGTAAAGTTATGTGATTTTAGAGAATTATAGAGTTATGTTTATTCTGGGCGATGTTCTTTTCCTAGTTCAATTTACTTGATCAGTTTGCATTCTGATGTGGGGTTGACTTCATCAACGAAAAGGTTGGATATTTCTGGTAGCCCTTTTCTGAGAAACGTGTGAAGTTTTGTGCTTTTAATGAACTCTAGGTTTTTGTTAATGGGAGGGGGTTTGATGTTCGATTCCTGGTTCAAATCACTTATCCAGTTCGCATTTCTATGTGAGGTTGCCTGTATGCCTGTTGTTATGATATCGTTTTTTTAGCTCTAATCAGTGCTATAATTGCAAGATTTCTTGTAATAACTGGTTTTTGTTTATCTCTTTAGCATTGTATTATTCTTACACTGGGAATGGAATCACCAGACAATATAGTTGACAGTTGTCTCTTGGAAAAAAAATATTGAATTACTATGAAGATCAATACAAAGAATCATTTTAATTGTGCTAAACTCGCCGCCAGATCATTCGATTACTTATCTTTCACACGACTATGGGACACATTTCTCATTTATCTAGCAATGTCTATCACTGTCCTTATCCCCTTCAATAATTTTTTCTCCTTTGGTTCCCTGAAAACATGAAATCTGATGTTTCTGATGAATGTTGTAGCCGATTCAGGGATATTACCATAGGTAGGAGACTTAGACAGAGCTGTAGACACAGCAGATGTTCTTCTCTCAGGCAACACCACACAGTAGAAGTCTCAGTGCCAGATGCCCTTGTCAGGCACCCGTCGATCAAAGCTTCAGGCCAAAAGAAAGGGTTGAGCGAAGAGAGAAGAGAAATGATTCAAAAGGAAAAACTCCTATATTTTCTTTTAGGGCATTACATCCTTATTTAACTTACAATATTGGGTCCTTTACGACCCGATATGAGAACGGTCAATCAGATAATCCAGCATTGGGTCCTTTACAATCTGAATCCGAGGAATCTTATAATTATATGCAAATTCATGTAGGATACGGCTTTGCTTATGAAAGAGAAAGCCTTCTACAAGACGTACTTGTACAATCCTTCATCGTCTTCTAATGAATTTTTTCACCACAGGATTTTGAGGCATTTCCAAATTAGTAGGGTAACGGAAACTCAGTGTGTTACATTTATGTTTGCCGTCACCAATTACAATGACACGAGGATGATGACTCGTTGTCATCGTCCCCATCATTCATCCTCGCCAGGAAGATGATGACAATTACATCTCTATTTGGCATGTAGGATGACAATGACAATGATGACCATATTATCTCGCATCATCTTGCATCACTCTTCTCTCTGTTAACCTCAACCAGAGGACCAGAGAGAGTGGCAGAATCGTCATCGTCTCTTAGAGAAATCATCATTGTCATTCAGGCTAAGGATGATGACAATGATGGGTTGTGGATGGCGATAAGGATGACGGTGATGGGTTTTGGATGGCGATGATGGTGATGGGTTTGAATGATGATGACATATTTCATCGTTGTTCTGCTGTTGCATTGAGAGATAATGATGCAGTGATGGCCGTTGAACAGGAGATTTCCATTTTATGGGATTTATATTGCAGATTACTTACCAAAAAAATGGAAATATATTCTCAATAACGCCCCTTTTGTCTGTTTCTTTTAATCTCAATTGCTTTTACAGTCTTTTACTTTTTTTATAACCAGAGACTAATTACATGGTTTTTTTACTTGTTTCAGCTTGGTGATGCCCCAGTTTTTGTGAGAGAGGGAACAATTCTTTCTCTTTCTTTTAAAATCCCATGGAAGATGAAAAATTGTCAGATAGAAGTGGAAGATCTTGAGCTTGTTATTGCTCCATCTAGAGGAACTCGCGTATCAACCAATAAAGATGGTGATGATGAAAATGAATCTCAGTTCGATGCCTCCGATAAACAGGATCGGTTTGCTTCATCTGGTTGTGTGTCAAATGTTTCTCTGGGAGTCCACGAGGGAGTGAAAACAATAGCAAAGATTGTCAAATGGTTTCTCACGAGCTTCAATATTGTGATAAGAAATTTGATCGTTGCCTTTGATCCATGCTTAGAAAGTGGAGACAGTTCCTCTCTCCAAAATCTTGTCCTTCGGATTGCTGAAATAGAATATGGAACACGTATATCTGAGGACACAGAGTCACAGCCTAGCAACCTCTTGGGAATTGGGAAGCTGACAAACTTTATTAAGTTTGGCGGCGCGACAGTTGAGTTTCTAAAAATGGTAAAAGTTCAAACCTCAGAAACAAGCATCAGTGATATTCTTTTTAAATGCTCGTCTCCCCTGGTCTGCAGCCCTGATGGTGGAATTTCAGGGAATTTGAACTTAAGCATCCCCTGGAAAAATGGGTCTTTGGATTTAAACAAAATTGGTGCTGTTATCTCGTTTAATCCTGTGAAGTTATGCTTGAAGCAGAGCTCGGTTATGTGGCTTTCAGTTGCTTGGGAATCCCTTAAGAAAATTGAGAAATATGAAAAAAGAACTGAAACCGTGCATTCATTTCATGCAAGCAAAATGAGTTCTAGTAGAGGATTCCTTTCATGCAGAGACTTTCAGATGAACCAACGTCATGATACCATTGATTCTCCTGCGCCGACTTATATAATACAAAACTGGGTGACATCAGACAATTTAGAAGTTCCTGCCGGGCTAGAGGATGATTATGGAGCGAGGTTTGGTTTCTGTCTTATTTTTCTCAACTGTATTCTTAAATTTCTTGCTTATGACTTTCTTTTTCTGAGACCTAAAATTTTAATTCTCTAACTATGATAGGCGATCATGTTTTCTATTGATTTTTTAAGAGAACTTCTGACCGCCAATCAATCTGGGAGATCAAGAATATAGCCTCTGGATGATTGTTTTCTCCCTCTACCCTCTATTTCGTTGGAGTCTATTGAAACGTAACAGTTGCATAAATGACATCATTTTGCTGCGAAAATTCTTCTTACACCTGACTGTTACAATATTTGTATTGTTACGATTAATACTTGTTCTGTGACTTAAGGTGATCGAGGCATAAAACATGTTAAACAGCGCGCTTTCAGTCATTATTCTTTCTTATGGATAAAAGATTTTTTTTTGGATTTCTTCATGCTTGGTTTGGTTCGGTTACGGTGTCACATCGTTTGATATTGTTTCTTTTCCTCTGGTCATGATGTGATCCCCATTGTATCTAGGGTTGGTTTTGTAATGTTAGCCCATTAGGGGCATATTGGTTATTTGCCCCTAATGTACTTCTCTAGGAGAGCAGACTTAAAGAATGAATTTAAAGTCCTTTTTCTCTTCTCTCGGTGTCTGAGTCCCCTCTCTCCTTCTGCAATCCCCGTCCCTCGTGATTGTCTATACCTCACTGTGTCATCAGGTAGCCGATCCTCGGTCGATCCCTGCTTCCTCAGTTTGACCTCGCCTCTGATCATTCCCAATCTATTCTCCAACCTTGGAAACATCTACCCTCCCCATTATCCCCTTCCCTGATACAAATCTAAATCAAGGTTCATATCTGGTCACTTCTCTAGTTGTTAGGAGTACTGGACTTCGTTATCAAGATGATTTCCAGGCTCGTTTTATTTATCTTTGATTCTTTGGATGGTGCTTGTTCTTAAAAAAATTTCTTCCAGCAGTGGAAAATTAATTACCTTTGTTTCTGCATGATGCTGTCTTTGAACAAGAGTATTGACTTTACCTGTCCTCGTCTTATTTCCAGTATAGATCAGTTTTTTGAATGTTTCGATGAGTTGAGAAGCTCACAAGCTAGCTTGGGAAACAGCGGTATATGGAACTGGACTTGTTCCGTTTTCAGTGCTATAACTTTGGCTTCGAGCCTTGCATCAGAATCCGTGTACTATCCTTGCGGTAAGCTCATATTGCTGGGGCATTGATATAATATCCATCTAACTAGGGGTATTAGGGCCCAAGGGTTTATAATTTTTTAAAATTTTAGGATAGAGGGTTTATCGTTTAATGTTTTGGGTGCAAGGTTTTTATGTTTGGGATTTAATGGTTATTATTTTTTCTTGAAGAATTTATAAGTCTTTTAAGGTTTTAGGGTTAAGGTTTTAGGTTCTATAGTTTAGGGTTTAGGGCTTGGCAATTAAGGTTAAGGGTTCTAAGGTTGCAATGATTGAGGGTCTAGAGTTTATGGTATATGGCTTAAGGTTTAGGGTTAAGGGTTTTAGGGTTTAGCAGTAAGAGGTTGAGGGTTTTGGGTTCACATGAGTTCATTTCAGCCCACTATCAAACATAGTCTCTTCCTTTACTGTGTTATATTTCTACCAAGAAACTTTGAACTTTTCCCGCATTTAACTTTAATTTAATTAAGATAACAAAGATGAAGAAGCTAGAACCACGATCATTTCATCTTCATCTTACGTATGGGCTAATAAAGTAGCAAGGCGTCCTCCGTCAACTTCTTAACTTAACAAAAATTGTTTAATAATTTGGGTGGGATCTCCAATCTTGTCAGACTTTGGCCCATCTTTTTAATCATTCGTCATATTCTTTATTTGTTGTATTTATCCGATGGTTTGAAAATTTGCAAATTACATTGTTTTTTCAGAGAATGATTGACAAAAATTGTTTTTGCAGAGCAGCAACAAAGTGAAACTAATGTGAAGGCAAATGTTTCTGCTATTTACATTATGTTTTCCTTCGATGATAAGTTGAATGATCGAACAGAAGACTTAGATGGAAGAATAGCACATCAGTCATTATCAGACGGTCATGATCCTTCTTCACACCTTCTTGAGATGATCTGCCAAGACGTCCATCTTAATTTGCAGGTTATAAAGATACAATCCCTTTTTTTTCCTTTACATTAATATATTTGGTTTAGTGAAAAATACTCAGATAAATAACATCTGATTTTTACGCAGATTTTTCAAGAGTTTACTGAAGTAGATGCAACGATAAGAAGCATCCATATTGATGATATCCTTGTCCTTTCCAATGAAGCTGACAGATTTTTGTCTATGATCAGTGGAATTCAAGCGGGAGTTGAAGTTACTCTTCCGGCAGGCCCTTCTATAAATCATGAAATGACTGATAACTCCATTCAGTTACCTTCAGAAATAAAATCAGGTGATGTCGGCAACAGATTAGTGAGTGTCCCGTTACTACAGTCCACTGGAACTTTCTGCTTCAAGTGTTCTCTCAGTTCTGCCAGTCATTCATCCTTCTCTATCAATCTCCCCCCGCTGACTCTATGGATTGACTTTTCTTTGTTAAACACTCTCCTTTCCGATATTAAGCGAGTGGAAAAGTCATTAAAATACAAAGAAACTATGAATCCTCCGCCTGATGATCATGGCCAAGAGCATGATACTCGTAAAAAGCGTATAAATGTGTTCCTTTCAAGAACAAGGATTGTTTTGTGCTTTCCTCCTGAAAATCTTGAGAGAATCCGAAGACCCTTCCATTGGAGCAGCTTCATTGTTCTTGATTTTTCTGCATTGAGCAAAGGTCTGGATACTTGTCTGGTTCAGAAGGATGCGCACTTGACAGCTCAGCCCTACTCATCTTCCACATTGTTAGATCTTCGCTGTGGTTTTCTAGACACTTTTCTGCTCACATCGTCGTATAGTGATGAAATCTCTTTGGAATCAGTTCCATCGTATGTCTGTAAAAAGATATTATCCATAAGTGGGGGCACAGATAATCAAAATCCTGGAATAACAATACTTTGGCAGGAGGGTCCTGTTACTGGGCCGTGGCTTGCCCAAAGGGCATGGGCCTTGGCAGGTTCCCTTGGCCCAAGTAACAAGAAAAATGTAAGTGGAAGTGGCAACGAGTTTTCATCCACTACGAGATCAGAAGATCGGCGAGAAGCAAGCTCACAAGTGCGTCAAGAAATGGTTCTCAGCTCTTCAATTTTCACTCACATTCATCTTTCTCGTGTATCAGTTGATCTCTCTTGTCACGAGTACAGGCTTCTGCACAGACTTCTAAAAGAAAGTTTAATGAAGGAAGAAAGCGTCAAGACTGATGGTGATGCATCTCAAACTTCTCTTCTCCTGGAATGTGATACTGTTGAGGTAACAATTGGAGTAGCTGATGATTTGGAAATCAGTAACTCGCTTCAAAGAGAATTAATTGGCTCATGGAATAGTTTGAAGCTGGAAATTCAAGAATTTGAGTTGTTATCTGTGTCCAACGTTGGAGGAATCAATAGAAATAGTTTTCTATGGTTGAGTCATGGAGAGGGTGACTTGTGGGGTTCTATCACAAATGTTGGGGATTTCCTGCTCATAACTTGTAAGAACTCTGCGATGAAGAGGGGAGATGGAGGAGGTGGGAATAGTCTATTTTCTGGAAGCAGCGGTACTTCATTTATACATGTTGAAAATCAAGAGATTCTCCAAAGTTTGACGTCGATAGACATTAGATGTGCAACATTTATTGCTCCTGGAGGCCGTTTGGATTGGTTTAACTCTATTTCAGTGTTCTTTGTTGTGTCTAGTGATGAAGAAAATGAAGTTCTTGAAGATAGTGGTACAAGGACACATTTTTTCTTTCTTAATTTGGTAGATGTCGCCTTATGCTATGAGCCCTATACTGATGATCTGTCTGCTGAGAAGAAGCTGTCATGTCTCCTGGCTGCTGCTTCTTTGAGCATCTATGATCAGCCTTCTGAAAAAGCTTCAGGCTGCGATTATGTCATTTGTCTACAGGATTTAGGACTTCTTCTAAGTGAGGAATCAGATCCTGGCAGTAAGACTGATGGCTACAGCACCAATTATCTTAATGAAATTAATTATGTTAAAGTTGCTAAAGAAGCCCTATTGAATGCTGTTCTCAGAACAAATTGTCCAAACGATCTGCAGTGGGAACTTGAAATTTGTGATTCACACATTTATGTGAGTAGCTGTTTTGATTCGACATCTGGTCTAGCTCGGTTGGCCGGTCAGCTTCAGCAGCTATTTGCTCCTGATGTGGAGGAAGCCCTAACGCATTTGCAGTCAAGATGGCATTCTCTCAAACAAAGTAATGATATCATTGGTGGTGATTCTGATATTAAGCCGACGAGAGGAGTAAACGAGGAGAAAGATGAAAGTTGTTCCACTACTGGAATAATGGATGGCATTCTGGATGATGCTTTCTCTTCTTCGAAGCAGAGGCCCAACTTCAATCTTGATACCAATGACTCACTTACAAAAGATTTCTCTTTGAATATGAGCATGGCAGAGCTGATTGAGGGCTACTATCCACGGGAGTCAACTCTTCGATCAAGCTCTCCTGGCAGTTCTTCGCCTGATGAACCAAGCACTCCTCAAGTCAACTTTTCAGTAAAAAAAGAGGTTGATCTTGGCAAAGGTAGATGGTTCAAAGATGCTCCGTGGATGATTGTTGAGGATCATATCTCGGACGTAATAAATGAAAAAAACCATCAGTTTTCTGATAGTACCAGTACTTGCAAGCCAAGAGGAAGAGTTTCAATGAAAAACGTCAACATGGTATGGAGAATGTATAGAGGGAGTGACTGGCCCAAAAATTCAAGAGTTTCAGATGAAATTGGAAGAGATGAAAATATATGCTTGGAACTTACGTTATCTGGGATAAGTCTTCAGTATGATACTTTTCGGGAAGGTGGATTATTTCTCTCGAAGGTTGCTCTCTGTGTGAAGGACTTCCATCTCTACGATATGAGTAAAAATGCCCCTTGGAAGATGGTAGGTGCATGGCGTATTAAAAACTCCACTCAATTTCTCCAATTGGCCTTGATTTATGATATCTTTGGTTTATTAGGTTCTTGGCTATTATAACTCTAGAGACCATCCCAGAGAATCTTCATCAAAAGCCATAAAGTTGGATTTAGAATCTGTTAAGCCGGATCCGTCAACACCTCTTGAGGAATACAGGTACGGGCTTTTTTTAATTAATAACAAACGAACCTTATTTTCAACGTTTAGGTAGACAAGTCATTTGGGTTTCCTTTTATGATGTCATACTACTTTCATTAAATGATTTTTAATTGACATCGATGTCGCTCTAGAGTTGTGATATCAGATGATGCTTTGATTTACAGTCTGGGAATGTTAGGCGCTTCGGCTGTGGCTCTCCAACCTCCTTTGAGACCATCTTGGATTTATAAAGGAAAATCTCATCTTATCTGGTATTAGGGTTGGGTATAAATACCAGTGACAAGAGTTGGGTCCGTTAGGAGTAAGTCATGAGTGGGCCCGTTGTGAGAAATAATACTTTGTTATGGGCTGATTCACTAGTGGTCCGCTACAGGATTACAAAGGGGAATAATAAGAGAGGGAGGGGTAATGCAGAGGCCTCTGTCTAACACTCCAGCTCAAACTTGGTGTTAATAGTGATTTGACCTGCCTCCAATTTTTTTTGGTAGAATGTCTCTTGATCCTGGTCTGCTTACTCAGCTCATACTGCGCAGGGATATGAGCGATAGAAAAAGCTGACTTAGCACTGAGCAACTGAATGGGACCATTTATGTGGAACATCAGGTCTTGGAGAATTGGTTGCTGCCAAAGTCCCTCACAGATGGCTTGGGCCAAGGATCTGAACACAGACTCTGAGCTAGATCAAGAGACAAACTTTTGCCTCTTACTTTTCAGCTTACAAGGTTTTGACGCAAAAATACGCAATTACCCAACGTTGACCTTCTATCTATGACTGAGTCTGCACAGTCGGCATCAGTGTAGAGCTGAATCAATCTATCATTATTTTTCCGGACGTGGATCCTTTGCCTAGGAGTTCCCTTTAAAGAACTCAGGACATGATCTGCCGCTCGGTGATGAGTCTCACCAAGATCAGGAATGAATTGACTCAATCTCACTGTAAAACTGACGTGTAGATGGGTATGATAGATTAATTTCTCAATCAACCTTTGATATGAGTGGCGATCCACACAAGGACTGTCTGAAACTTCTCCTTGCGTTGCATTGGGATCAATGAGTCTCTTTGGAATAGCGATCCAGTACATACCTGTGCAGTCACATAAATGTCCCCTCTCTGGAATATGCCACCTCCATACCCAGAAAATAACGAAACTTTCCAATGGACTTTATGCCGAATTCCTCGGCATGTGTGACACTTAGACTCTTGGCCTCTGCTGTCTCCACCAGTGAAGATTTTCTTATCTGGCATGCATAATCAGAGTGATACATTCCCGATGGGTGTAGCTCCTCGATTGTAAGAATGTTTCAAAATGCATTAAATACGATAGACCTTCTAATTTACAATCATTCAACAATCAGAGGAAGGGAGGCTAAGGGGGGGGTAAGAGAAAGGAACGGGAATGGGAGGGGATTACAAAGGACCACCAATGGTAGGGTCTAAGCTCTATGAGCACGCCATTGAGTCTGCAGAGCAAGGAAAGGATTTGCCACCGGGACAAAGAGAGAATGATGGCTTAGGTTCTTATCAGTTAATATTTCAGGAACTGTTGGAGATGGATGCTAATCAGACTGCTAGATCTGCAGAGGGAGCTTCTGCCTTTGATCTTCGACCCTGGTGAGAAGGATTTCCGATTCCTGGAGATTACTTCCCCCATAGTACACCAAAGATTCTTCAAATTTCACATTGACTTAGATAAAAAAATTGGCTTTGGTTGGGGGGGGGGGTAGTAGCACTTAATAGCACTTAATAGACCCTTACTTTGTACGAAAATAACCCAAAAGATGCATTTAATAGTTCGTGGATACAGCTTGCTGAATGATGGAGATTCGTCATTAACATTGTCGGTAAAGGCAAATGTACAATAGAGAAGGTTAATCTTCAGCTTGGCATGAGGAAAGTTCCTGTATGGTATCTGTTTGGCATTAGCCTCTGCATCAGCATTGGCCCTCCAATTGTGGTTGAAAAGGTCTAGGGTTAGAAAGGAGATCCTCACCATATCTCGTATTAGGGTTTCGTATAAATACCAGTTACTAGAGTTGGTCTCGTAATGAGTAAGCCACAAGTGGGCCTGGTATGGGAAAAGACAAAAAGGGAATAACACAAAGGGAAATATAAAGACAGTGAGGGGTATTGGAGATGCTTCTATCTAACAGGGAAATATTTAGGACCTTATCGGTTTCAAATCCTTTCTTTAATTGTGTATCAAAGAGGATATGACATTGTGTTTAACATAAAATTAAGCATAAAATACAATTGTACTTTGATTCAGTGTAAGCCTCATTTGAAGAAAGATGGGAAGGCAGATACAGAGATACTTTATATGATCCCCATCATATCTAAGGTTAGTTCCTTAACTTCGCCCTCTTTGGGCATCTTCGTCATTTGTCTTAAGGCTTTTCCCTTTACATAGTTGCAGCCCTGTACTTGGGAGGACAGACAAGAAGTAATCAAAGTTGTGTTGGTTCACATATCTCTCTCCCATGTGATGTTCATTCACCTGTATCTCTCCTCCCTCCTCTGTTGATCCTTCTGGCACTTTCTCCCCAACTCTGAGTTCCTGATGACGATCTTACTGCCAGTATCCTAGCTGAAATAGACCATTGTTTCCACGTTATTGGGCCAAATTATCTGATTCAAACACCAAAGAGCATGTGGAATGCCCTTCCGGTTGCCTTTTGTTGACCTAGCCGCCATGAAAGAAACATAAAATTAAATGACATTACATTCTGCAGGGGCACATTAGTATATCTGGGAATCGCAAAATAAGTGGGTCCTCTTGAATCCAGTCTAATTGACCCATTATATGGATCCGATGATTAGCATATGTTTTATGAGTACTTTACTATGTGAAGAAAAATGAGGACTTAACTAAATAAATACAGCATATGAAGTAGATGTTGAATGCTGTCCGAACCGTTATTATGGATTCTGCAGACAGTCATGCTTAATCCCAATACCAATATGCGCCTCGACATATGCCTTTTTTCCAGTGAGGAAGATTTTCCCTTTCAACTCTTTCTTGAGCTTCAGCACAAGGGCTGCCGACATTTAATAAAAAGCTCCGTTTAATTCTAACTTTATGTATTACAACACATAACAACTTAGTTGGAGCTGTTAGTCTAGATATTTTATATTCGAACAATTTTCAGATTCAAGTAAATTTTCATAATGGGACTCTGTAATAAAAAAATCCATTCTCAGGCTGCATTTCAGTTTTCTACCTCTGAGAGTTCATCTTCATCAAGGCCAGCTGGAGTTCCTTGTGAAGTTTTTTGCCAATGATTCTTCATCTGGACGTAATTTGAGTACAAATACTAATCTGCCAGTATGTCCTGAATCTATATCTGCGGACATGAGTTATCAGGCGCAAGATTTTCCGGAAGAGGCATTACTTCCTTTTTTCCAGGCAAGTGAATCGGAATTTATCTGTCTAATTTGTTAACATTTCTATTTGATGTTAAATATAATCTGGTCCTTAACCTCCTAGGTTAATTCTGTCTTTTTATTTCTAGGTTACATTTTCCCTAGCCCTTATTTGATTCTTTAACCTCCATAGTCCATTAAGGGCATTTTGGTCCTGTTAGAATGGCACTCAGAGTGAGAGATGAAAGAACAAAACAGAAACTTCTAATTACTGGCGGCTAGGGTTTGGGGGCATTTAAAGCCCCCCATTACATTCTCCCACGTGGGAGGTTCATTAGATGCCCCCCCACGTGTGACCACTTATTAAATGGGTCACACGTGGGAGAATCCTGCGCAGGGGTTTAAAGAGAAAGAAAGGAAGAGAGAAAGAAAGAAAGAGAGAAAGAGAGGAAAATGTTGACATTATTGTCTCCTTTCCTTTTTCTTTTCTTCTTTCTATTATTAGCTCCTTTCTATTATTAGCCCATTAAGGGCCCTTTCTATTATTAGTCCATTACGGCTCCCTATAAAACCCCTTGTAATCTCTTTGTTTGTGTATCAAGAATTGTTCTTTCTTCTTGTCTTCATGGTATCAGAGCCCTAACCCTAACCCTAATCCGGGTTCCTGGGCTCGACCGTAGCTCCGATCGCTGGCGTTTCTACATTCGCCACGATCTTGAGCTCCTTCTCCTTCCGGTTGGCTACCTGCTCCTGGCGGCGCAGCTTCTTTCCGGCCACATTTCCGGCTTCCCGCACCGCGCTCCCTCCTCGGCTGTGCTTATCTCTCGGCAGCGTACGCTTCCCTCTCGACAGCGCGCTCTCCTCTCGGTCGCGGCCGCGCTCCCTCCTCGACTCTTCAGCCGCGCACGCAGCCAATAGCCGCGGGCGTTCCTGCAGCCGTGTGCTCCTCGTGCGACACTTCATTCCGTGATCAAGATTGTAGAACAGCAGAATTCGGAGGAGAGAGAAAGTCTAGAGAGAGAAAGTAGAGAGAGAAAGAGAGTGCACAAGGGTTGGGGCTGAAAAAGTGACTTTTACTGCACTGAAGTTCCCCTTTTATACAAATAAATCCAGGGTCTAAAAGACCCTTTCACAAGTAGTTAGGAGGCTTACTTGTAAAACAAGTAATCCTTTACTTGTTTTACAAGTAAGCTCCAACGGCTACCTTTTTGAAAAGGAGCCGTTGGAGGGCCTGTCCAACAGCTATTTTAAATAGCCGTTGGACTCTGGGCCTGTCTAGGACAGGCCCAGACCATATCAGGTCCACTAAGGGCCTGATATCTCCGCCCCTAGTGGGCCTTCACTAAGGGACCCTTTATGGGCCCTTAGTGGGAGAGTAATGGTCCTTAAGGGACCATTACAGGGCTGCTAATGGGCCTTCCAGTGGTCCATTAGCAGTCTTCTAGAGGTGTTAGCAGTTTCATTATCAGCCTAGAGTTAGTTTATTACATTTACATGGCCTTAGGCTCATAGTTAGTACAACATAACTCAACAAAGATGACGGAGCCTGTATCGGTTTCCGGTGTGACGCCAGCATCGACGCCACCCAGTGTGGGTCAAACGTCAAATGCTTCGGAGGCACCTCTTGAGTCGGGGAATTGGTCGGCTTCACCTGGACCGTTTTCTCTGCCTTGGATGCCTCCAGATGGGATGTTCACCGGCTTTAACCTTCTTCAGTGGCAGCAATATGTCCAGATTACTCTCAAGGGACGACTGATGCGTCATTTACTTGAAGAAGGGCCTTCCAAGACAGACTCCAAGTACTATGACTGGCTAGACGTTGAAGGGGTGGTCCATCGATGGCTTTTGGATAGTATTTCACCGAGTATCAAGGGTGATTTTCTGTCTCTTGAGTCTGCCCAGGCCGTGTGGGAAGCGGCCCTTGACAGCCACTCCAAGAAAAATAATATTGCCACACTGTATGAGCTAGTGCATCGGGCCGCCAATCTGCGTCAAGGAGACAGGACGATCATGGAGTACAGCACAGAACTCATTTCTCTGTGGAATGAGATTGATCACTACATGCCTCCGGAGCCTCACTCGGTGGATCGCAAGTACACTCTTCAACTTCAGGTTTTTCAGTTCCTTATAGGACTTAACCCGGAATATGAAGCGGTACGGGCTCAGCTTATACACCGGGAGAAAGAGCTTTCCTTCAAGGATGCGCTTCGCAGCGCGAGAATTGAAGAATCTCGCTTTCAGCAGTCCCAGACCCCGGCTTCTGCACTTGTAGCACATTCGTCTTCCTCCACGCGCTCCTCGGTGACGACCACATCGACTGGAGCAGGAGCTTCGTCTCGTGGTCCATCTACTCGGACTGAGGAATCCTCCAAAGGTGATCCTTCCCTTTTCTGCAATTACTGCAAAAAGCGGGGTCACTCCAAGGAGACGTGCTTTAAGCTTCAACGGAAGCGAACACAACAGAGCAATCTCGCTACGGTTGCACCTTCTGTCAACCAAGTACCGATGCCTGGTCAAGTGCCTCTGTCCTATGGTCTTCTTCCAAGTGGAGCGTCTTCGGCGAGTGCTTCTCTTCCCGGCTTTACACCTGAAGAAGTGGAACGTCTTCGGCGATTGCTTGACCCTCCAGTCGTGGGCTCGTGCTCTCTAGCTAACGCGGGTATGTCCACCATTCCTTCTCCCCCGCCTTCACCATCTCCGTCGTCATCATCATCCACTTGGCTTCTTGACTCTGGTGCCACTGCCCACATGACACCCAATCCTAGAGCTTTTGTGACCTATGAACCCGTTTCCGGCTCCTCCAAAGTTAAAACAGCTTCCGGTGATCTTCTCACTGTGGCTGGGATTGGTCGTGTCTCTCTCTCCTTCGATGACCCTCACTAAAGTCCTTCATGTTCCACGGCTTGCTCATCATCTTCTTTCTTTATCCCGCCTTGTTCGTGATCTGAACCAAGATCTTACATTCACTCCTAATACCTGTTTTTATCGTGATAAGGTGTCGGGGAGGACGATTTCCATTGCTGAGGAGCATGAGGGTCTCTATCTTGTTCGATCTCCCTTGTCTCCCCTCGCTGTTGCTGCCGCTGCAGTTCCCCTTTCGGTGTCTCATGAGCGTTTGTGGCTTCTCCATCGACGCCTCGGCCATCCATCCTTTGCTACTCTTTATCGTTTATTTCCAAAACTTTTCCAAGGCCACTCTGTGGACCGCTTTGTTTGTGATGCTTGTCGAATTGCTAAACATCATCGTACTACGTATCCTATTTCTTCTTCCCATTTGACGACTCCTTTTGCTCTCGTTCACACCGACGTGTGGGGACCCTCCCCTGTTCATAGCACGTCCGGTGCTCGGTGGTTATGTATATTCATTGATGACGCTACTCGTTTCACGTGGGCCTATCTCTTGAAAAATAAATCAGAGATCTCCCTTGTTATTCCTCAGTTCTACTCTCTCATTCAAACTCAATTCTGCACTTCTATTCGCCGCTCCTCCGACAATGCCGAGACTATGTCAATTCCACGTTAAGTACTTTCTTCCAAGAAAAGGCATCATCCATGAAACCACATGTCCTTACACCCCCAGCAAAATGGAGTTGCAGAATGAAAATTTCACATTTTGAAATGGCTCGAGCCTCTTATTTCACATGCATGTGCCAAAGTATTTTGGCTGAAGCTGTCCTAACTGCCATTCATCTTCTCAACCGTCTTCCGTCTCGCGTGCTTAACTCTACTCCCATTGATTGTCTCCAGCATTCCTTCCCCAACATTTCTCTCGAACCAATCTTACCCTCGTGTCTTTGGGTGCGTTTGCTTTGCTCCTAACCACCATCTTGGTCGTGACAAGCTTGATCCTCGGGCCATCCAATGTGTCTTCGGCTATGCTTCTACTCAAAAGGGTTATCGATGTTATCATCCACCCTCTCGTCGATTTATTGTCACCAAGGATGCTACCTTTGACGAATTCACTCCGTGTTACCCCTCTTCTTCTCCACCTTCTCCTTCTTTACCACCTCAATCAGATCCCCTTGAATTTCCTATTCTTCCTAACTCATCTCCCTAGTCACCAGTCCCAAGTCCTTCCTTGCCTGTTCCTCTCGAAGAGCCTCCATCTGATATTCCCATGAACACCTTGTCCTCTGATCCTCTGCCTGCACCAATCCCAAATCCACCTGTCCTTACTAAAGATCCATCCTCTGCTTCATCGAACCCTCCTGCAGAGTCCCCATTGGATCCCTCTATCCCACTATGTTGTGCCCCTTTACCTATATGCCGTTGCCCGCCAGAAAAACGCTATGGTATCACTCTTGCTCGTCGCAAGCCTCGTGTTCCTCCTACCCCTGAAGTTCCCTCATCCTCCTCATCCACTCCTCTTGAAAATCCTTCATTAGCACTTGTGTCTTGCCCTCATCCTTCTCCATTGTATCCATTAGCCGCATCCATCTCATCTCATCGTCTTTCCCCATCCTACCACGCTCTTCTCACCTCCCTTGACACTATCTCCCTTCCAAAGACGGTGGACGTAGCCCTCTCTCTAAATGACACATGGGATCTGGTTCCACTACCGCCGGGCAAGCACTTGGTTGGCAGTCGTTGGGTTTATGCTGTAAAGCACAATTCCGACGGCTCTATTGAAAGGCACAAGGCACGTGTTGTGGCGCAAGGGTTCACCCAACAGTATGGCATTGATTATCAGGAAACGTTTGCCCCTGTGGCCAAGATGAACACTGTCCGGATTCTCTTGGCTCTTGCCGCCGATCGGGGCTGGATATTGCAGCAATATGATGTCAAGAATGCTTTTCTTCATGGTGATTTGACTGAGTAGATCTATATGGCCTTACCTCCTGGATATGCCTCCTTAGTGCCGTCTACTCTGAGTTCAGTTGTTTGTCGCCTGAAGAAAGTGCTGTACGGTTTGAAGCAATCTCCTCGTGCTTGGTTTGGCCGTTTCACTATGGCCATGAAGAACCGGGGATACCGTCAGTGTAATGGAGATCACACGCTTTTCTACCGTCATTCCACGTCCGGGGGAGTGGCTATTCTTCTCGTGTACGTGGATGACATTATCATCACGGGTGATGATACGGAGTCCATTACTCAGCTGGCTATGTATCTGTCGTCGGACTTTGCCATACGTCATCTTGGCCCATTACGATATTTTCTTGGTATTGAGGTGGCTTATTCTTCGAGTGGGATTTTCATCTGTCAGCGGAAATATACAGTGGATCTTCTTTGCGAGCTGGGAAAGGAAGACTCCAAGCCTATTTCGACACCGATTGATGTGAGTCATCGACTTGGTGCGGATGAGAATGAAGATCCGGCTGAGCCCGGACAATATCGAAGACTTGTGGGCAAACTGCTCTATCTCACCCACACCCGTCCCGACATTGCATATACAGTGGGTGTTCTAAGTCAGTTTATGCAGAACCCTCGAATGAGTCATCTTCATGCTGCCCATCGCCTCCTCCGTTTCTTGAAGGGCACCATTGGCCGTGGATTAATGTTTCGTCGTCACAGTGGTCTGCGTCTAGAAGTCTACACTGATGCCGATTATGCAGGATCTGTGGTTGATCGTCGGTCGACCTCTGGGTACTGCACCTTCTTGGGAGGCAATCTTATTACTTGGAGGAGTAAGAAACAGAAAGTGGTCTCTCGATCAAGTGCTGAAGCGGAGTTCCGTGCCCTTGCGCATGGTCTTTGTGAAGCACTTTGGATTACCCAACTGCTTCGTGAACTAAGGTGTCCGGTTTCTTCCCCTGTTCAGCTGTTCTGTGACAACAAATCGACTATCAGCATTGCTCATGATCCCGTCCAGCATGATCGTACAAAACACATTGAGATCGATCGACATTTCATTAAAGAGAAGCTTGAGTCGGGAAATTTCTGCACGCCATATGTTCCGTCAGCTGAACAGCTTGCAGACATCTTCACCAAAGGGCTTCATGCCCCTCGGTTTGAGGAGCTCTGTTCCAAGCTGGGTGTGGAAAACATCCACGCTCCAGCTTGAGGGGGAGTGTTGACATTATTGTCTCCTTTCCTTTTTCTTTTCTTCTTTCTATTATTAGCTCCTTTCTATTATTAGCCCATTAAGGGCCCTTTCTATTATTAGCCCATTAGGGCTCCCTATAAAACCCCTTGTAATCTCTTTGTTTGTGCATCAAGAATTGTTCTTTCTTCTTGTCTATTATGAGAGAGAAGGTGGAGAAGAGAGAGAAGAGAGGGAACTGTAGGGTCCCAGTTTAACAGGTCCTTTTGTACCTAGGTTAATTTTCCCCTTTTACTTATACTTGGAGCCTTTCTTCCTAGAGCCGGCTGTGAAGTTATTTGGGCCAATGATTCTTCTGTTCGCTGGTTGTTGTCTTTTCCTTGGACCCTTTAGTGACGTTCAGACATTCTGAGCTTAGAGTTTTGCTTGATGAACTGTCAATTTTATGTGTTTTGCAGAAAAATCTGTCCTGAGAAAGGATTTTTCGTAATATTCTGTGTATTTTTTTGTACAAATGTTAATCTTTGCACCACAAGTTTAAGGGCAGAAGGAAGTGATCACATTTTTTCTATACCCAGAAATTTGACATACACCCTGCAGTCATTCGAGTGGATTATATTCCTCATCATGTTGATATGGCAGCATTACGAGCGGGAAACTACGTGCAGCTTATAAATCTTGTCCCATGGAAGGTACCTTTGTAATATCTGAGCACCTCACTGTCTTCTATTATGTACATGAAGTTTATTTGAAATTTTTAAATACAAAATCACGTTGACTTGAAATGTTCAATGTTTCATAGTTTTCTTGTTCATACTTCCCTTTTTTTGAAAAAAATAGGGAAGATCACCATGAATGGTGATCAACCTGGTGATATTAAAATTATGGAAGTTAAGTACACTGGATGAGCAGCCATACCGCCAATGGCACCACATGAGGCAGTCCCATTCCGTCCTCATTTTAGGAGACATCCACCCCTGGATCTGCTGCAAGGGCCATATCACCTGTGTTAATTAGCATGCAAAGAAAAGTTGGGAGCAGTCTTCCTTTTGCATTGTGCAGATTGCACATTCTGCTTAGATGTTCAAGAACATTCTCTTCCAGAGGGCCCTTGTCACAAGTTGCCACCAAATCAATAACCATCCAAAAGTCTGCACTGTTGCAGGAACTTTCTGTGTCAATAGAATCCTCCAAGTGATGATGGGTGTTGATTCCTCCATCAATCCCTCTCTAATCTTCGTGTAGGCCTCCCGGACCAAAAGGAGTGGCCTCTTAACTTCCATCCATCTTGTATCTTTACAAAAATCTTCTGTCTTGTACTAGCAACTGTTGCCTGCTCTTCAACTCGTCCACCCTCTGAGCCAACAGAGCACCCACTTAATTCCTAATATCTTCAGAGATTGTGAAGCTTCTGTTCCCCTTTGGACCACCTGTCGAGAACCTAGCTGCCTGCTAGAGAGAGAATGCTGAACATAACAATATCTCGTTTCTGACTCACTAGAGATGCCTTATATTTAAATTGGGTTACATTAGTTTTGGCTCTCGACAGATGCACTACTATGAATCCTATTAAATCAGATATCATTAAAACGGAGATATAATAGGAGATAGTTACTGGCTAAGGGCAGAAATAAAATAGTTAAAATAAAGTAACATATGGAACAGAAATATGCGTCTTTTAATAGGGATTAATTCCTTTATCAGTGATTATATAGGTGCATCAAACTTAAGTTTCATAATCTCAAGATACGATTTTGTTAGACGACAGGCATTTTCCGCATTCTGTAAATCCCTATCTGGCTATTTAATGCAGCTAGAACAGAATGACATATTAATGATTTTGCGTCCAAAACTAGAAATTAAGACAGTGCCAGTCGACTGAGGGAAATGAACATTCAGTATTCAGTTGGGTGGTTAAGGTAATTTTGTTATCTCCTATCTTTCTATTTAAGCCAGATAAAATGGAATGAAATGTGAACGGTTGAGTCCAGAATTAGAAGGTAAGATATTGATTTATTGGTTAGATATCGAAGAGAGGGATACGGGTTTCTTGCTTTAATTGGGTGTTTTAGGTGAATTGACAATCTGCTATATCCATATTCCAGTCAGTTCGAGTGGAATGAAATGTGTGAGTTTTGTGTCCAAATGTGTTAGTGAAATGTGTGAGTTGTGAGTTTTGAGTCCAAATTTAGAAAATTTAGAAGAGAGTGGGAGAGGGGTAAACTGCCCATTCACTGTTCTAGTAGGCGTTTTTAGGTAAATTCGTAATCTCCTATCCGCTTATTTAAGTCAGATAATGAAATGTGAGTGATTGAGTACAAATTTGTATTCTAGGGAGGACGAATAGGGTTTTCTCCTTGCACCCTACCTCTCTCCCATCTCTCAAAAGCTCACAAACATTAAAACTTTATCGTATGCATCAAACTTTTATACATATGCAAATATTGTACCCTGGATGTATAGAACTCTTTTCAGCTTCGAAACTTTTCCAATGTCCATTTAATGGCGGATGGTACAATTTTACTTTCAGGGAATTGAAATACAACTGAAGCCAGTTCATGCGGTTGGTGTGTATGGTTGGGGAAGCATATGTGATACTGTTATTGGGGCGTGGTTGGAAGATATTTCACAGAATCAGGTTAATTTTCACAGTGCCAATTAACGTTGTCTCGAAAATCTGTTATTAATGTTAAATCTTGTGAAGCAATTTTACAGATCCATAAAGTTTTGAAGGGTCTCACTCCTGTAAAGTCATTATTTGCTGTAAGTTCCGGTGCAACAAAACTTGTCTCCGTGCCTGTCAAATCCTACAGAAAGGATCACAGGTTGCTCAAGGGGCTGCAGAGAGGTAACATGTTTGGCAGTCATAAGTTAATAACTTACAAACATGATTTCTTTGTGAAGTCGGATGGTCATTATTAAGTTCTTTTTCCTTTTTATGGGTATTTTTCGAATGGAATATTCGTTTAATAATTTCTCCTTTTGATGATTGATTATTATATAGGAGCAATTGCCTTCATTAGGAGTATCTCACTTGAAGCCATTGGCCTGGGGGTGCATGTAGCTGGAGGAGCCCATGAGCTATTGCTTCACACAGAACAAATCTTAAGTGGCAGTCAACCTTTAATGCACTCGTCACGATACAGTGGAATCAGAAATGTGCGTCGTAACCAGCCCAATAACTCACATCAAGGAATCCTGCAGGTGTATTTTTTCATCATGTTAATTGACTTTATATATGTCCAATCCAAATATATAGTTTTAATGAAGTTCTTTTTTGCTTCGGTTTACAATAAAGAAAACGACGTAATTTAAAAATAAGGGAAATTCTTTCTCATGTGGCTGCCTTCAGCTTATCATGTCTCATTCGTTTTCTTGGAAGATATTGTATCTAGACTTGAAAAAAAACGCAAGATAAATTCTTATAGTAAATACTTTGTAACTTCTTCTCGTCTCTTCAGTTCCCTGTATTTTATTAAGTATTGGAATTTCAATCAGAGTCATGAATGCGTTCTCAGTGACCGCTTCATGGCATAGTCCTAAACAGTCTGGACAGATAAATATAAGACAAAACGCAGAAAGATGGACTTTTGTTTTATCTCCGTTTGCCAGTATATCATCACATATTATTGAGGAAATTAATGTTACGGATGATATTCAGCTGGGATCTAATGGATTCATAAAACATGAAAAGCCATATTTTCATGTTTATTTCCCTGTACGCTCTCACACACGCTGCTTGGGATAAGATAATTTAGAATTATTATTTGTTTTCTTTGCAGACTTTGACAACCATCTCTCTCATTAACTGACAATAATAAAAGTAGGGTTTTCTAATTTTCCTTTCCCTCGTCGGGTATTTTTCTCTGAATCACATGCACACAAAAAAAACCCACTTACAATGCAAAAGATTGGAGAAATGGGATTGTTTTTCTTTCCGCAGAGTTTAATGTATATCTTAATATATATCCTGGGTAGGCATATGAGAGTCTAAGCGATGGACTCGGGAAGACCACCGCCGCTCTGGTTGGAACTCCTTTAAAGACATACCAGCGTGGGGCTGGCACGGGCTCGGCTCTGGCCAGTGCTATCCGAGCAGCTCCGGTGGCTGCCGTTGCCCCTGCATCTGCTGTTGCCCGCGCTGTGCACTGTACTCTCCTTGGTGTGAGGAACAGGTAGATTTCTCCTCCCACCTGAAATCTTTCCGTACCCTCATTTTTACATGTTTTTGTTCCAAATGCTCCCTTCTTTTGGTTCTGATTCTTCATTGATTCTAGAGTTTTTTTGTTGAATATTTCAATAGAAAAATGTGATACAATCCTATACCTTATAGGGCATCTAAGCCCATTAGGGGTACCTTGGCCATTTGGCCAGATACCTATCTCTCTCCCTTTCTGGACTAGAAGGTGATATCCACTCCATTCTAGTTCCCTGGCAATGTACACCCCACTGGTATCCCTCTAGGCAACGCCCATGCTGCCAACTCTTTCCCCTTTTCACTAGAAGGTAACTCCCATTCTGTCTCTAGTTCAGGGTGACGTCCACACTGGCCTCACTTTCTGTCCCCATCTCACTATTCTTCTAACTTGGACAATACCTGGAAACTATTCCAACATAGAATTTTAGGATTCTATTTAAATGTTTTTTGGCTCTGAGAACATCTGAAATCCGTTGGAAAAATCAAAATGATGTCGAGTATTTCTTAGACCTGTTTCTGCTTTCTTGCCTGTTTGCAATGAAATGAGCTCACAGGATCTTGTTCAAGGATTTGGTTTTAGAGATATCATGGCTTAGGCTTCTGGTTTTTATGGCTACCATGGCTTAGCTTGGAATTCCGGTTTTAGGGTTATGAGAGGTCAGAATTCCGGGTTTTGGGTTATTATAAGCTATGGATTCTGGTTATAGTGTTACTTAGGTTTAAAATTTTTTTCTAGTTAATTTTTTAAAAGAAATTTATTCTAGTTTTATGGTAATAGTTTAAATATTCCGGTTCGAGGGTTATTGTGGCTCAGGATTGTTTTTTTGATTTCGTATGGCCTTAGTGTTTTCGGTTTTTATGGTTATGGACTTAGTGTTTGGATCTCGGATATTCAGGGCTTTTTGGGGATTAAGTTTTTAGGAACTTGGCTAAGGCTTGGGATATGAAAACAATATATATCTGGGTGTTGGGGTGGGGTTAGGATTTACAATTTCGTGCCTTGAAATGTAAAAGTGTAGGACTTTAAGAATTGGGTACTTGTGCTTATTTATTTGAACCCAAGTAGTTCTGTTTGGCATTGTTAGAGCGTCCCTCTATGTATGCAGCCTAGATCCGGAGCACAAGAAGGAATCAATGGAGAAATATCTTGGCTCTTCACAGTCTCAGGAGCAATGATTGATGCCAATTTCAGTACAGGTAATGTGATACACCCATTTTTCATATTTTTTTTCTGATCTTGAATGGAAGCTGCCATGAATAGTGTTGATGGGTGTTTCTTCTATGATAGGGATGCTTTGGGTGACATAATTCAGCTGAGAAGTTCTTTCAATGTGGTTGGAAATTTGTATTTTTTGTGCATAGAAAAGCCTCTTCCAATTGGGGGGTAAATGTAAATTTATTTTAGATGTATGTAAATATTCATACTTATTATTTTATGTGTAATTAAATATTGTTAATGCCAATGTCTGATCCCATCTATGGCTCTTATTCCCTTATACCTCCAGTCTCAGCCATCACATGAGAGTACAGATTGTGAGGTGTATAAATAATAACTTCGTAAGATGAAAATTGCTTTACATTTTTAACCTTCTTGAAATGTAACTCCCCTTCTTTTATTCTCTGCACCACATTTTTGACCTGTTTATAGATTGTTCTGTGGATTTAAGAGACTGTAAACAAGCCAATAGTATTTCTAGGAATGAAATTGATAAAGATCTTGACATGTATCATGATTGGGGAAGGATCTTGGAAGGGAAGAGAGAGTGATAGAAAATAAGAAGGTACTGATGGCTTCCGGCTGAGATTGACGCTGCTGGCCCAATTCAACTTGTCTTCCTTTCTTAGGTGAGGGCTAAATGTATTGAAAGGTAAACTACCCAAAATCTAAAATGTCAGTAATACCCCTATTAGGGATTGGGGATCCAATCAGATACTCAATCCTGTCTTGGTTGCAACATATCACTCTTTTTACAGAATCAAATGTGAGGTTCTCAGTTTTTTTGTGATCCTTGTCAAGGGCATCTGACCCATGACCCATCACAAAGCCTATTTTGTTATTAATATAACACAAAGCCTTTAGTATAGTGTGGACAGGCATGCTCTGTCTGAAGCAACTTCAGGACACCTAGACTTCAACCACTTAGAATTCCATCAAACACTGCTACAACACCAGAGGCCTGAATACTTAAACTACATGAGCTTTTTGGTCCCACTTATTGGTAGGTCCACTAGCTGCCTAATCTAGGATAAATTGGTCCTCTGCTTTGTAGAACAAGATGTCATTCTTATATTTTTCTGTGCGCATTGTTGACCTGCATCTTGTATAGGTCATATTGACTATCCATATGTTAATTTCACATAATCAGTCATGCTGGTTGGTAGACACCAGTAAAGCAACTAATTCCACTTTTTTCAATATCCTTGATGAATTTGAGATTAGTCCTTAGGATGGCCATGTCCACTATGAAAACTAAAAATCATGCATCTGAAAACCCATTGACAAGCCCATTACCCAATGTTTTTAGGAGTTGAAAGTAAAGTTGAAAGTATTTCAGAGAAGAAATACGGATTGATGTGCATTGTTCCATTCTTTTCTCTCAGGGTTTCTGGAATTTAGATGATAAGAATAACATACTAAATATCTTATTATGTGACACTTGAAGCAGGATACCTGTTCTCAAGTTTAATTTCACCTACATTAGTTTCATATGTTAATATACAATGTTTCATATTTATTTCTAGAAGGGTTAATTCTGATTTAGACATCTCTATTATGCAGGTTTCAAGTCTATTCAGTGGAACATTGTAAACACTCTATAGTAACATTTTTTTTGGCAAAGCATCCAGATGAGGCATGAGATGGACACTGGCTGGTTATACACATCTAGTTATTGTCAGCAAATTTTATTTTATTTTGCCAATTTTTGCCTGTTTGGTAATTTCAAAATGATGATTGTCAGGCAGTTGTTTCAATCTTGCCTTTAAAAGTCTACAGAAAGAAATCCACTTTTATTTCTGCCTGAAGAATATCTAATCTCTACCATCCGCTACCCTTTTTTGGGTGACATGAATGTGCTTTTGATATCAAAGTAGGAGTAAAAAGATAACCTTAAAAATCATACAATGATGAGTTCAGTGCTTCAAACGTAGGGTAAGATATGAAATGAACATGACAATCAATGAACTGATGTCCCTGTCCATCATAATACTGGTATTCGGTTGACATCCAAGTTTATAATCAACATCCTTATCTACATTGAAACTCAAGTGATTTTATGTGTTAAGTTGGAGTAAATTCTGTTAGAGTAAACAAACAGGCTAGGACATATTTGTTTAATATTTTTCCAATAAGTGGGTGTTGATTTCAATGGCATTGTTTCATTAAGGCATGAAAGAGGTACTTCATGAACATGATAGGAGTCCACTTAAATCACATTATAAAAGATTCAAGGTTGGACTATCTTGATGACAATATATAAAGCGATAAGCATGAAGACATGTTTTCTCATTATGGATCTAATAAGGTTTTTATACAGATAGAATGAATGATGACTGGTAACAAAGAGAGCAAAATTAATATCATTATCAAATTATTATAACGAATGTTGAAATAAATGAATTATTCTCTTTTTGAAAATAAAATTGATGTATCCAGAATAAAAATAAAAATTACCTTATGATGTACATACTTCAGTACAGTTGCATCACAATAGCTAGGCAATACGTAATAGTGAATACATTAATTATATTTTAAAACTCATCTTTGAGTAATAAGTATAGGTAGAAACTGAGTGGATATCTACTAGTTCAGCTAAATCGAGAGGCTCATGGGCCAAAAAGGATAAGTTTTGGTCTTGGGTTTCAAAGAAAAAGTTAAAGAGGTATGGAACAAAACCTTTTCCACTAAGCCCTAAACTTCCCTCCTACAGAGGAACACTAAATTCATAGGAATGGGCTCTAAACCAATGAGAAATGAGAAAGAAATGACAAGAGTTTAGGCCATGATATTAATGATTTCATATGTATACATATTATATCGTTCTATATCTCCCGTCATTCTAGACGTGTTCTAATAGAGGCTGGCCGGAAAGACTATGCATTCTTCAGAGCCCAGGCTGATAAAGCTTTTAGATGCGAGTATTTTGAGTTTATTCTATTTGTCAAAACTCCCCTTTGAGTGAAAAAGCACATCCTGGCAGAAAATATGGATGTTAGATGAGGGTCAGCATGAAAACCTTAGGAACTTCAAAACATCTTCATCATCCTCATCCATTTCCCCCATTTTCCACTCATCTTCTCTCTATTCTGAATTTTTTCAGAAAAATAAATTTTTTTTTTCGCAATACCCCATTTTAGGTTAGTAGGCATGAGGAGATCCGTTAAGACAACTCATCACAAAACCCCTCTTCAAATTGAGCTATTCCATCGGAATGCCACTATTATGTAGACTCAAAGCCATGCATAAAAAATCCCTTGACAAACTCACTTCATGCCCATTTCTATAATGGGAGGTCTGAACGTTACAATCCATTTAACCTTACTTTTTCTTCATATAAGAAAAGTAAATTTTAAATTATTTTCCATCATTTTTCTCAGTTACATGAATTATAAAATATTATCCTTTTTAAATTACCTTATAATGTGATTAATGAGAAAATATAGCAGTAATTTTCCCCAATGATAATTCCACAGTTTCCTAAGTGAAAGCTTTATATCAACGTCTTCCATTAAGTAAAATTTTAAAGTTTATACAAATAAAAATTTATATTATTCATGATTAAACATATTTCCTTGAAAATGATCCAGATTTGGGAATAAATAACTGATAACACGTAAAATTTTTTAGTTAATTCTGGGAAAGTTACACCTTTTTATGCATGAAAATAAATGTGTGGTATCAATCTTTAAATGATTAAAAATGTTTTTATTTCGATATTATGATTTTTGGGGGTTTAATCAGATTTTAAACAAATTTTCCGATACCCAGTTATTAAAGAACTCAATTTTCTGATTTAGAATATTTTTATGAATTGTTTGGACTTATATTAAGAGAGATATGAATTTCTAAGTCAAATATATATATATATATATATATATATATATATTACATTTTTATGACCTAGTATTTATTTTATAATGATTTATTAATCTATTTTTTGGCTTTAATATGCAACCCCCACGTGTTGCCATTTGATTCGTCGAATGATGAACAACCACGAGCATCCCTAAAATTAGCTGTGCTAATCATTGAAAAAGGCCCAATTATGGATTGCATATTACGATGCCATAATGTACCAATCATTATCTGACATTCTCTCTCTTTTCATCCACATGAATGATGTGGACTGATGGAAAAATGCTGATTTAAATCACAATAAATTTGATATGAGAATTGATAGAGAGAGAGAAGAAAAAAAAGAGGGAACATCAGTCAGCAATCGTGGCGGTACAAGTGGCGTACACGTGTACCCCTGCACTTGATTAAAAAGCATAAGGGGCTGATGCAGTATGCAGAAACGCGTGGCACATCGGGTAATAATAAGGAATATTCTCCCTTTTTCTGTTGTGAATGACAGGCGTTAGCATGTCATTCAAAGAAAAAGGAAATATTGTGATGTAGTCCGTAACAACACGATGCCACATCACGATATTCAAGATGAGAAGTAAACTGATATTTTGCCCTTTTCCTTTTGCAGGTGCACATAGCGGAAGATGATGCGATCAGTAAAGGATATCATGATTGGACAGTTAAACAGAAATGGAAAAAGAGGAAGCATCAGTGCCGATCACGAAGAGAGAAAAAATGAACGACTAGGATCCCCCCCTACTCTTCCCATCCATACCCTCTTATCTGTAAATAGAGGTTGGATCACCTTCAAAATCATCCTTAAATTTTCTTCCTACTCATGTGGGTTGATTGAAAGATAGTGAGTTTTTGAGATCCATCAAGTATGTTCTTGGTGCATTGGGTGTGAGGGAAGAAACGGCAAAGAAGAGGGGTAGCTTACCTACACTCGCAAATCGATGTGATCCTGACAGAATGTAAGGGTCTACAGTAAGCATATTGGCCTTACACTACGCTTTCTTGACATCATCAGTGGCTTTGTTTGTTTCTACAATCACATCTTGCTATGAAACCACCTCCATAAAATTTCCAAATCACGTCTTACCATTGTCGTACCACTAAATTACTCGTTAATCATCGTAGTTGACTTTTTCTCTACCCTATTCCTGTCATGCCTTGAATCATCATTATTTAGTTCTCTCATTTACCCTCTCTTATAAAATTTGAATTATCATTATCTACTAACTACTCTCCCTAACTTAATATCACTAACTCACCTCGTATTTTCTCGTCACTTGATTTCATATTTAGTGATTGTCTCTTTTCATCTCAATAAATATATTATGCCATTTATTTTTCTTCCATATCAGTATTGGAGACTTTAAGGAATAGACAGAACCAAGCACATCTTGTTATAATTTTTTTTCAAATATCCTACCTAATGTTTTACTTAAATGAATTAAAATTATTAAATATTATAAATTTTCAAAGTGACAAATTAACTTTTTGGTTAATATAAAAATTTAATTCCTAGTCTGATTTTACTAACCCTGTATTCTCAAAACTGATCACAGTAATGTTTTGGTCTTCATCTTAACATGGTTGAAGAAAAATTTTAGAATAGATGAAATAAAATTATATACCTAAATGTATAAAAATATTTTGATAAATTTAAATGTAATATTTTTGGCCAATATAATTCACAGAATACATCCTCGTAAAAAAATTTAACTTTTAAGTTCATGTAGTATATATTTAAGTAATTAAATATTTAAGTCGTATATAAATTTAGCTACATTTTTCTGATTCAAATGCGAAAAAACGTAAGCCAAATTTAGTTCTTCAATGAGCTTAAATCATTGGATTTATATGTCATATAAATTTTAAAATAATAAATAGAATTAGTTTTCAAGATGTCACCATGTGAAAGACCATTCTATAAAACTTAATTTCAACTATTGTGTGATGAAAAATTCTTGTGCCACTTAATAAGTACTAAGTATAAAAAATACTTAAAATTGATTATAGTGTGTATATTGGAGGTGCACTCTAATATGAAAGATTTATAATTTGATGGATTAAATAGGCATGGTTTCACTGTTCAAAGAGAAATTTCCCAAGGTGACAAATTGTTTTTTCCTTCAAACCGCTGTATGATGAGCAGTTCAATGTTTTTTGGCACCTGACCCCCATAAAATTGACAATTTCTTTAAATTTGGATAAGAGACATTTTACATATTTGACATAGAGTGAAGAAAGACACTCAAGCCCACCCCCTCTATGACCAACAATAAATTGAGTTTACTTCTGGACAGGTCACTGGTGGCATATTGAATGGTTGAACGAAACCATACCTAAACACCAAACTTCCTATCGACCTAGGTGGAAGCTCTCTCTTGGATTCACATTTATGATGATATAGAAAAAATGATTTGAAGTACTAGTTAATATGAATATTCAGCAATAGACTTTCTTAGAAGGGCACATATTCATAGTTAAGGTCATTGAAAATAATGGATAAAGTACTTCAATATGTCCATAGTTTATGTATCAGATGAAAATTAACAGATATAGACAGACACTCATGTGAGAATGCAAAAATATAAAGGATGGTATACCTTTTCTTTTTCTTTTGATGCTTGAAATAAAAATAACATGCTATAATTTATATCATAACATGCATGCTATCAAAAAAAACAAATTTTAAATCACCCTGTTGAGAAACATACTTCTTTTTAACTAAGATTTGATAATGATTACCTATTTAGACTTAATACTTGGTTTTGGTATTTTAAAAGTGAAAAATAATTTTGAACAAATGGGGTAATTAAATAAATGCGAGAGATTGTAGTTTACATGGATAAATAAAATTTTAAATGAATTTATGAATCATATATTTTAAAGATTTTCATCTCAATTATGCTTACATGGGAAATTTTTGTTGACAATATCTTATGGGTAGCCACATAGATTTATTGAGCATACTAGAATATATTATGGGCTTTTTCCCCCATATAATATTTTATTATACCAGTATAAAACCATGTATGGCACTTTTGTTGATGGAAATATGTGACCGGAAAGCCAATCACACATTCCATATATTGTTCAATGTTCACTGATACAATACAGTAAGCATAACGTACATGCTATAGTAGGGATATCACTAGTATTTTAAAAATTATTTTAAATGTTATTTTTGAAAGAATAATAAATAATGATATCTAAAATTCACATAGAATAATACTTTCTAGTCCCAGCCATATGATTAATATGGTCAATCCTAAAGCAGTTAGTGGACACATGATAGGTTGAAACCATGAATTTTTTATTAATTTTTCTACATTAAAAAAGTTTATGTGTGCTCTATCAGGTAAAAATAAATGAATTTATGTCGAGGGCGGTAGTAGGTTTTTTGGATTATTAATATTTAATGTAATTTTCTGACATAGTATTCTTAATGATATTATTTTTCTGAGTTGGAATATATTTTTTATGAACTATTGGAAATCAAGATATCAGATTTCTTGGTTAGAATCAATATTATGTATATTCTTATGAATTATGTTTAATATTTCAAGCCGTAAAGTTGTACCTTATCAGGTGTCACCATATGACTTAATCAAATGGTGACCAATCACAGTTTTTTGCAATGGTGACAAATCACAGTTTTTTGGGTGGACTACGCACTCCACACACTGCATCACTACGAGGGCTCCCCCAGCTCCTGCTGGCACGAGTGACCATCTCCCAGCCTTCACTAGGTTACACCTATGTACCTTTTTTTTTCCTGCAACATGGGGGCGGGTGAGTAGGGTCCGTGTGTAATTTGGACATTTACGATCGTTCCATGCCTAAAAATGATGAAAACACTACATTTTATAAATAAACACCCCCTGGGTGGCATCCAGGGCATGGATGGATCAGTCTACGGGCTCAACTGCAGGGTTGGACGAACCTCGCATTGTGATTTTGCCATTTTTCAACAAAAAAATCATTCTTATTTTTTAAAAATCTGCCATTACGTAGGTCCAAATTGTGACGCCATCATTGCTGATGCTTAGCTGTTGCCTTCTAATTTTTTAATCATTAGGGGTGACATGGATGATAGAAAAAGGGTGGGATTATAATTAGAATAAATGCACCTGTGAAAACAGATAAATAAATTATAAACATGCCTTTTTTATTGAAATGAAATTCAAAATTTTTATCGGCCTATGCAAAATGTAGGCAGCACCTAGACATGTACACATGGCACGCATGCACGTACATGGCTCACATGTGCCCACACCTGAATGGTAAGGAAAAGAAAAAAAGCAGACATAGCATTTTCTGAGGTATCACCATGTCAAGCCATTACTCATGCAATCCTTTCATGCATATTTTTAATACACTGAGAATGGACCGCATCTACATGTCTTAAACACAAGAAGCAATAAATTGAAGTGGCAAGTGGCTGGATGCCATCACATCACAAGTTAGTTAATTACTTAAATGTACCTTTTCTTTTTCTTTTTCCATATAGAGAACGTGTTGCTCTCAGAGATGGTCATCAAGAATGAAGAGGAAAAATGTGCAAATCATTAAAAAAATAATATAACAAGATACACAAATCATTAACATAAAAGTCAAATTGGCAACGATGCTGACGTGGAGAGAGAATACGTAATCGAATGGATAACCATGATTTCTCCAAGTTTTAATCTTGATATTGCAGAATCATGATGGCTAATTAAGCTGAAATTTGGAGGATAGCTTTGTATTTTTACCCTCTCTGCAGTAACACCCTCAGATAGATGAATTGAAGCATTGATATTTGGAAAAGCCATCATTAAACTTCCTTCATATGTTTGTGGATGATTAATATTATGTACTCGTCCAGCCAATCACACCACCATGTCTAATTTAAGTTTATTGAATGAAATATTTCTTCATTATTATTCCCATTATGATTTCTGTAATGAAGTTCGTGAGTATGTGAAATGCCATAGTGAATTATGATGAAATCATAATAAATTAATCACTAGTCTTCAAACATGTATTATGAAAATTCATATTAGGTTGATAATCGAGATGAACATCAAAGTGCCTAGATATAATATCGCTATCTGATCTTAGTTATACAATAAGTATGGTTGATCCTCTGACGGTTAGTGTGGAGACACTAAGGACAGATGGTGATTATTCTTTGGAGAAAGAGTTTATTCAACTGATTTGTATGAATCACCAAATGGTATTAGACGTAAACATCAATCTGGTCAATTTATGTCACGATTGTATAATTGTTATAATTATTTGAGAGACCAAAGACATATTGTGGATGGCTGACTATATTTTGACTACAGCTTATGAGTCCATAACCATGGGCTTCAAACAAGTCTTAGCTCAGATATAGTAAGAAGCACACGAAGGTGTTCAGGTGGTCAAGACGACATCATCAGCCCTCAATATCAGAGGAGATTAACTCTAGGAAGAAGATGTAGCTAAATTCTTGGTTAGGTGATGGCGCATGCCTTTGAAGATCGTCGACGGCGTCGTTCGCGCCGCCTGCCACCGTCGTCAACGATCGGGTGAAATTGCTCGATTTATCACGTTTTGTTTTTCATTGTTCTTTCTCGTGTTTTATGTTTTCTCATTTCATCGTGTGTTTTCGTCGTGTTCAAACACGTCCTGTACTTCGTCATCGTCACGGGGAGGGATCCTTAGTTATTTTTGGATCCCCCTCCCTTATGCCCTTCTTCTTATTTCTCTTCTTTCTTTTATTTTTAATTTCCCCTTTTACCTTGTAATGAGGGGGCCAATATATAAGGGCCCCCTTAATGGACCCCTTTCTTTACATTTTATTGACCCCAATTAGGGGCCCATTTTGACCTCCATCTTTATAAGGGAAGAGGGGGAGCCCTAATCCCGTAGACAAGGAAGAACAGGAAAAGCATCGTTGTTGAATTTCTGGTCTCCCCCTTCATCAGAGAAGAGATTTCAGAAAAGGAGGGGAGAAGAGGAAGATCGAGGAAGAGATAAGAGCAAGAACGTACCTGCTTGAGGGCTAGTTCTGTGTCCTAATCGCAGAGTGGATGCGCAGGCTTCTCGCTGGGTAAAATTCGAGTCTCAACTTGACTGTCCACGGTCAAATGGGCACGAGAATTTCCCCTGTGATTGTTTGATTGTTAAAAGTGCAAGGAGGGAATTTCCTCATCGTGAATCGACCGGCTACCCACTTCAAGATCTACGAGCGGATGTGAAATTCAGCCGCTGTTCTCATGCATGGCGGCCTATCTGTTGATTGTGGATGTCGACTTCTGAGGCGTCGAAGGGCTTCTAGTGCTAGAGAATCGGGATTTTCCCTCCAGGCCGCAGGCTGCTCGGGCCATCATCCCGCTAGACAAGGAAGCACGATGGGAATTGGAATTTCTTCCACTTCGCCGGTGTTAAGGGCCTCGTCTGGCCAGACAAAGGGCCTCGATAGTCCATCTTCTGGAGTCTCTCGACCCCCACCCCGGCCTGCCGTCACTATCACCGTCACTCGGGGTGCCATTGTGACAGGCATGTTTCCCAGGTGGCGAACGATCCCCTGAGATGCTGAGTTCCACCAGTGAATTCCTCCGCCAAGAACTTGGTCCTAGCCCTCACAGAAGCGAGTTGTCCTGGGCTTGTCCGCCCTATGTCAATCAGCCCATTGAGGCTGTGGCCAACCTTCTAGGTGCTGAGTGAATCTGGTCGATCGACTACACCACCCGACAGCGTTGCACTACCGGACGGGAATTCTGCCACGAAGGCGAATCAACCCGTTGCTGCTCTCTCGCCATAGTTGCCCAACTTAGTCGGTGCTGCGTTGCCTCAAGGGCCGCGCCGACTAAGACCATCTACTGGTTTGAGCCGCAATCGCTGTCGCTCTCACTTCCTCTCCTCCCCGCCTTTTACCACTAGCTTTGTCATCACCCTTCGCTCGTTGAGCCACCGTGATATCTCCGGCGAATCTCTGCCACACCCGCTCCGATCACCGTTGACCATTGATGATACTGCATGATGAGCCACACGCCAACGAGGTATGCTGTCCTCTCCCGCCGCTCGTTTATTTACCTTTTGCAGTATACTTTCGTCTTGACGCCACTGCGCTCGGGCTAGGTAGGTGAGAGAGACAAATTGAGAGAAAACTACAACTCTGTTAGTGTATTACTGGTATGGACGAGTACGTCCATTACGTGCGAGCCTTACATATAGATTCGGTTCGGCCGCAGATGCCTTCGTCACTCTGACGAGGTACGAGAGGGCACCGTTGCTGCCATCCGGTGACCCCATCCTACGTTGGAGCTCAACACCTCCCTCGAGTTGGAGCCTGCACATACGACACGTTGGACACCCATTCATCACATCGTAGTTACATAATCTGTTTGGGTTGCATCTGCCAGACGCCGACCTCGTCGACATTTGATACCTTCATCCCTTATCGGTACCGAGCCATCATACTCAGCGCTAACGGGACGACGTCCCCGACGATGTCAAACATCACTAGGTTAGTGATGATATTAGAGAAGGAATTCTCAAATGATCCTCATTAACCATCCGTACTAGTTGAATGACAGATTAGGTTTTGATGACTAACCATACCCTAAGTCATTCAGAGGTCTTACGCTGTTAAATAATTATACATATACAGTAATTGATAACGGTAAAGGTTTCGCATGAGAGTTAAAATACTATATATCTCTAGAGCATGGGGTGTAGCTCGACACCCCATGGGCTAAAAAATGAACCTATTGATTGTGAAAAATTGCTCCTTAGTTAACTATGTATAGGTTGGCTTAGTTAATTAATAATGTTGGCTAATAATTTTTCGTGGACCACCAAAGTTATTAGCTAGAATTAATAAGAATATAGGGTCTAGAGGGTCACACACATAAGAATATGGGGGAATTTTTGAATATACTTTTAGTTAAGGGAACTTCATGAAAAATCTTAGGTGAAGTATAAATAAGGGAGGGTCACTCATTTTAGGCACCCAGGCCATCCAGAGCTGGGTATCCCCTTCTCCCATCTCAGGTTCTCCATTCAGTGAAGAAGAATGTCTACATATTGAGAAGATCTACAAGATCTTCAAGAAGACTTGTGAAGAAGAGGAGATCCAAAAGCACCTTGATTACGTGGATACTTCAAGAGGCCAAACACATGAACAGCTTTAGAACAATATCCAAGGGGTCAAGTCAAGGGTAGAACACATTATTTACAAGGTAAATGTGATGTGAAATATTTTAGAGATTGATTTGGAACTGATCAATGGTTCCATTGTATATAAAATAACTTCATAATATCAATCAAAGCACCATAACCTAACATCAAGCTGGTTGAAAGAGGTTATGTTTCTGAGATCCATCAAGCTCGTTCTTGGTGTCTAGAGCGTTTGAGAATAGGCTACCGAGAAGAGGGGAAACTAACCTGAACTCATCACATCTTGCCCTCACATCATGTATTTACATCTTTCTATGATATCATATACCATTCAGATAATTATGTCTTTGTCATCTTAGCATCATCCCACTTATGCAAAATAATTCTTCCATCACATCACTATCTATCTACTTAGATTGTTATTTCCTTATCATCAGTCCATTATCTGTCTTACTTGGTTCTTATAATACTGTTCATGTCACTTTCTCCTATCTAGTATAATTATCTTAATACTATTAATGCTTATTACGTCCTCATCTCACATTTTCCTCGCCTCTCTACCCTGTATTTCATATTTATATCCCTTTATGTCATTAATTACTGTTTAAAGAATGTTAAATCCTTGTTTTCTAATCCTTATGGAGATCACCTTTACTCATTACTATTTTTATGGATTAAGCTTGAAAGCACCAACGAAAAATTAAAGCTAATTTTGAGTTTATTAACACACTAATGACATATAGAGGCTTCCATTTTGGGGAATAAGTTCATTAAATTGTTTCGTATGAATCCCTTAATTTTATTATCGTTAACTGTGAGTTAGGTTGACTCATGTCATAGTTGTGTAAGTGGTTCTTAGACCTGAGATTGTAAAAATGTCTTGGGGATAGAAGGTTGTGTTTTGTCCACAAACAACAAATCCATTTTCCTGGAATTCCAAATTATCTTTACTTGGGTAAAATAAGAAGTTGATGAAGGTAACTGAGAATTCAAGAAGGAATATTATGTTGTTGGTATGACATGACACATCTCAAGTAATATAGTGTGATGAATTCCTTGGCTAGGACAGTAGAATATCATAGAAGGGTTCGCCAATGGTTACCCAACATATATGTTCTGATCTTGATCATTGATAAAATTTTTATAGTTGACCATACCCTTAACATCCTAGGATAATCAAGTAGATAAAGGATTATAGGTAGACTGATAATATGCAATTCATACTTGTTTTTGTGTAATAATTCATGCATTTCCTAGGCAAAATTGGTAAGTTATATTGCATATTATAATTTTTTATTCAGATTTTCCTAAAATAACTAAAAAGCTATTTTGAATTAATTTGAATATAATTTGATGTTTTAAGTTGTTCTAATGGAAAATATAATTTTAAATGATAAAATTTGGTGAAATTTTCATAACTTAGTGAAAATATATTTGATTTTTTAGAATGTATATGGAATTTTTTGGTTAAAAGCGCAAAAATAAGGCCCATTAACCACCGGCCCTGGCTGACATGGCAGGTGCATCTGCGTGGTTCGCCATGCTAGAAACTAAGGGAACAAATGGCGCTGATGGGGCACGCGTGGGTGCACGTGTATGCAAGAGTTAGAAGAGCAATGGACGAAGAAAATTTTTCAATATATAACATATGCCGCAGTATTTATAACAAAAAATAATCTTAAAAGCTTCCATATGGGATTAACCTTCTCACTCGTCTAAGAGGTAAGCTTACTTCCTTTAAAGAGAAGATCCAATGGTCCAGTGGTCTATCGATTGGACGGATCGCGTGCAATCCGAATATAAAGGAGCTAGATTCAGCAGCCGAAAAAGAATCCAATTTTAAAGAAGAAGATATAGTGTTCCCTGGGTGCATTGATTGGACGGTTGGTGGCAATCCGACTATTTTTGATCCAGATCTGACGGCCTAGAAGCAATCTGAAAATTAAGAGAAGATCCAATGGTGGAAAGTGATCTCGATCGGGATTATCGGATGATCCGACGGCTGAGGCTCATTCTGATCATAAGAAAATTGAGAAAAATGCCATAAAAATCATTAAAAAAATCATAAAAGGCCTAAAATCGGAAAAAATCCTAAAGGGGCATTTTTTAAAGGGCCATAACGGTTGACCTGGATGGTTTTTGACTCAGAATTTTTTTGTAGTTTCCTCTTATAACTACCTATTTTCTGGCCTACAGAACGCCTATTAAAAGCCTCAAAATGATTATAAAAATTAAGTTTTTTATGTACTCAGAATTCTGAAAAGTTGTGAAAGGAAAGAGTTTTCATAGCATCCAGTTCTTCAATTTTCTTGTGGCTTTTAGCAAATGGCTAGCCGGAGTGAAAGAAAGCCCAAGGAGATGTGAAGAATTGTGTTCGCTTCAAAAGGTTAGTGAATTTATTCTCTTCTCATTTGTTTATTCATGTTTGAGTGAGGCGCCAATGCACCAGGCAAAATGTACAGGTCCATTAAGATATGAACGTGAAGAGAGCATCAATCGCACATAGGCGGAAGCAAGGTTAGATAAAGAATAGATTTTGTTTTAATAATTTTATTAAATAAATTTTAATTTAGATAAATATCCCTAATTTAAATCACCCTTTAGAGCTTTATGTTTTTAATCTATGAAAAATACATAAAGATAATTCTATTAACCGTCGTATCTTTCCATATTCTTAAAGAATTTCTAATTTAAATCTAGATACCTTCCTCCCTGTGGATCAATCATTGCTATTCTATAATAGGTTATTTAGTGATTAAGGAGTTATAGATTATTGTATAAGTTGATTTGGCTAAAATGACACATTATAAACACTTAAAATCTACTTATCAATGGGCGCCGTTGCTGGGGATATTTGAAAGTAACAAGGCGTCACATGTTTCTTCTCTTCTCTTAACAATAGCCAATGACAGTAAGGGTCCATTCGAAAGTCAATAAACATCTTTGCATCTTCTTCTGGACAGATAATCAAGTCATCGACTGTGTTAAATCAAACTTTGATAATGTAATTTACAGGTTGATATAGATAATAGATTAGGTGATAAAGTTTTTTGGGCCACTCAAATCCTTAAATAGACTGACGCAAGGTCCTAGATGATTTGAGAATTGTTGAATTTTTGGATGTTGGAACGTATAGTTAAAATTTAGTAATTTTTAATAATTCACATTGAGTAAAGATATGAGAAATCACAAATTTAATTTACCCAGGATAGAATTTTTCAGGGGCCTATCTTCTTCACATCTTTCCATGGCACCTCTATCCTCGTGATTTGTTCAGAAGGATAATTATAACAACGATGGATTGATAAGGGGGTCATTGGGGTGGAGGAGATTCGATGTGCCAATGATCCCGTGGATACTATTATTGGATGGCCACTTGAACAGCACAACATATCCCCAATCAGGAATCGAGCCACATACTTGATCTATGCCGATGTGACTTGATCATGGGGTTCTAAAGTTTTTTATGATTTATGTTATTATTCTTTTATTGTGAAAACTTTTATGGTTTCATGTTAATCTGACCTTAAAAACCAAAATTTATGTCCACTTAAGTACAAAAGAGGACTATATACTAGAGTATTTACATTCACGCATGGATATGGATCTAATATGCTGAAGGACTATGAGTGTGTCTGTCCATTCTCAAGTTACTGTAAATGGACCATTTGCATTTGATACAAATGTGATATCCATTAGCCTTCAGTTGACACTCTTGTGGGGCTACATATTTGTTTCTATGCATGTATTTTATGATCTAAGATTTTCTGATTTGTTTGGTTTGGGTAGCACATGGTTGAACCAATAAATTCAGTCAAACCTACATTGGTCAAGCTGATCTGATAGGTGAGTTGGGGTGGGCATTGCACATAATATTTGTGGGTGTGGTTGTAAAAGTCAGGGTTGGTCGTGCATGGATGAGAAGTTTGAATGATGGCAGCATGCAGTAGAGAGTTTATAATTTAACATTTGGTACATGCAAAATTTTTGGTGGCTCTAGAAAGGGGTGCTCAAGCATTCCTAGCCCTTGTATTTTATTAATTTAAAATGAACGGATGATCTAAGTCCCTTGATGGTCTAGATTTTAAAAACAACTTCCAAATCCAAATTGTCTAAGATACACCAAATATGCCTCCATCTGAGTTGGCCTCTAAACATATTTGACTTGGGCCTAGCTGCTGGATATTATGTGGCCCTCAAGCCAATCACACCAACATTTTTATTTAATTTCTTTGAATAAAATACTATGTGCATTATTATTCCAGTGTGATGGTTATAATAAAGTTCATGAATACGTGCAATGACATAGTGAATTATGATGAGATCAAAAAAATACATCACTGTTCTTTAAGAATGTATTCTAAATATTCCTATTTGATGGATAGTCGAGAGGGACATCAAATTATCGAGATAGAATATCACTAATTTTACTACTTATACGATAAATATAGTTGATCCTATGGCTATTAGTGGAGAGACACTAAAGTCAGATACTGGGTGCTCTTTGGAGAAAGAGTTCACTGAATTGATCCTTATGAATTCCTGAATGGTATTATACCTAAACGTCAATCAGGTTGATTCATGTCACGGTTGTATAAATGATCCACTGACCTGAGACACCAAGGACATCTCGTGAATGGATAACTGAAATTTGACTACGACTTACGAGTCTCTAATGATGGGATTCAAACAAGTTATTGCTCTAATGTAGTGAGAAGCTCATGGAGATGATTGGGTAGGTCAAGATGGGATCATCCACCCTCAGTATAAGAGGAGATTGACTTAAGGAAGAGGATGCCAAAAATCTCGGGCAAGGATAGTGATAAGTCTAAATCAAGGGTTTTAATGTTGTTATTTAATTCAGGGTTAACAGAAAATAATTTATGAAAATTTCCACTTAAATAATCAATAATGAATATGGGGAAGTAACGGGTAGATCATTGAGAGACAGAAATTTAATTTCAGAATTTCTCTCAAGCTTGGAATGAAGGAAATGAGTTTAAAAGTGAGAAATTTAATTTTATGGATTTTTTCTGGATTTTTAGTTAATTTATACGATTTCCTAGGATTTATATTGAAATAGAAATACAAATAAAAACATTAAAATATTTTGGACTAATTTTCCTAATTTTAATTAACACCATAAATAATTAATAAACATTTTTAGAATTTCCTGGAATTTAATTTTTACCAAAAACCACTAGAAGTAATGAAAAAGAGAGTTAATGATTTTTTATAATTTTTTTAGATGTTTAAATGACTAGAATTTGATAATATGAATTTTTGGGATTTTTCCTGATGTTTTTGAAAATTTAAGTGCAGAAATAAAATTTTCTAATTTTTCGTATTTTTTGTATTTTTTTATAATTTTTAAATGTAGAAAATGAGGAAAAGACCTGCTCCGGAAATTGGCAGTGCCGGTGGCCTCAGACTGGCGGTGGAGCATTGTGGAGTGCAGCGGGGCGTGGTCGGTGGGCCTTTGGATCATTTTGGGCCTTCGGGTTTGTTCGGGCCTTCGGGTCGACCTATTGAGTCAGCCCGATTTGGCTAAATCCTGCACAGTGGCCTTTGGTGTTTGTGTGTTGAATAACCAGCTGAAGAGTGCCCCTTCTGCACACGCGCCGCACGACAGCGTATGGAAATGCACGACGGTGACAACATTGGAGAAAACCAAGTTTTTTGTAAAATATAAAAATGATTTTTGTAATGGGATTTTTTTTAGGATTTGAAATGGAAATGATAGAGTATCTAGGGAGAGTTTGAATTCGATTTTATAGAGAGAAATAAATGAGTTTAGAGAGAGAAAATTACTTAAATGAAAAGATAAAGAGAGAAAATGAAGAGAGAGTGTAGGAGTTTTAAATGGAATTTGAAGGTGCAACTGAAGAAGATTTTTTACAAAATTTTGAGGGGTTGGACTAGGGATGTGAACTAAGGTCTGGAGAGAGAAAGAGTCAGTTCTAGAGAGATAATGTACGAAAACAAGTGTTTAGAGTGAGATAGTGATGGTTATAGAGGGGAAATGGATAGATAGTGATGGGGATATGTAAATCTAAGGTCCTAAAACCTAAATCCAAGCTTAATTTACCCTCAATGCTTCCCCTCAAGTCTGGATCCTTTATTTATCTAGGACCAGGCATTTTTCAATGCAAAATTTTGAGGGGATTGAGTGAAAACTTCAATAAACTTACATCAAGCAGGTTGAGCAACCTGGATTCTGAAATATGCCTTGTCCTGATGGCCAGCCACTTGCTAGAGCACGTTCAAAATGAGGGAAAATGAGAGAGAAAGGAGTGTTTATACATAGGAAGAATTACTCAAATACCCCTTGTGTCATTTTCTATTATCTTTTCTTGCCATTTTGCCTCTTTTTATCCAAGGGTTGAGACCTTCCCCTTGAGATCTTCAGCTTCATTCTTGTGAGGCTTTTGAGAGCCCAATGGACAGGCCAAGTCATGGCCCATTTTCTTTTATCTTCTCTTTTGAAGGCCAACAATACCCTTTGCTCCTTTCAAGCCCCCTTTGATATTCACTAAACTCTAAAGAATTCTCTAACTCTTGAAGTATTGTATCTTCTCATTCCTGTAAATTGCAGCACATGTAAAACTATAAAATACTCATCTGTACTAAAACTGCTTGACTTCAAAGAAGTCAAGGAGTTTAGTAAAAAATAACCATAATGTGAAAAAATAGAATTGATGGCTCATGCATGAATATTTAGTTAATTCCAATGATCACATGAGAAATTCTGAATTAATAATACCAAAATTATCTAAAATGTTTCTAAATATCCATGGATTTATCATGTTATCATGAGGATATTGGAGGAGTTCTCCAATGATCCCCTTTATGCATAAGTACTAATTGAATGACAGATTAGGGTTTGATGATTAACCATACCATAAGTCTTTTCAGAGTCTTGCGCAGATGATAGATTATACATATATGGCAACCGATGACGGTAAAGATTCTATGAGAGAGTTCAAACACTAATTGGTATCTTCTAGCGCCCAAGGTGTAGCTTGGCACCCCACGGGCTGGAAACTGAACCTATCAATTGGCTTACATCAATCTTTAGTTAATTAATCCATATGTTGATATAGTTAATTAATAAGGTTGACCAATAACTATTATTGGGCCACTTAAGTAATTAACTAGAATGATACATGGGCCTAGAGGGTGTGTGTCACACACATAAGGTCATATGGGCATTGGTGGATGTATTTTACTTTGTAGGGTTTTAAAGAAAACTTAAGTAAAATATAAATAGGGACGGGGCACTTATTTCAAGCACTTAGGCCAGACAGATTTGAGAGCCCCCCTTTATCCACTCTCATCTCTACTCAACTAAGGAGAGTGTCTTCAAGGGCCAAGTGATCGTTTGGATGCTTCTAGAGGCCGGGCATGTGAACGGCTTCAGAATGATCTCAACAATAGCAGGTCAAGGGTGGAAAAAGTTCACAAAAAGGTACATTTGATGTATTTATTTTAAAGATTGATTATGAATTGATTCATACACTTCTGCATCATGGAAACCATGTTTTCCATGGTTGAACCATGGCACATAACCCAACACTAACCACAGATTTTCTCTGTTAGGCCCAAACAATGATAGTATAAGTAATTTACTTCAAGGGAGTCAAGTGATATGTGTTATATCAAAACTAACACAACAAAAGGTTAAATGGTTATTTCATCCGACTATATATTATATAAATAAGTAATGTATAATGAAATATATATAAATTTTATGAACACATAGTTAAGAAAAAAAAACATTAATCTTTGCACCTACATGGTTAATCCGAAGGATAGCTTTGGAGGAGAAAATCATGATAAAAATATTTTATTTCTTACAAATAAGGCACATATATATGTTCTAAATATGCATAACGATATCCAATGAATGTGGCTGGATAAGTGGATGCAAATAGATTTATATTCTTTAGGATTAATACCTAATCTGACCCTATATACATCATTTTACCATATTATTGTCTTGGCTTACTTAACGTTATAAGTATCCTATGGATTGGAATATTGAGAATATGTGTTTTAGTATCTAATTTTATGTAATATGATCATTATTATGAAATTTTGTGGGCAGCTTGGTCAACACTATTATTAAATATGCCATATAATGATGATTTTAAAACGATATGCACAATGTGTGATTTTCCGTCAGGTTACATTACATTATTACTAATATCATAGGATATATTTAATTAAAATTAGTTTGATCCTGAAGTTTTGAGAAATATTCAAAATGTATCATAATAGAAAAAAATAAATGGATTTTACTAGTATGAAGCTCTATTTTTTCCCCACAATTTTGTCGACAGGTTTTTTTCCCTTCAGTTATGCATCCATAAATAATAAAAGAGAGATCATGTACAATTAAGACCTTATATATCTAACGTGTCAATTATTATAATTAAATCTGTAGCTTTATCTTGGATGGTGTGTCTACATTTAACATAAAAAATTTAACTCTTCAAATGTATTACCCTCTCAAAATATATATCTCATTCAAACACACCAAATTTATTTTATCTAAAATGAGATCATGAAATCCCTCTCAATTCCTTCTAGCTAATATCTTTATTAAATATAAAGACCATGTTTTCCAAGGCCTTTTCTTATTAGTTTCTTTCTTTTAACTTCTTTATTAAATATAAAGACCATGTTTTCCAAGGCGTTTTCTTATTAGTTTCTTTATTTTAACTTCCTTTATGCTACTTTCATATATCATAAGATTTCCCTAAGAATAAAAGGGTAAAAAATAGATAAGATACAATTATTTATGTTATTTCTTATGTTAGTTCATTTTTTATTGTATTTTATGTCTAATATCTCACCTTTTATTTCTTCAGTAATTCATCTCCTTCTGACTATTAGTTGCAGATCCATTGGGATACATTAGGAATTATAACTGATATTGATTACAGATTGAAAATATATATTAATTAAATAGAAATTGTATAATTAAGGGTTTATCAAAATCTAAAATGTGGCATATTCCGCTTTCAGAGTGATATGTTGTATGTGAAACAAATAAAACTTATCTTGTTCCTCTGAAACCAATGTGCATGATGGAATTAAATATGTAGACTTTTCACATGAATGCTTTAATCATATGGTTGTTTTTAACTCTATCAATTTCCAGGTGTTTTATCCATAACTGGCTTATCGTTGGAACAAATAAATATTTCTTGATGAATGTTGTTTGATGGTCGGTTTGGTATTGCACTATAAAGTACATTTTGATATGTATAAAATTTGGTTCAATTATATAGATAATAAATTATTAACATGAATTCAAGTTCAAAACAAAAGGTTCGGTATATTATTTTTTAATGTTTGAATTAACAACGATAGAGTCATGAATATTATTTTAATCACTCATTATATTTAAGTGGAAGGATTTATTTTAAAACTGTAAAAAACATTGAGAAGGTATGGACATCATCCCATGGTTAACCATTTGTTGATAGAAGGTATGATTTATTGACCAAGTATTGGCTAGCCCATTTAAGGTATTGAGAAGTCCAAGATGTTTTATACTTATTGATAAAATAATTAATTTATGCATTCTATGTAAATGCATTATCCATATATCTCCATAATTTTGAAAAAATATTCTTTCATTGTAATAATAAAACAAATAAATTATCTGACTCTATTGGTACTTGATATTTATATAATTATATGCATGCTTTTTTTTCATAAAACAGTTGCATTGTTAGAATATATAGTTTTATTTTAAGAAAATCATTTTCCCAAGATTGTAAATGTATGGATGGTGAGCCATATTTGGATGGCGATAGTTAAAGATTTTCTTGTGATTTGTATAAGCCTTTCTCTTGATGAAAATTCAGAATAAAACTGTATACAGTTTGAAGCATTTTACTTGTTTTTTGACATTATTGACATATTTTAAAAAAAAACATGTGTGGATGTCAGACTTCAATTTGGGATGTTGGTATGGGTTTGATAATCATTCCACAGAGACTGAATAATTTAGTGGCTTTGATATAATTCACAGGATAATATCAGTTTATAATTTTAACATATTCATTTAAGAAGTGGAATGGTTCATGTGATATCTAATATGGTGATAAATTCCTTTTCTGTTACAAGCAGTATCTTGTTTGTCAGCCATTTGTTTCAGATAAGGCATTCTAGTTGAGTACATTCATTTAATACTGAGAATTATACTAAGTGAAATAGTATGTGATGACATAATGGAGTGATTTATTGTGGTATATTTCATTACGTTTCTTATTCTGATCCAAAGTTCAAAATTTCTTGCTTGGAAAAATGAACCAATGAAATATTCTATGATCTGCATTAGTTAGAATTTTTTTATCGGGATGTATTTTAATTAATATGATCATGAGTTATTCTTGATATCTTATATTTGATATGCTCTTTAATTTTTTAAAGATATTTAATTATTTCCTTTGCTGAACTGATAGAATAAGTTAAACCTACTGTGATTTCATTGATATAGTAATGAGTGGTCCTTATTTATGTTTGATGTCATATAATAGTTGTTCAAGTAACTTTTTTTTTTAATATTATGATGCAAACACGATGGATTGAATATCCTACTAATATCAAGTGTTAGACATATCATTTATTTTATTTTTAGTGGTCTCAATGGGAATCCACTAATGAAGCATATACATATCGTATCCTAAGGGGACTCTGTCTTTGCCTATCTGTCTATATGTCTCTCTCTAAATTTGTATCAATAATATTAAGTGGGATTCTTGAGAAAGGGATATGCCATCTGTTCTTCCCTTATCAGGTCACTGTACATCATGTCCATTGGGGATATCGCTACAACCATTTGGTCTGATGAGAAAGTACATCTTGATAGCCCATCAGCAACTGTGCTGAAATGATAAAAGGTAGAAGTAAGATGTAATGCGTCCACTTCTGTGCTGCTAACACACTCACCAAGAAATATGTTTCATATTCTGATTTTACCTAGATTTGTTTAGGTAAAGCCTTGCTGAATTACTTAATGGGTCTTCCTTTTGTCTTATTACAATGTCCACACAAATACCATATGCACCATTTTCACAAATGAACTCTATGTTAAAACCCAAGTATTGCTCCTCCCCTCCATGAGTTATTTAAATGTGACTTTGGCTTGGTCACTAAAAAAACATCTTTTCATTAATTTTATGAGAGGAGGTGCAATACTCGTATTTTTTTTTTAAACCTTCTACAATAACCCCTAAGCCCCAAGAGTCCTCTAAAGCGTTTTATAAACCTTCTATAATGCCCGCAGAGCTTGGAGCTACCCAATTCGTCATGGCTTCTACCTTGAACTTGTCTGGCCTTACTTCTTATGAGATCCAATGTCGTAAGAATTCAAGGTGATTAAAACCCTGATGACATTTCTTTGGATTGAGGTAGAGGAGTTTGCTGTCCAGAATTTGAAAGCATGATGAAGGTGAGGTCCATTTGGATAAGAAATGGATAGAAATTTGAAGTTTGATCCAAATGTATTACTGCATCGCTCCTCCTCCAAAGTGTATGATAACTTTTTCAATCAGGATTTGTTGCTAAAGACTTTAGGATCTCAAAAGTATTTTTCCATCCCATCTCAACATCCCTTCAATATCTTCTCCTCTGAAGGTTCAAGCTTCTTGTTTATACTTTTTCTTTCTTTCTGTCTTCAAGGCTGGTATGCTCAACTCTTCCATGGTTTTTCTTGTGTTTGTGTTTGCTGTTATCTCTCACACATATTCATTGATTTTTGCCTTTTCCTTGGTCTCTCCTTGCACTTTGGTTTCACAGAATTGCACCAGCAAGGTGCGAGATAACTTTTTTTGTTATTTTTTGGTTTTCATCACCTGCCATCTTTATCTTTACATCAATTATTGCCTCCCACCATTGCATTGCTTATTTCATCTCAGAGAACTCATTTTCCTTGAGTCCCACCCTCACTTCCACATTCTTTAACGTCATTATGTGCCAGAATCAATTTTTTATAACACAAAAAATATTGAATTATTTCTATGCAAGTTGCAAATTTTTATGCTTGTAAAAATTTATTTGTGGGTGCTATCAAGATTAAAATTTTACATCTATTTTTACGGTAAAAATTTGATATTTGTGAACTCAATGGTTTTTAATAGATTTTTTGACGTCAATATTATTAAGGAAACTAATTATCTGAATTGAAGGATATCTATTAAGGATTGATTGAGATTTGATTCTTGGAGATATCAAATTTACAATTCTGAATATATAAATTTATTACATTTTTATGCCTTAAGACTTATATTAGAGTAAATGATTAGTATATTATAGTTGTAAAAATTGGAGACCTGCAGGTGTTGCCATACGATTTAATTTAATAATGAAGAATCAAAATCTTGCTCAATGATTCAATACACTAATCATTGCAAAAGGTGAAATTATGGCATCACAAATCACAATGCCATGATGCCTAACCATTATGACACTTGTCTTATTCATAAGGGTGAGATGGATCAATGAAAAAAGACCTGATTAAAATAGTAGTAACTATGATTAAAAAATCAAGAGAAAAAGGTTAAAAACATTAATAAAAATATATAAAGTTTGGTGGTACACGTGAACCATCTGAATAGCTTAAATGTACAATGATGCTGATGTGGCAGGAAAACATGTCAATTAATCATTGGAGGTTAATTGGCATTTTCTCATGCGAATGACATGCATCAGCATGTCATGTAATGTAAAAGGAAAGAAAAAGAAGAAATAAAAAAGATGGTGACGTGGCACGCGATGACGCGCTCCCACACTCTGATAATTAAATAATAAAAATAAATGGCATTTTTGTGATGTAACACGATTCAACGGAGTCGTCGGATTGGTTTACACCACAAGTACAGGCTAATGATATGCGTGGGAAAATGGTGCAAGTATTTAGAAATTCAATGAATAATACTTGAAAGTCGCCAACTAGATCAATAGGAACACTAGATGGACACTAGGGGTCTAGGGCCGGATGAGCTCCCAATGACCTGACGGAACTTCTCGAAGACTGATGTGGTGGGGGGACAACCACTGCCCGAAGGTGTCCACAACCGTCACCGATTTTGAGTCTAATCCGACACCAAAGAAAGAAAACTCCTATTCTCAACTATGAAGTGGCTAATCCTGAGTATAACTCTCCGGTAGTGGGATGATGAGTGCGGTACTGAAGCAATTAATTAAGCTGGAAAATAAAGGGGACTGGAGGGGGAGAAAATGACCTGGTGAAAGCTCCTGTAGGCAGACAAGGTGCCTAGAATGTTCGGAGGGCAGGAAATCCTTCAGCCGGATTTGGTCGTACTTGCTCGCTCTTCACCAGTTTGGCGTGGTCAACAAATGACCGATAACGAGTCCCATTGACTGATAACGATCTAAGGAGAAGAAATCCCGTGGGTCAAACAACTCTTGGGCGGTCAAATGTGACCGCACAGAAGTTTAGCAGTCCCCTGACGGTTGTTGTATTGTTTCTTCAAACCAGGAAGATAACCTCGTCCGACAGTGGTTGTTGGTCGACGACAGTCAGTATCCGCGTCCCGCAGCGACTGGATGAGCTAGTGAGGGAAGTTTCTAGAATGCAACAAAAGTTGAATGCTCATCGACCGATGTCAGGACTGATCCACAGAATGAAAGTTTCGGTCGGCACCAAGATGAAAGTTTCGAATGATGGCCCGGTTAACGTCGCGTGTGGCCATAGGTCGTGGCCGATCTGCAATCACGTATATTCTAAATGACTGTGATTCAACTTTCTGAGCATTCTGATGATGAATACGGCTTCACACTTGGAGTCAGGAGTCCGGTGATGCTTGAGTACTCCAACGAAGGTGGGACATGGAAGAAACTATCAATGGCGGCAACAATGACTGTCTTCAGAGGTGAGATCGTTCGCCGCGACAGTGCACAAGCGCTAGTGGCTCCAAACTTCCTTCCTCTTCCTTGTGACAGAATTAAGAGCATAGATAGTGGATCTCCTTGGGGATTGGAGAAGGGGACTTCAACATGAAAGGAAAATTCCAATTTCAAGGCAAGAAATCCAAGGGTGCATTAGGGCATACCATCCTTTACATAGGTAAGGGTGGTTTCCCTAATGGGCCATTAGGGGAATTGTTCAATGAGAGACATTCCCCAAATGGGCTACTTAAAACAAAAGTGACACAAAACAGGACAAGACACGGACCCAAACACGGGCCATAAAAGGTTCATGAAACAAAATGCAGAAATAAGTAAACTGTTGGGGCTGGTCGTCAAGCTGTGTACTTGAAAGTTGGGTCCTTTGCGTCGGCTCAGGCTCCACGACGTGGCTGCTGGCAAGTCTGGAGCGACGGATCACAAAAAATACTATTTATTTTTATTATTTAATGATTACAATATGGCAATTGTTCCAATGATGAAATCAATAATACTGTATATATTGACTGTCAATGGAAAAAGGAGGAAGCACTGTCGATGATGATAAGGATAGAGAAAAAAGGACAACAATGATTTCTCTGATTTCAAATCTTGATATCTGATGATGCAGAAGACTGATGGAGCTAAAATTTTGAGGGTCGCTTCATCTTCACCCCTTTTTCCATCCATGACCTCTGATCTATAAATAAAGGTGTAGATATTTGTCAAATTTATCCTTAAACTTGAAAGCTAGTTGAGTCTCTAAGATCCATCAAGCTTGTTATTCATGTCCTTGGTGTATGAGAAGAGGCACATAGAAGAGGGGAAACTTACATGCAGTCTCAAATCTCCATGATCTTGGTAAATTTAAGGATATATGGCAAGTATCATAGCCATACATTGATTTTATTCGACATCTTCGTTAGCTTACATCATTTTCACAGTGATGTTCCACCATCACATTATGCCTGTAAATGCTCTAATCATGTCCTACCATTTTTACGTTTCTGTTTTGTCCTCATCTCTTTCATCATTACCTTAGATGACTCAGTCTTTATCTCTATTTTGTGCATTACTCTCATTATTGTTACTCCATCCTTGCTCTTGCTGGATCTTCTAGCTTCTAAGTATCGCTATCTATTATCATTATCTGAATTATATTACTAATTATCACAGTCTCACCTTACATTTTCTCACTGCTTGTCTTCTCTTGATTATATACGTATCTCATGTCAGTAATCACTGTTTAAGGAATAATAAATTCTAAATAGCGTCCCCCTATGGAGTGCATATGTACTCATCACTAGCTTAATTTACTTGGGTACCAGTTTATATTTTCATTGATGAAAGTCAAAATGACCAACGACAGGTAAGACCCTAAAATTTCAAGTTATCATTATTCTGCTGCCTATGACAGAATCTTGATTAATCAAGAAACATTTCATTAAAGGGTTACTCACTTGAGTAGCTGAGATAATCTTCAATCCTTAATTCATGTGAATCTTGATCTTTAATAGGTTCCCTGTTAACAGAGCTTGATGTCAAATACAACTTGCTATTACATTATTCTTCCCAAAAATTGACCTCTTGCTCGGTGCCCTCTGATATGCTTTAATGTCTTATTTGTATGTCTCACACCCAAAAGGAAGTTAGCTATCTGTTTATTAATTTTTGATGTGAATTTTGACATGGCACTAATCTTCCTCCTATTATGACTATTCTTTCCTTATTTGTCGGTTGTAATTACGCCCTTTGATATTACTTTATTGGTATCATGACACTTACCCAATAAAAAAATCTAAAGAACAATAAGATAAGATGGTTTTTTTCAAAATAGATGATCAAAATAAAAATTAAAAAAAATATTTACCATGAAATCTTACTGAAAACGGATCAATTAACACATTGACACCCTTTTTCTCCAAGACTTAGAATTACATGTGCAGATAATCTGGGAAACATTTCTCAGTTAAATTCATACTTTTTATGCATTCTGTATGACATGAAGTTGCCACTATAATTAATTTATTTATATTTCAGCTCATGAATATAAAATTTCAACATCATAAATTGGAGAGAGTTATTTGAGAAGCCTTAATTTTGTTTGAGAATTTTATTCATTAATTCCAATGAAAGGGTTGAATGCTTATTAGTAAGAGCCATTGAATATTATTTGTGTTTCACAACCTATTTGGATATGTAAAATCCCTTATCTGTGAAACACTATTAAAACCTGATTATTCTAACAGAACACTGGCGATTTATAGTGTAGATAGAGGAAGAGAGATATAATCAAAAGTCCATAACTTTACAACTTCAGAACTAATACCTGATGATACAACATGAGTGTATTTATTTAATTTTGAGTGTATTTCTGTCTTCCTCTCCTTCATCTATCCATGGTAATGGATGTAAAAGTAAACCCCCCTTATCTTTGTAAAGAAGGAACCATTGGATTTTATTCCTATTTAAATGTAAAAGAGTGATTTACTTACTCAAAATATTGTTCAGACCTAATCTTTACTTTAGAGTGTGAAGGATTCCAGGAGCCCTCAACTGAACAATAGTCATGAAGAAAAATCACTATTTGGCCCATTGGGCACATGCTTATGACGTTGGTATAAACTTTTATTTTTTTGTCTCATTTTTTAGTCTTTCTCCAAGATTATGTTCTTGGAGGATAGTTAAGGTTCCACCTTTTCTCATGCCACCATTGATCCCACTGCTCGTTGATGTGTATCCATCATCCACTTTTGTCCTAATTACTGTCACATCCGCATTGCTTTCTCCACTTCATCACTTGTTGGTGCTTATCTTCACCATTACCATTCTCAATCTAAGTCGGTGATTTGCAGTCCCCGCTTAACTGTGTTCACATTTACTATATGAACCATATCTGGCAAAGAAATTTTAATTATAAATAATTAGTAGAAATCATTAGAAATTTATATAAAATTCCAAAAATTATTTAATGAGTTTCGATGAATTAGCTTGATCAGAATGAATGTTTTCTCACCATATTAGAAATATTTTGATTTTTCTCACTTGTTTTCTTTCTTGCAATTATAGTTAAATATTGAGAAAATATAAATTTCATTTTTACAATACCTGCTCTGTGTGGATTGGAGTCTTACTTGCTATAAGTTGGTAAATCAAACTATAAATAATATGGGTCAATCATAAATCTGAAAAAATTATTTAAACTTCATTTTAGGTTTATGATCATGTGTTTTGACCCCCTATGTGCCTAAGCTTCACCTTTGGTACTCGAGATGAAGGCCAAGAGGTATAAATCTTTATTTGGGAATGTCTTGACACGTCTTTTTTCTCTTTCATCCATTTCACTGTCTCCTTTTCTACTTAATGAGTCACAAAATATGTTAAATAAGCTAGTCGTTATCTACTGATGTTGCAATCTCATTTTATCAGCATTTGTGATTGATATGTGATTAGCATGGTGTGACCTATTCAAGACATTTAGATTCATTTTAATAAAACACAATCCATGTGGATTGATAACTCCAAATTAAGGGGTTTAAAGTTGTTTTTTTTATTCTGACGTAGCCAACAATATTTATGAAAAATTTCCACTTAAATACTCTATAATTAATATAGGGCAAGTAAGGGGTCGATCTATAGAGAGGCAGAAATTTAATTTTAGAATTTCTCTCAAGCTTGGAACGAAGGAAATGAGTTGAAAAAAGATAATTATAATCTCTGGGGTTTTTATGTATTTTTTTGTTAATTTATGTAATTTCCTATATGCTAAATTGAGGGAGAAATACAAATAAAACCAATAAAAATATTTTAGAGTAATTTTTCGTAATTTTTATTAACACTAGAAATAAAAATAAATATTTTTTGAATTTTCTGGAATTTAGTTAACACCAAAAACCACTAGAAATATTAAAAATGAGAGTTATATATATTTTTTGATTTTTTGTACTTGTTAATATCACTGAAAATTGATTATATTAATTTTAAGGATTATTCCTGATTTTGTAGGAATTTTTAAATGCATAAATAATTTTTAAATTTTTTGTCTGATTTTCGTCATTTTCTTATAATTTTAAATGCTAAAAAATGGGAACTCACTTGCTCCGATGATCGCCGATGGTGGTAGCGGTGTCGTGGGGGTGATGGCGGCAGTGACGGTGCGGCGGCGGCAAGAGCGTTGGTGTGGCGACGGCAGCGGACCGGGTGGGCCGGCAGGCCTGGTGTGGCCAGTATAGGCCTGGTGATAGTGGGTCAGCCAAATTAAGGCAGCCTATTGGGTCAGCCCAATTGGGTCAGCCCAATTAAGGCAACCTCTTGGGTCAGCAAAATCAAGGCAGGACAATTAATTTTACTAAGTCCTTCACAATGCGTTTTTTTGCCCGAAATGATGGAATTCAAAATCAATTTTTTCTGAATTTTTTAAGGAGGAATGAAGAATGATTCAGAGAGATATTGGAATGGATTTTATGGAGAGAAAATGATTAAAATTTTATAGAGAGAGAAAATGAAGAGAGGGTGTACAAGAAGTTTGAAATGGAATTTGAAGGTGCAAATGAAGTAGGGTTTTCATGAAATTTTTATGAAATGAACTAGGTATATTTATGAACTTCTAGAGAGATAATTAGTCAATTCTGGAGAGAGAAATAAGGGAAAATGAATGGTTAGAGTGAGAAAGTGATGGTTTTAAAGGGTAAATGATAGAGAATGATGGGGAAAATGTAAATCTGGGTTCCTAAAATATCAATGCAAGTCTGGTAAGCCCTAAATGCTTCCAATCAAGTCTGGATTATTTTTTTTCGCCAGGATAGGCCTTTTTAAATGCAAACAAGAGACGAGATTGAATGAAAACTTCAACAAACTTACATTAAGTAGGCTGAACAACCTGGATTCTGTAATTCTCCTTTGTGGGCTTGAGTGGGCCTATCCCTTTGTGCATGTGCGGCCAGCTTGCGCTTGCATGCCGGGGGGGCTGCCCCTTGCCGGCCGCAGATGGACCTGAATGCCATGTGCGCTCACCTGCTGTGTGGCTGGCTTGGGCACTGGTACGCCTAGTCGGCTCCTTAGCCAGCCCATTGTCCCCTTTATTATTATTTTTACTTTTTGTATCATTCTTCATTCTTTCTCTCTTCACTAATTCTTTCTTTTACTTTGACTTCTTCTGCCAGAAATATAAACTGAAATACTGATGGGGGGCCTTCGCATTAACCTCCAAACAGGATGATGTCAACCACATCGCACCATTCGAGCCGACGTTAGTGGTCCCGAATTTAACCTAAACACAGGAAAACATTTTTATTTCCTTGTATTTTGATTTCCTGGATGATGTGGATTGGGCTACCATGTTTTGGGCCTTATTCATTGATTTCTTTCATCTTCGTGTCAATGTACATTAAGGGGAAGTATCTTCCCTTATCTTGCGACGGTTTCTTCCCCTATGTTGGCCCACTTGAGCATCCTCCCTCCCTATATAAAAGGATGACATGCCTAAGGATTTCTCCGGTTGTCATTTGAAAATTGAAAAGTATCTTTCTTCTTCTAGAGTTTGTGTTTCGTAGAATGTAGTAGTTATCACCCGTTGGTCTTGATCGGGACGAGATCATGGCCTCGTTGCACGCGCCAACTTCACCACGTTGAGACCACTCCGTGGAAGAACCGCCGTTGATGACCACCCCCCATGCCCTATCGAGTTTCTTGTTTTTTCATCCAAGAATTCCCTTCTGGAGATGAAGTTTCAAGATCAAAATTCGCCCAAGAACTCCTTGGGTGATCTTGCCACCCAGGTCGTTGACAAGGAGCTTGCAAGTCCCCTCACGCTGCCACGTTCCTGCACCTTGTGTACTGCAGCCACACCCTGTTGCCCTTTCCCACTCGCCGCCGGCCTCTTGGGCGCGATTGCTCCTCATCGCGCGTGCGTAACCCCACCGTCGTCCGCTGCGCCTGCACTCTCTTCTCACTGTGCCCACACTCCATCACGTGCACCCAAGTCATTTGCGTGCGTCGATTCCTCCATGCCCCGGTCACGCATCTTTCAAGCACGATCACAGTGCGCCCGTCTACACCGTTACATGAGCGTGCCGCGACTATCAATGCACCGCCCTTTTGGCCCGTACGCACATGCTGATTGCCCTCGAACGACCAGCATCTGAATGCCTTCTCCTAGATTGAGTCAATTGATACCACACCCCTACGTTCCTTGGTGGAATTTCATCGCTGTTCTGCCGAATTGATGCTGGCCAATATACTTCTAACACAACTAGAGGAATCTCATCGTTCTAAGGATTAACCCTCTCAATCAGGTACCATTGCTCCCTTCCTTATTCAGTATTATTACTTTGTACAATGCCGTCTTCCACTATTAGTTCCTCTGCCGGGGAATTTCAGATACATTACATAGGATGGCCACTGTTGTCGAGAGTTAGGATTTTCTTGTGGTTTTTGTTTGAATTGCTAGATAGAGAGAGTACTGGACGCCAACGGGTCATTGTACTCCTTGCGTCATAGCTCATCTAGATATCAATACGGGTTGTTGGGAGTCCAATTGTGATTATTCCCTTTCGTGAATCAATTTGAAATCAGAGTTCTAAACTCAGCAATTTGCCTTATCTTCTCATCAAGAGTCATTTTCTTCATAACTTTACATACATAACTTTGGTGCATTTTCTGATTTCCTGTGTTGTAACACATACCGTTCAATCCCGGCGACATCATGTTACATCAAATAGTAGATAGATCATTATAAATCAAACATATTTTTTTTCCAAGAAATTCTTGAGTATGTTAAACATGTATAAAAGATGACATCAAAATGCAATTTTTTTTATCATTTTCTCTATTTAGTGCATGAAATGCAATATTTTATAAAATTGGGGAAAATACACATGGAATTATCCCAAAATTACTTTAAAATAAGTATAAATACATGACATATTTTGGGTTTATCACACAGGAAATAATTCACCATAGGATAACTATGGCATTGCAATTCGCAATGCCATAATTATCCAATTATTGCTATTCTTTTACACATGGGCGTAGGGGTCGAGATTGACTTTCATTATTGCTATTTTTTTAAAAGACGGAATGAGGATGCTAATGTGGCCCGATAAAATACCTCGCTTTATGTTCAATGAACACACTCTGCGAATCGATCTTTGTGTATAAATAAAAAATTGAAGTACCTTTTTTTTGCATTAATTACACCGCAGCGCCAACGCTGATCGGAATACATGACATGCTTTCAGCCATCCAACATGTATATTCACTTCCTCATTTAATAGTAATTGATTACCTTGTTTTTAATGCGCAAGACATGTGGCAGCACATGATAAGATGGCGAAGAAAACAAGGGAACCTACTGGTAAATCAGAATACAAAATTTTATCTGAGTGGCGCCTGCGTGGAGGAGATAGAAAATTGAATCTGGCAGTTGAGATTAAAAAAATTAAACGACGATATATTGAGATCGAATCGTCTGATGGAGCCCAAATGTGGAGCGTATGTTCGTCTTTTCACCCTCTGATAAGCCTAAAATTAGTTAATCTAATTCAATTAATATTTTCATTGGAATTAGGCTTATGCAATAAATTTTAATTTTTACCCTTAATCACAATTGGAAAGTGTAAGATGAGAAAGGGGTCGAACCACAAGGAGGCACTTTCTCAAGAATTTTCCATTATATATATATATCTGAATTTATTTAGAGAAATAACTAATTATGTTCTTATTGAGCCCTTTTTATGTTTAATTTTTTTTTATTACTAAACGGTATTTAGATTCTTTGATGGCGCACGCCATCAAAGATCGTCGATGACGTCGTCCGTGCCGCCCGCCACCGTCGTCGAAGCTTGGATGAAAATTGCTCGATTATCACTTTTTCCTTTTCATTGCTCTTTCTCTCGTGTTTTATGTGTTCCCTTCTCGTTGTTGTGTTTTCATCGTGTTTGCGACGCGTTCGGCACGTCCCTCATCATCGACACAGGAAGGGTCCTTAGCCATTTTGGACCCCTTCCTTGTGCGTTGTCTCTTGTTTCCTTTCTTTTTATTTTGTTTTACATTCCCCCTTTTATCATGTAATGAGGGGGCCCATTATATCAGGGCCCCCTTAATGGAACCCTTTCCCCTTTTGGTTGACCCAATTTGGGGGCCCATTTCCTCTCCCCTTTACAAGGGAATAGGGGGCACCCTAAAAGAATCAGACCAGGAAGAATCGAATTTGAGTTGTTTGTTATTTTGTCTTGGTCTCACCCCCTCCACCGAGAGAAGAAAAGAGGGGGGAACGGTGAAGCACCCCAGGGAGGTAGCCGTTAGAAGGGATGCAAGGGAAAATCGCATCGCCTATTTCTCTTCCCTAGCTTCCTAGCAGCTCCGTCCACCGTGGAAGACCAAGAAAGCGGGAGCCCTGCCGTCCACGGTATTTGGCATCTGCCTGGTCAACGGTCGCCCCTCGCCGCACACGGGAGTTGTGATCTCTTAATACAGCACTGAAGATTCACCATGCACGTGAATTTCCACTGGGAGGAAGGCCCGATGGAAATTGAGTCTTCCTAGCGCCGCAGGCCGCTCCAAACCTCGATCGGTCAGAAGACAAGAATACAAAATTTGACGCTACCGTTTACACCACCCTCTGACAGGAATGCCCCCGCCTAATTCCCGTGTTCCCTTGAATGAGTCGATTCTGCTCGCCCTGGGTCTTGGCCGATGCCGGGAATCTCACTGTCACTACACACTTCCGATTGGCTTGCGGGTGGTCTCCCGGCGACGCTTCAACCTGCCGTGATCAGCCTGCCACCACAGTTGTGGCTAGTTTATCAAGGGGGACTAGCCGTCGCCGTGCGCTGTTTTGAGACTGGGAATTGATATCCCAGCGCAATCGGACGATGGTGGCAAATCGTGATGACCGTTTGAAAGGGATCTGTGAACTTGGCCGCGGATTCAAGGACGTCTAAGCCGCCATTTGGCGGTAACTGATTGTTGCCACTCCCACGAGCTCAAGACCGCTTGGGCCGCCTACTGTAGGTTAACCCCTCGAGTCTGGTAGAGCTGCTTGAGCCGCGATGCTGTCGCTGGCCGCGCTACGTCCTCACTCCTCCGCCCCTTCACCTATGCTCCGGCATCTTTGCATCGCTCGTCGAGCCACCATCCACTCTTTGGAGCCTCTCCGCCCCACCTGCTTCGGTAGACGCCAGCCATTGACAAATCCTGCACCACGAGCCCCGCCGACAAGGTACGCGGTCCTCTCCCATCGCTCGTTTATTTACCTTTTGTAGTATATTTTTGTCTTGACTCCACCATGCTCGGGCTAGGTAGGTGAGAGAGGTTTTGAGAGAAAACTGTGACGTATTTTGAGCGTCTTACCATTACAGACGAGTACATCCGTTACGTGCGAGCCTTGCAGATTGATTCCATCTGGCTGTAGAAGCCTTTGTCGCTCTGAGGAGGTTTGAGAGGCCACTGTCGCCATCACCCGGCGACCCATCCAAGCTTGGAGTTCGGCGCCTCCCTCGAGTCGGAGCCTGCACGTACGACATGTAGAACACTTATTTATTGCATCATAGTTACATTGACCCGTTAGGGTTCACCTTTCGGACGACAACACCGTCGAAGTTCGATACCACCATCACTTATCGCCACTGAGCCATCATACTAGGTGTCGACCGGACAACGCCCTAGACGACGTCTGACATCAAATTGGTATCAGTGCCAGGCTGTGGACGCTCACATCACGTCTCCGACATTGCCTACATTTCTGCATTGCATCATCTTTTCAAAAACCATATAGCCCGCACGGACTGCACCCGCCGATGCGGGTGTCGCCGGATAGCCCGGTCCACGTGAGCATGGTCACCGATGGTCCCAACGCACCTCCCTGCGGTCACTAGGTGTTTCGTCACCTAGTGAAAATGAGGATAGGGCGACGACTCGGGAAGGCTCCTGTCGATGAGTTTTCACACGGGGCCGCCGCCGCATGCGACCGAGGATCAAGACGTGACCAAGGAAGAATGGGCCGACAGCACCGACCCCAGGAGGACCTGTCCTAGGAGCAAGGGGCGTATCTCCGCACCATGGCCGCCCTAGCCGAGCGCGTTGAGCAGATGCTTGCACGCCTACCGCCTCTAGTACCCGACGCCATACCGATGCCCATGGCTCAAGAGCGAGCCAGCGGCCCACCCCAGGTCACGCGACACCCGGATCGTCCAAGGAGCCCTACGACGACGATGAGACGAAAACGTCCTGCGCCCCTACTTTCTTGAATGTTTTTAAAATGCCAAGACATGGGCAAGAAGTACAAGCCCACAGAGGTTTTTTGAATAGTGAAGAACATTCCAGATTGACTCTTGTTCAAGATCTTAGTGACAATATTTTTTCTTAATATGTTTCTCATCTCATATGCCATCTTAGATATATACATCCAAATAAAAAATTTCCCCAATTCTTTCCACTTCTTTCTCTCAGATATTTCCTCTGCTTTCTCTCTCTAGACTTGAAAATTAACTTTTAATAATTCAATTCCATGTCTACTTTACCTAACCCTAAAGTTTCACATGAAAATTCATCCATCTTGAGTTTCGATTTTAAATTCAACTGTTTTGCTTAATAATACTTAATTAAATACATAAAAGTTCTTTCATATAGTCATTTTTTTGCTGCAGCATGTTATCTCAGTTTTACTAAAGTTATAAGTCAGTAATTTTATGTCTGAACTTCTTTGTCAGAAAATTGAACTTTGAATAAAAAAATGTATAAATATATTTCAGTTACTATATATAACACTTAGGTTTTTTAAACTTTATACAAAACAAAAACATGGGAATTTCTTAAAATTTCCCTCCCTGTGGATCGAACCTTTCTCATCCTATTATTTTAAATTTAATAAAGGGAAAAATTAGAAATGTTGTTTCATAAGTCTAATTTTAATGACACATTTAGTTGAATTTGATTAACCAATTTATAGGCTTGTTAAGACTCACCTTATTGATTGGGTTAAATCGATCCAGTTATGACGATATAGTTAATTAATTTGCAAGGCCAATAAATATTATTGGGACGCTGGAGTCATTAACTAAACTAATACATGGGCCCAAAGGGTCACACGTAAATGGTCTTTTAGACGTCAGAAGATATCTTTAAGTTTCTGGGTTTTATGAAAAATACCAATTTAATATAAATAGGGGAAGGCCCTAAACAAATTCACCCAGGTCAAAATTATTCAGTGGCCTTCCCCTTCTTCTCCCTTCCTCCCACAGCTCCATTCCACCCTCAATGCGATCAGAATGGCGTATCAACAACGACGAAGGGTGAATGGAGCTCATCACATCGCCAAGATTATTCATTTCATGTTTTGTTTATGTCACTATAATTTCAGAAGTCTTCCATTGCAAATCGTTTTTAGTTCTTCATCTAGATCAAGGCCTATAGAGCCCAACAGTGTGGATATTGGACACGCGCTGATGAGCAGGAGTGAATGGTGCCATGCAAAAACGTGAGAGCCAGAGCTATTATCTAAGTAGATAACCTAGGGAAAAATACAAAAATCATGAATAAAAAATTATATAAGATCACACTTACCTCATAGGCACATGCTCAATGGGCTGAATTTCACTGCTCCTTGAATATTTTATTCTTTGGCATAAATTGTAGACCCAAAGGATAAATTGAATGAGAAAATCGCTCACCCAAATTTAGTGGGAATAAAATCTAAAGTTTTATTTCTTATATAAATGGGGGGATCATTTATGTCTGAGACCATTTATATATAGAGGAGAGAAAGATAGACCTACCATCATTATTTTATCTTGAAAATCCTTTTTTATAATAAGATGTCATCTTATGAAATTGACACGCTCTAGAACGCTGATTGTTCTTGTTCTTCTTGACCCACATCGCCACTATTGTGGTTGAATCCTCAGATTTCCCTAAGACTCCTCTCAGAAGTTCATAAATAAAATGTGTGTCCCATAATAATAACAATAATACTTAAAGTTAGAGAACTAATAATTGGACATAACTAATGATTTTATTTAATCCAAATAAACTGGATTCGGATGGAGGAAGGATCAAAATAAATTAAAGTAAAATGCATTAAAAGCCCTTAACAATATTTAGATACATACCAAAAATTGTTTAATTAATATAGTTATGAATTTACTCAGATAAAATTTTAATACCAAAAATTTGGTAAAATTCAGAATATCATAAGAAAATACAATAACTTTTTTGGGATTTAATGACATGCATATATGGTCATTTGAATTAAAATATATGTTTGAAATGTGAATTAACAATAATACTTAAAGTTAGAGAACTAATAATTGGACATAACTAATGATTTTATTTAATCCAAATAAACTGGATTCGGATGGAGGAAGGATCAAAATAAATTAAAGTAAAATGCATTAAAAGCCCTTAACAATATTTAGATACATACCAAAAATTGTTTAATTAATATAGTTATGAATTTACTCAGATAAAATTTTAATACCAAAAATTTGGTAAAATTCAGAATATCATAAGAAAATACAATAACTTTTTTGGGATTTAATGACATGCATATATGGTCATTTGAATTAAAATATATGTTTGAAATGTGAATTAACAATAATACTTAAAGTTAGAGAACTAATAATTGGACATAACTAATGATTTTATTTAATCCAAATAAACTGGATTCGGATGGAGGAAGGATCAAAATAAATTAAAGTAAAATGCATTAAAAGCCCTTAACAATATTTAGATACATACCAAAAATTGTTTAATTAATATAGTTATGAATTTACTCAGATAAAATTTTAATACCAAAAATTTGGTAAAATTCAGAATATCATAAGAAAATACAATAACTTTTTTGGGATTTAATGACATGCATATATGGTCATTTGAATTAAAATATATGTTTGAAATGTGAATTAACAATAATACTTAAAGTTAGAGAACTAATAATTGGACATAACTAATGATTTTATTTAATCCAAATAAACTGGATTCGGATGGAGGAAGGATCAAAATAAATTAAAGTAAAATGCATTAAAAGCCCTTAACAATATTTAGATACATACCAAAAATTGTTTAATTAATATAGTTATGAATTTACTCAGATAAAATTTTAATACCAAAAATTTGGTAAAATTCAGAATATCATAAGAAAATACAATAACTTTTTTGGGATTTAATGACATGCATATATGGTCATTTGAATTAAAATATATGTTTGAAATGTGATATTATTATTAAAATTAGCTTGTTATTGGTGATTATGAGAATATTTTTTGAAAAGATAAACACCTCACTCAAATGCAGACTTAAAAACTTTAATGGGATAAACATATTTTCACCCTATTGAGGTGAAACACAAATGACTTTTGAAACTCTATTCATTTTCTATTTTTATTATATTATTGACCAGTTGTCATGGAATTTTTGTGTAGTATTTAATAATAACGTATGTAATAATGTTAAAATTTTATTTTGTATTCCCGTGAGAAAATTTATTATTAAGCTTTAATTGGAACATTTTCATGAAATAAGTATACAAATTTGATTTGGAAGGGGACTAGCAAACCTATGCCTGCTCATAGCGCCTTATCATATGAAACAAATAATCCAATGCCAAGGTGCTGGGAATCTGGCTCATTAGCTGGGTCATGTGAGACAAATAAATGGGACCATGTCTTTCGGTGAGAGATTTAATCTGCAGTTCCCAACATGAAAGGTCACCAATGATGATCGAGATGACTGTTCCGAATGCAGACTGTTTAGCCGATAGTTGAGAGAAGCACATCTTGAAGAAATCAATAATAGTTTTATTTATTATAGTCAGATGTAGTAGAATCATAACATGAACTTTTCTGGAAAAACCATATCATCTTACTCGCCAAATGAGTATTTCCTGATATATCTATTTTATGCTCTACTTTCAAAATTTGATCCTCGACTTTCCTCTTTGAAAACAGTAAAAAGAGGAGCATTCCAACGGCACATTGAGCAGGAATCGGGCTTGGGCGAAACGTTCAATGCAGTTGCATCATAAGGGAAACCTTTGCATTCTATTCTAAGTATTTCAATCAATTTGACTTGTCGATAGAGTTTTTTAAATATCACTACTCCACTGCTAGTTTTCCATAATTTATGCTATGATCCAAATGGGGTTCATCAAATTCCTGTGTGACATTTTGGGATTCCCATTGTCATGTCCTCTGATGCTTCCCATGTTCTTCTTGAATAGGTTACTCCATTACATTAATGGAAACAAAACTTTCACAACTTTATTAACCACAGAAATTCTTTAACGGGAGATCCCAAGAAAAACTGCAGTGACAATAAATGGTTCTTCTGGAAACAGAGAGGATTTATATAAATGTAGAGAGATAGATATATACCTGGAGAGAGATAGAGTTGCTAATGAGAGCAAAGGTCACATGGGATTCAAAATTCTACGAATGGTTTATCTTAATGCTTTGACCCGCAGGAAAACGAAGGCTTGCGGCTCACAGTATACTGATCTGTATAATGTCTATCCATATCTGTTTGTCTATTAAACTCTTTTTATCTCGATGTACAAAAGTATATTGCCTTCCCCTTTAATCACTACTCTTTTGCCTCCCCCATAATTTGTCGTCAGCATTGCGGCATTACATCTCTCTCTTATTCTACTTCTTTCCCACAATTTCTTCCTGAGAATCATAGTAACATTTGTCTCTTTCTCATTCCTTCTCGCTATTATTACACCTATTTTTCACAACTTTGTCCAAAAGCACTTGAATAATGTCGCGCTCTCCCTTATTAAAACTCTTTCACGCGATAAAACCAAATATTTAGCGTTCTCAAAGAAAAGTTGTAAATTTAATTCTTTTAATGTAGAAGCAGGAATGGATCTACAATTTGAAATTTGCATCCCATGAATCTTAGTACACTGTCGGTGATTGGCGTGACGAGCGACCCACTTTCACAATCCTGGGGGCAGACTTTTCCTGAGGTGGCCGGCTTCATCTTTATCCCTATATCTCTCTATCCTTCTTTGTACAGATCTCTCTCTTTACATACATACACCTGTCTAGAAAAATTCCTCTCTTATTTTAACTATTTACCCAGTTGTCATAAGCATCATAATAATCTATATAATACATCTCTATCTCTCTCTCTTCTCTTCTATTTATTCTGCCACGAAATATTGTCCCAAGTATTACGGTAGTTTATTCCTCTCCCTTATCAAGACTCTCTATTCGTTCCTCTCTCTCTCTCTTTCTCTATCCCCTCTTATCTTCCCTATCTCCCTCCGTATCTTTTTGTAACTCATTTCCACAACTTTCTCTGCACATGCATACATACGTATTTACATCTCTCCCCTATCTTCACTAGTCTATTTCCTCTAACTCTCTCAGTCTCTCTCTTTATCTCTCTGTCTTCTTATATGTTTTCTCCCTACTCTTGTCTATTCTCTCCCTGTATCTGTATGTGGACGCAGATTAGTAGACTGTATTTCTGTGTAAGAGCCCAAAGATTGTACCTTACAAAAGAATTGAAGTTTCAAAGATAATTTTTTATTCGTGCATGGCGATTCACCCACATATTGCAACCCTGTTGTCAGATTTTCTCGCTCTCAGTTCTTTGCCACCGTTTTCTCCATAGCATTGCAGCAGTATTATCTCCCTGGCTGACTCGAGCTCTATCTCCCTCTCTCTGACACTTTCCGACACCATGCCTAAAGCGATAAATTTGGTCCTCACCATCACAGTAATATTCATCATACCTGTATCCTTTATGAAGAAATACTCTTTGTTCCCATACCCTCAGTCGTAATCATTACAGCAGTATATGAGGGAACTGATCCCAGATCACGGTCGGGTCCTGCTGCACTTCACTGAAGACTCACGGCGAAACGGAATTCGGATCGGGTTGATCATCCAATTTCAATTCAAGATTCAGTTTTTTTTTCTTCTTATTGTTTCTGGAGAGTCTCGAGCTAGAGTGATCCATTGAGATTTCTGAGTTTGATCTGAGGGTTTCAGATCGATTCTCAGCCAACAATTGGTATCAGATCTGTTCTGAATCCACCGGACCTGCGGAGATGCCGAAGAAGGGAGAGGTTTCATCATCGGCCGACAAGATCAGCTTGGGAGAAGCTGATGCTGCTCAGAGTTTGCCGTCAGGTCATTTCCCGTCCCTCCTGTTTTTGAAGACGAACTATCGGTAATGGGTGATGCAGATGGCAGTTCACCATGATGCTAGCAGATTGTGGGAGGTTATCTCCGGCGAGGAGATGAATCTGAAGAAGGATCGACAGGCTTTGTTAGTCATCCTGTCTGCAATCCGGGAATACGTGATGGGCCAGCTCGATTCCAAGAAATTAGCAAAGGAGAATTGGTAAGTCCTGGGTGTTTTGAATCTTGGAGTGGATTGTATCATCCAGTCCAGAATTCAAGGGGTGCGGCGCCAATTTGAGCTCCTGACGATGAAGAAGGATGAAGCTATAAGTGAATTCACTCAACGCGGGATACCTGTTCTCCTCCTCCGTCCGGGTGCAACTCGGCGATGCTCTTACCTTCGAGATCTTCTCGAGAGTCCTTTGAGCCCTTTGAGGTGTGTCACGGTGCCTCACCAGGCCCTGGGTCACCTGCGAGAGTCCTCCGCCGTCCCTCTGCAGCCAGAGATGCTGAAATTGGGGTTCTCGGCTTCTTTTTAACAACCTGGGAGGGCTTCCCTTGGCCGTCTGATGGAAGGGGACGGCTCTAGGGGTCCTCCTAGGCCGTTGGATCGCCCAGCGGTCCCCCCTATTGGCCAAAAACCGCTTTCGGTCGCCGGTGTCGACGGCCAGGGGCGAGGGTGGACCGAAATGCCCCTGGCCGTCGGATATTTCTCATATACATCCAACGGCTGCGATTAAATCTTAGCCGTGGACCCCTGTTATGATGTACCCCGATCGTTGCTACGTTAGTGCTCCGTCAATGTCCACGTGAGCAGTCCACGTTGCCTTCGCCATCTACGATTCGTTCGCCGTAAGGCCCCGCATCCTCGTCAGCTAACCCGACCAATCAGAGGCCTGAAACATATAAAATAAAAACGTTAAACACTAAGAAGATCGGATGGCTAAGATCTAAACCCACTTATTTATAAAGGGCCGAAATGATATGGGCTTTGGGCCGAGTCGGCTCGAAGCTCAGTCTCTTTTTTTTTCCTTATTTTCTTAAGGTCCTGGCCCGTTAGGCTGCGATCGCATTCTCTCTATGGCTTGGCCCGATACAGACAAAATAAACATGGGATTTGCATCCCATATTGAAAATTTTATGAATAAAATTTACTATATAATATGTGCTGATTTACTTCAAATGAAAACAAAACACCTACCTCTATAACGCGATCTAAGCATGTACTGTTGGGCTTGTTCTGGGCATGATTTGGGCCTGTGCTAGTGGGCTGCTTGTGAATGTGCTTCGCCGGCGGCTGGGTTGGCTTGAGCGCTCCGCGCTTGTTGGCCCGGCTTCTAGCTTGAGGCTCGTTCAGTGGTTAGCTCCTGCCCCACCTCAATAAAATCCTTTTTCACCCTTTATTTATATATATATATATATTTTTTCTTTCTCAATAATATTTCCCTATTTCTTTCTTCAAATTAAATACAGATTTCGCCCCTGCGATTTCATAGAAAAGATACTAAATAGAACATGAGACAATTAAATATGTATTAAATGTATATTTCAACTAATAAAATATTTAAATTGTATAATGTGCATAAAATGACATTAAAATGCATTTTTTTAATCATTTGTTCTATTTAGTGCATGACATGCAATATTTCATAGAATAGGGTAAAATACACATTAACTAATCCCAAAATGCCTTTAAAATATGTATAATTTCATGACTCATTTTGGACTTTTCACTCTACAAGTTAGAGTTGGATGTTGTGGAGTCCTTTCATCTCTCTGAAGAAAGCAGTAGGAAGTCCATGTTGTGGCACTGCAGATTCTGTCATCAAAGTCTGCCCACCTTGAATCAAATGGCAAAAGATGCAGCGGTCAAAGACCTGACAGAGATTGAAATTTTGGAAGATCGATGTGCACCTTGCATCATTGGCAAGGACACACGGGCACCATTTCCAAAGGGCAAGGATAAATTGTCATTGAAGCCCTTGGATTTGGTTTATGCAGATATTTGTGGACCCATTTCACCTATATCACTTGGGGGTAGTCATTATTTTCTTCTGATAGTGGATGATCATTGAAGACTGATGTGGGTGGCCACGTTGAAGCAAAAGTCAGATGCATTAGCAGTCTTCAAGAAATTTAAAGCACTTGTAGAGACAGAGTAGGGTGAACAGATCAAGTGTCTCTGGATTGATAGAAGCGGTGAATTTTGGTCAGAGGAGTTTAATACCTTTTGTGACTCTCATGGAATCAAAAGGCAGTTGACGGCACCCTACACTCCTCAACATAATGGAGTGATAGAGAGGCGTAACAGGACAGTGATGTCCTTGGAGAGAGTGATGTTAAAAGAGAAGAATGTGCCTATGCAGCTACGGGTAGAGGCAGCGAACACTGTCGTCTATGTGATGAATAGATCAGCCACAAAAAGTCTTGAGTGGAAGACACCATATGAGGCATGGTCAGATAGGAGACCAAGAATTGATCATCTGAGGATTTTTGGGTCACTGATTTTTTTTAAGAAAGTCAGTGGACACCTGAAGAAACCGGAAGACAAAAGTCAACCAGGAGTGTTCGTTGGCTATGAGATTGGATCCAAGGCATATCAATGCTTTTTTCCAAAGAATTCTACAATACAGATCACTGGATATGTAATTTTTGAAGAAGGGAAATAATGGGATGGGAAGACTAGTCCATGGGTCAACACAGACACTGAACTGGTGGTCGCCAGTATTCCATCAGTTGAAGTTGATCAGATTGAAGAAGAAGAATTATTACCTACAGTTGATGATGTTGAGGAGGAGCCATCTTCTTCAAGTCAGAGTCAAATGGTTGAAAGATCCACCTCAAAGACTCCAGTGAGGATGAGATCACTGGAAGAAATCTATGAAGCCACTTCACCAGTAGCAGCATCTCATTTTGATGAGAATTGTCTTATGATCAATGAAGAACCATCAAACTATAGTGAAGTAGCTGTAGATGTAAACTGGAAACATGCCATGGAGGAAATCAGGTCAATTGAGAGAAATTAGACCTGGGAAGTGGTATCTCCCCCAAAAGACTGTAAACCCGTTGGCCTTAAGTGGGTTTACAAAGTTAAATGTGATCAGAATGGCAAAATTATAAGGCACAAAGGTTGACATATGGAAAAGGGGTACTCACAAAGACCTGGAATTGATTATGATAATTTTTTTGCACCTGTTGGCCGTTTTGAGACAATCAGGATTATCATTGGGCTGCCTGTACTCAATGGTTGGCACATCTATCACTTAGATGTAAAGTATGCTTTCCTGAATGGAGAAATTCAGGAGGAGATATATGTACGACAACATGAGGGTTTCACCATAAAAGGGCGAGAAGGTGATGCCCTGAAGTTGAGGAAAGCTTTGTATGGGTTGAAGCAAGCTCCAAGAGCCTGGTATCACGAGTTGGATGCTATTTTGAACTCTCTAGGTTTTTGCAGGAGCAAACTTGAACATTGTATGTATGTGAAGAAGAAGGCTCAACATAATTTGATTGTGGGTGTATATGTTGATGACCTGATTGTCACAGGTTCTGAGGAAGAAGAAGTGCAGATGTTCAAGCAACAAATGAAGGAAAAATTTGAAATGTCTCATCTGGGTCTGCTCTAATGGAAATATATGTGGCCGGCAAGCCAATCACACATTCCATATCTCATTCCATGTTCATTAATAGAACATATTCATTAAAGTGCACGTGTGATGCATATAATGAAGTCCACGAATACATGATCAGACTTAGCGAATTATGATGAGATCGTAATACGTAGATCACTAATATGATGAGTATGGCCGGTCCCGTAGCCATTACTGTGGCGACACTAAGGATAGATAGTGGGTGCTCTTTAGTGGAAAGAGTTCACTGAATTAATCCATACGAATCCCTGAATGGTATTATACCGAACTGTCAATCAGGTTGATTCACATCACGGTTGTGTAAGTGGTCCTTAGACCTGAGACACCACAGACGTCTTGTGAACGGACGGTTGTACTTTGGCTATGGCCAACGAGTTTCTAATCATGGGATTCTAAACGGTCTTAGTTCGGGTGCATCAAGAAGTACACGAAGGCGATCGAGTGGTCAAGATGGGATCGTCCACCCTCCGTATAAGAGGTGACAGCTCAAGGAAGATGATGCGATGAAGCCCTTGTCCAAGGCAGTGAAATATCGGAGAAGAGTTCTCCGATGATTTCCGAATGCATCAGTACTAACTCGGATGACTGATTAGGGTTTGATAGTTGACCATACCCTAAGTCGTCCAAGGAGCGTCAAGTGGATGAGGGATATACATACACGGTAACCGATGACGGACAGGTTCCTGAGAGAGTCGATACACACTCCTTTGTATCTTCTAGGACACGAGGTGTAGCTTGGAACCCCACGTGTCGGAGTCTCGACCTATCGATTGAGTTAAATTGATCCGACATTAATTAATCTATATGATGATGTAGTTAATTAACTTGGAAGGCCAATAAAGGTTAATGGGCCGCTGGAGTCATTAACTAGATTGATACATGGGCCTAGAGGGTCACACGCAAATGGTCTTTTGAACGTCGGAAGATAAACTTAAGTTTTTGGGGTTTTTATGAAAAATGCCCACTTAGTATAAATAGGGGAAGGCCCTGAACGAAATTCACGCAGGCCAGAATTTGTTTAGGGCCTTTCCCCTTCTTCTCCACTCTCCCCACAACCCCTCTCCATCCCTGATGTGATCGGGACGATGTAACGACGCCGATGGAGAAAGGATGGGGCTCGTCAACGAGAAGGAGGAGATCCGACGTGCCGAGGACTACGTGGATAATTCTAGAGGCTGCACACGTGAGCAGCTTGACTAAGCTCACTATGGAATCCAAGAAATCAGGGATGCGATCTGTGGAAAGGTACTTGGTTTCAATACTTTTATTGATGCCGTTCAATTTGCAAAAGTCTTCGCTGCGTATCGTTTTGTTTTGTTCATCCATGTCAAGGCCTCTAGAACCCAACATGCTTTCCTCTTACTTGGGAATTGAAGTGAAGCAGTCATCGACTAAAGTTACTCTAATGTAGAGCAGGTATGCTGCTAAACTGCTTAATTATTTCAAGATGGAGGAATGCAATTCTTCCTTGACTCTTATGGCAGTTCGACCAAACTTCAAGCTTGCGGTACCTCACTCACACATGTTCAGATCTTGTCTACAATGTGGGTGTTCTCAGCAGGTTTATGCAGAAACCCAATATAGTTCATATGCAGGCAGCAAAAAGATTTCTCAAGTATGTTATAGGAACCCAAAACTCTATATAAAAGAAGCCGAGGAGCTGCTCAGTTGATGGGCTACAATGATAGTGATTTTTCTGGAGATATAGTTGACATGAAGAGCACCTGTGGTCAGATCTTCATCTTGGGTTCAATGGTAGTGAGCTGGTGTGGCCTAAAGCAAAAAGTTGTAGCTCTTTGATCATGTGAAGCTGAGTACATACCTCTTTCAACTACAGCTTGCCAGGGAATTTGGTTGAGCAGACTACTAGGAGAGCTGAGAGGGGAATCACAGAATGCTATCAAGATCATGGTAGGCAACAATTCAGCAATATATCTGAGTAGAAATCCTGTGCATCATAGTTTGAGCAAGCACATTGACACAAGATTTCACTTCATTAGAGACTGTGTGGAAGTAGGACAGGTTGAAGTAAAATTTGTGAGGACTGATGAACAGATTATAGACGTTCTCACCAAATCATTGGGAGAGATTAAGTTTCAGGTTTTTCAAGACAGAATGGGGATTCAAAAGATTGATCCAGACATCCAGGATCAAGGAGCAGATTGAAGGAGTTGATCTCGGATCACAGTCGGGTTTTGCTGCGGTTCGCTGAAGACCCACAGCGAAACGGAATTCAGATCTGGTTATTTAGATCCTGATTGGGCCACGTGGACCCAAAGGTGGTTAATTCTGTTAGCTTTCTTTCTTTCCCTCTTTGGAAACTCGGGGCTGTATAAAAAGGCCCCAAATTGGTCACGGTTGATCATCCAATTTCAATACAAGATTCAGTTTTTTTTCTTCTTATTGTTTCTTGAGTTTCTAGAGCTAGAGTGATCCATTGAGAGTTCTGAGTTTTATCTGAGGGTTTCAGATCGATTCTCAGCCAATAGTATACACATCTAATATTACATGAAAACTCAAGGAGATCGTAGATTAAACTTCTCCGGCCATAGCTGAAGGTAAAAAAAATTAAGGAAGAAGATAAGTTCACTTCAGTAGTACAGATCTTTGCCTCTCTCTGTCCCACAAATTTGCGGTCACCATGACAGCATTACATCTAGGGTTTGACGGTCTTATCTGGTTCGGGTTTTTAGAAAATACCTAAATCTTACCTAAACTTTGGTCCAGTTTCGGTCTGTTCTTGTTTGGTCCGAGTCTGGTCCTAACAGGTATAGGTCTTGTCAGGTTGACTAGTTAATGTCATAGTCAAAGTAATAAAGTTATGTTCATAGTCATGTTAAATATGCTCTACATCCAGTGCCCACAGATTGTGAAATGGGGGGATGGCGGGAGTTGTGGGCGCGCATGATGTCGTACTGGGTGTAGACGGAGACGAACTCGCCGATGGCCATGCTGCAGGCGCCGGCGACGAGGCCGGCGAGGCCGGAGACGGCCATGGCCTTGGCGCCCTGGCTCACCGCGCCCACCATCAGCGACGCCACCGACACCAGCCCGTCGTTGGCGCCCAGCACCGCCGCCCTCAGCCAGTTGGCCCGCGCCATGTAGTCCACCTCCCCCTTCTCCAGATCCTCGCTCTTCTTCTTCTTCTTCTGCTTCTCCGCACCGCCGCCGTTGGTTCTACCCACCATCTCTGCCGGACTCTTCTCGGAGGACGACGATGAAGATGCTGATTATTGAAATTATTGTTGTTATTCGCACAGCAGGGTTAAACCATGAAGTGGAAGACGAAGAATAAGACCCAGAAGAGGATTCTGATGATTATTGTGATGGTGTAGGGAATCTAGAAATAGTAGTAGCAGGGTTAGTGGAAGATGGTGATGATGATGATGATTTGGAGCGGAAGGAAAACGATGCAGGGAGATCGAACAAGAGGCTGTAGGATATGATTGAATTGACAGAAATGAAGAGGAAGAGGAAGAGGATGGTGGCGATGATTGGGAGGAAGATGAAGGAAGGAGCGTTGATAATTAGAGGAAGGGGAAACGGAGGAAGAGAAGAAGTAAGAGGAGTGTGGAGAACACGCGTCGGGCTTATCCTTGATTTATAGATGTGAAAGGGGAGAAAGATGAAGGAAGAAGCTCGTCTGTGTCGGGGTACGAGTCAGCATGCACGGCGTTGCTGCATTTGATTGGGATGAAAGCTCGACAGTAGAGACGTGGGTTTCACGAGATTGCTTTAAACGAAGGCAACCGCGGCCGCCCATCGGATTAGACCGTTGCGCACGGAGTTTGATGTAAGCTGCGAAGCGGATCGGGTGGCGATGGCGTCTGGTTTGCACGCCCTCGATCTGAACGCAGCCATTAAACAAATGGCCTCGAAAGGGACGATGCGCTTAAACACATGGATATGTGCATATATTTATATCCCCACGGCTGTTGGCCTTCAGCAGAGTATCTCTCTTATTTCTCAAATTCCTCTCTCGCCTGAGGGTCGCAGACCAATGGAAGGGAAAAAATACAACCTTTTTCATTTCGTTCTGTGACACTTAAATAGAGAAGTCAGGAAACCACGTTCCTGACTTCGTGCACTTGGCACGTTTGGAGGAAGACAGAGAAGAAAAAAGAACTGGTCGCACGTCGCGCAGATCGTGCACCAGCGAATGGACGAGAAAATAGCATGCTCCGCTTTTGCCGTATTTTTTCTCTTGCAAAATACCACGTCTGGAGCACGCAGGCCCTTCGTGGATTAGCTTCAACATTCTCCCCCCTAATCCTGGAGTGGCCCAAGGTTTCGGACACCGAGTAGATGCCGCATCGTCGCCAGCTTTGCCGCCGGCAATGCCTTTGTCAAGGGATCAGCTCTTTGCTCCTCGGTTCGAATGAACTCAATAATAATCTGACCACCCTCGACACACTCACGGATGAAGTGGAACTTGGTGTCGATGTGCTTACTGCGTCCATGGAACACCGGATTCTTCATCAGTGCAATCGCTGATTTGTTGTTGACTAACATCTTCACGGACTTTGGTTGTCCTCCGATCAGCTCGCATAGTAAACTTCGTAGCCACAGTGCGTGACACGCTGCCGCTGTTGCCGCCATGAACTCGGCTTCACATGACGAGAGCGCCACTGTCTTTTGCTTCTGGGAGTTCCAAGCAACAAGGCTTTCATTAATATAGAACGCCATACCTCCTGTGCTTTTGCGATCATCCATGTCGCCGGCCAGATCACTATCGGTGAATCCAGTGATTTCTTCTACGCCTCCTCTATTGTACACCAGGCCGAAGTGCATTGTTCCCTTCAGATATCTCAGGATCTGTTTGACTGCCTTGTGATGCATGACAGTAGGCCGCTCCATAAATCTGCTTGCTACACCAACTGCATAGGACAGGTCTGGTTGTGTGTGGAGAAGATACCGGAGACACCCGATGATGCGGCGATACTCTGTGGCGTCCACTGGGTGTCCCTCACCATCCTTATGCAGTTGCATCCTTGGCTCCATGGGATACTTGGTAGAATTACATTCACTCATGCCAAATTGCTCCAGAATCTTCTTGGCATATGCAGCTTGCTTGATGGAGATTCCACTTTCGCCTTGCGCCACTTCAATGCCGAGGTAGTAGTGCAGCAAGCCGAGATCACTCATCTCGAATTCGGCCATCATCTGCTCCTTGAATTGTGCTATGGCGCATGGATCTTGACCCGTCACAATGATATCATCAACATATACTCCGATGATAATACCAGTGCTGTCTTCTCCTCGGGTGTACACTGCTTGCTCCTGCACACACCTTGTAAAACCAAAGTCCTTCAAGCTCCGGTCGAGGCGTGCGTTCCAAGCTCGTGGCGCCTGCCGAAGACCGTACAAAGCTTTGTGCAGCCGATACACCATATGCTCCTTGCCTTTCACCATGAAGCCTTCTGGTTGTGCAACATACACTTCCTCCTTCAGCTCATCGTTGAGGAAAGCTGACTTGACGTCTAAGTGATGCACCTGCCACCCTCGGTTTGTCGCAACCGCAAGGATGACACGTACTGTATCAAGGCGGGCGACCGGCGCAAACACTTCTTCAAAGTCGATACCTTGACGTTGCACATACCCCTTTGCTACGAGTCGTGCCTTGTGCTTGATCACCTCCCCATCTGAGTTCTTCTTGAGCTTGAAGACCCACTTGAGGCCGATTGCCTTATGCCCATTTGGAAGCTTTGCCAAGGACCACGTTTCATTCCTTTCGATTGACTCGATCTCCTTGCTCATTGCATCTTCCCACTCTTGTTGGCCAGTCGCTTCACGATAGCATGACGGCTCCTCCATCTCCATCAACAATGCTTCTCCATCGGCTTCTTCCGCATCGTCTAGGTCAATACGACGCGTCTCCTTCATGATGTCGGCGATGAGCTTGTATCGGACAGGACCGTCGGGTGATTCATCCCCGCCTTGTAGAAGAGGAGAGGCCCTTTCCGGAGGTGACATCTCAATGCTGTGATCAGGTGTCTCTGTCCTAGCCGATGAGACTCCCTCGGCCGTTGGCGCACCTGCCTCAGCCGATGGCAGACTTGCTCCTGCCGATATGACAGCCCAAGATGACGGACTTGCCCCAGCAGTTGGTTCTTCAACAACAAACTCTGTTGATTGGGCTGCTGATGTTCCTGCACTCCAACTCCATTCCACATTCTCCTCAAAGTGAACATCTCGACTAACATGTACCTTGTTGCGATGTGGATCGAATAGACGATGTGCCTTGCTCCCATCCTCGACGCCAAGATACACCATCGGTTGACTTCTATCGTCTAGCTTCTTCAAGTGTGGGCTTGTCACCTTTACATGCGCCTTGCACCCGAACACGCGGAGATGGGCAAGATATGGCTTCCTTCTGTTCCAGGCTTCATATGGAGTGCAGCTACCCATGGCCTTCGTCGGTAGTCGATTGAGGAGATAGACGGCGTGCCTCACCGCCTCCCCCCAAAACCTTCCTGGAACAGACATGCTCTTCAACAAGGCTCTCGCCATATCCATCACCGTGCGGTTCCTCCTCTCCACCACCCCGTTCTGCTGAGGTGTGTACGGGGAGGTGAATTGGCGATTGATGCCAGAGTCTTCGCACATCCGTGTGAATTCGGTCGAGAGAAATTCTCCCCCACGATCTGTACGAAGAATCTTGATCTTGAGTCCCCATGCATTCTCAACCAGCGCCTTGAACTTTGTGAATGCCGGAAGTGCCTGGTCCTTCGTTCTAATCACATACACCCACATCCAGCGAGTGAAATCATCCACAAGAAGCAAAAAATACTGGTTACCACCATTTGTCGCTGGCGTGATTGGCCCACAGAGATCCCCGTGGATCAGCTCGAGCGTCTTCTCTGCCCGAAAATTTGCTGCTGCCGGGAATGTATGCCTCGCCTGCTTGGCCACGAGGCAGCCTTGGCAAAGCTGCTATGGATGAAATATCGGTGGCACTCCTCCCGCCATCGACTTGTCGGCAAGCATCTTCAGCGCTTGGAAATTCACATGACCCAGGCGTGCATGCCACAGCCACGCCGGATCATCCAAGCTCGCCATCAAGGATACTGGGTATGCCAAGGTGAGCTCGATCCTATAGAGCCGGTTTGGAGTGCGCCTCGCCTTCATAATCAACCGCATCGGATTTTTCCCATAGACTTCAATTCGATCCTCGTCCATGATCACCTTGTGGCCTGCTTCGGTGAGTTGGCCAAGACTGACCATATTGCTGCACAAGCTGGGAATGTAGTATACCTCCTCAAGTAGCCATTGGTCTCCATTCTTGCAAGCAAAGAGTATGGATCCCTTCCCCTTGATCTCCACCGATCGGCCATCTCCAAATCTCACCTTCCCCGTGACGGCCTCGTCGAGCTCCCGGAACTTGTTCCTATCCCCCGTCATGTGGTTGCTTGCACCATTGTCGAGGAACCAACTAGACGTCGGTAATCTGCTGCAGTCGGCCTGGTGCAGCTCCGGTGGCATCTTCTCCTTGTTCAGCAACACCACCGCCTGCTCCATCTGCTGAGGCAGTGATAATTCGTCCTGCGGCAAGGGAACCACTTGAGGTACCTCCTCTGACACTGCGAGGAGCAGTGCCGGTTCGATGTCGCCGGTCTGCGTGAGGTGGACTTCCTCTGTCTTCTTGGGGGCTTTGCACTGCGTGGAGTAGTGTCCCATTTTGCTGCAATTAAAACAGCGTATGTGACTCTTGTCACGCGCACCACCTCCAGGGCCACCTGAGCCTTGAGCATTCTGCTGCTCTCCACGGACACTTCTGCCGTGACCCCGGCTACGACAACGGCCGTCTCGACCACGGTTCCCGCCTCCTGCGGAGGCTTTGCCCTTCTGGCTTGATGATGAGTCACCTCCATTTTTCTTCTGCCGCGCCTCCCACTCGGCCTGAGTGAAGAGAAGCTGTCCACCGACATTAACACCACCACCGGCTTGACGTAGGCGTGTGCGTTCATCGAACGCCTTCAGCCGAGACAACGCTTCCTCGAACAGCATCATGTCGATGTCGTAGAATTGCTCGATGCCGGCGATGACAGGTAGATATCGATCCGGCACAGTGTCGAAGAGCTTCTATACCAGAGCCGTGTCGTCCAACGTTCCTCCAACGTTGGTGTATCGGACCAACATCGTCGACAGCCTCCCTGCATAATCATCAAGAGATTCGCCATCGATCATCCGCATGGCGTCGAAGTCGCTCTTCAATGCTCGCAGTCGTGCATTCTTGACGCGATCGGCTCCCACGAACCTCGTGCTCAGAGCCTCCCAGATTTCCTTCGACGTCTTCTTCTGTGCCACCTGCATCAGAATGTCCTCCGGAAGTGCTTGGAGTAGGTGCGCCTTCGCCTTCCTGTCCAGCTTGATGTCGACGGCAGCATCGGGCGCCGGTTGAACTGCTGTCAAGACGCCCTGATCCTCCATGATCGCCTGGACCCGTATTGCCCAACTGGTGTAGTGCGCCGCCGAGAGTTGCGGGTACTGATATGAGCTCATGCTTCCGCCATCGCCACCGCTGCTGCTACTGCATGCCGACGGGATCAACGACGTCTTCTCCATGAGAGGATTTGAGACTGGCAACCTATGCTCTGATACCAAATGTTGGCCTTCAGCAGAGGATCTCTCTTCTTTCTCAAATTCCTCTCTCGCCTGAGGAGGGTCGCAGACCAATGGAAGGGAAAAAATACAACCTTTTTCATTTCGTTCTGTGACACTTAAATAGAGAAGTCAGGAACCCACGTTCCTGACTTCGTGCACTTGGCACGTTTGGAGGAAGACAGAGAAGAAAAAAGAACTGGTCGCACGTCGCGCAGATCGTGCACCAGCGAATGGATGAGAAAATAGCATGCTCCGCTTTTGCCGTATTTTTTCTCTTGCAAAATACCATGTCTGGAGCACGCAGGCCCTTCGTGGATTAGCTTCAACAACGGCCCACGCCTCTCGGTGCTTTCTCTAACTTACTCTCTTTCTCATGTTTAAATAAGAGAGAGAAAGAAAGAAAGAGATGGAGTGTTTTCTTATATCTAGGAAAAGAAGAAAGGGAAAGAAAAATCTAGACGAGGGAGTGATACACTTAGGGAGAACAAGCGATGAAGACAAGAAAAAAGGAGAAAAAGAGAAGGTGCGAGAGGAATTGCTAGGGGACAATTAACAAGGAAGAGGGAGACTGGGGATAGATTTTTGAACAAGTAATGCGGAAGAGAGACGGAGAGCGAGATATACAGATAGATAGATACATAAATAGAGAGAGAGATAGAAAGAAGAGAGATGACCCTTGAGATAGACGAGCGAGAGAGAGAGAGAGAGAGAGAGAGAGAGAGAGAGAGAGAGAGAGAGAGAGAGAGAGAGAGAGAGAGAGAGAGAGAGAGAGAGAGAGAGAGAGAGAGAGAGAGAGAGAGAGAGAGAGAGAGAGAGGGAGAGAGAGGGGGAGAGAGAGAGAGAGAGAGAGAGAGAGAGAGAGAGAGAGAGAGAGAGAGAGAGAGAGAGAGAGAGACAAAGGGGGAGAGAGACAGAGAGAGAGAAAGAGAGGGAGAGAGACAGCGAGAGAGAGAGGCAGAGAGACAAAGGGGGAGAGAGACAGAGAGAGAGAGAGACAGAGAGACACAAAGACACAAGGAGAGAGAGAGAGAGGCAGAAAGACAAGAAGGGGAGAAAGATAGCGAGAGAGAGACAGAGAGAGAGAGAGACAGAAAGACACAGGGAGAGAGAGAGATGTTGAAATTCATGGTGTCTTGAACGCAGATGAAGAAAGAAGAGAAAGAGTGGGGAGAGAAAGAAGTGGAAGAAGACACAAGAAGAAGAAGATCGTTGTTTATTCCGCAAAGCTTTCGATCTTACATTCATTGTATTTATATTACATATAGAGTAGTTATAAAGAACTTCTGTTTCATATATCCGTTGTAGCAGTTTTACAAGGGATATAAAATGTAGTTTAATCCCAACCGTTATAACAAGTTGGGTGCACCGATCACAGCCGTCAATTGGTGCCGTAGATCCATCTGTTATAATGGATACCTTGTGTTTAAATCTAACCGTTACAATAAGTTGGGTGCACCGATCACAGGCGTCGATCGGTGCCATAGACCCATCTGTTATAAAGGACACTTTGTGTTTAAATCTAATCGTTATAATAAGTTGGGTGCACCGATCACAGCCGTCGATCGGTGCCGTAGACCCATCTTTTACAACGGATATCTTACGATATAATCTCAACCGTTATAATTCTCTATGGTTAGATCCTAGCCGTCTATGTTGTATCCTAATCTATCTTTGATCCTAACCATCTAAGTTTAATCCTAATCTATATTGGATACTATATTTAATCCTATTCTCTAAGCCTCTAACGAGTATATAATATTCATTCATTTTACTAACTAATTTCGTTTACGTCCCTAACAGGAAGTCGATGGCAAGATCACTGGCGAGATCATAGCCAAGTAAAACTCCTCCTTTATCTAGAGAGAGAGGAAGAGAGACACAGGGGGAGAGACACAGAGAGAGAGAGACAGAAAGAAATAGGGAGAGAGACAGAGAGACACAGGGAGAGAGAGAGAGACAGGGAGAGAGAGAGAGACAGAGACACAGGGGGAGAGAGACAGAAAGACATAGGGAGAGAGACAGAGAGACACAGGGAGAGAGAGAGAGACAGGGAGAGAGAGAGAGACAGAGAGACAGAGAGAGAGAGAGAGAAAGACAGAGGGAGAGAGACAGAGAGACACAGGGAGAGAGAGAGAGAGAGAGAGAGAGAGAGAGAGAGACAGAGACACAGGGGGAGAGAGACAGAAAGACCTAGGGAGAGAGACAGAGAGACACAGGGAGAGAGAGAGAGACAGGGAGAGAGAGAGAGAGACAGAGACACAGGGGGAGAGAGACAGAAAGACCTAGGGAGAGAGACAGAGAGACACAGGGAGAGAGAGAGAGACAGAGAGACACAGAGACACAGGGGGAGAGAGACAGAAAGAGTGACATAAAGACATAGGGAGAGAGACAGAGAGACACAGGGAGAGAGAGAGAGAGACAGAGAGAGAGAGAGAGAGAGAGAGAGAGAGAGAGAGAGAGAGAGAGAGACAGAGACACAGGGGGAGAGAGACAGAAAGACCTAGGGAGAGAGACAGAGAGACACAGGGAGAGAGAGAGAGAGACAGAGAGACACAGGGAGAGAGAGAGCGACAGAGAGACACAGAGGGAGAGAGACAGAGAAAGAGTGACAGAAAGATATAGGGAGAGAGACAGAGAGACACAGGGAGAGAGAGAGAGAGACAGAGAGAAACAGGGAGAGAGAGAGAGAGAGACACAGAGGGAGAGAGAGGGACACAGGGAGAGAGAGAGAGAGAGAAAGAGAGAGATACACATGGGGAGAGACAGAGAGAGTGAAAGAGAGAGAGACACAGGGGGGGAGACAGAGAGAGTGAAAGAGAGAGAGACACAGGGAGAGAGACAGAGAGACACCGGGGGAGAGAGAGACACAGGGAGAGAGACAGGGAGACACAGGGGAAGAGAGAGAGAGAGATAGAATGAGACAGACACAGGGAGAGAGAGAGAGAGAGAGAGAAAGCTAGAGAGTGAAATAGAAAACGAGAGGTAGAATGAGACAGAGACACAGGGGGAGAGAAAGAGAGAGAATGAGAGAGAGAGAGAGAGAAAGAGAAAACGAGAGGTAGAATGAGACAGAGACACAGGGGGAGAGAGAGAGAGAAAGAGAGAGAGTGAAATAGAAAACGAGAAGTAGAATGAGTCCGAGACACAGGGGACTAGGGGAGAGAGAGAGAGAGAGAGAGAGAGAGAGAGAGAGAGAGAGAGAGAGAGAGAGAGAGAGAGAGAGAGAGAGAGAGAGAGAGAGAGAGAGAGAGAGAGAGAGAGAGAGAGAGAGACAGAGTGACTGAGAAAGGTAAAAAAGAGATGAGCCTTGGGAGAGAAGGGTTGAGAGACAAACTGAAAGATAGGGAGAGAGTTAACCGGACGGTGTGCTGTCATCACGCTTCTTACGGACTTACAAACTACAGAATAGTATTTGAAGGGATTATGGAGAGAGAACTGAAAGATAGAAAATGGCCCAAGAAAAGGGGGGGAAAAATCTAAAGACGTGTGGCTAGCACTCGCTTGACTGCCGCGAATGCTATGGTTCATCTACACGAGAGAGAGAAACTCTCTGGTGGGGGGATAAAAGAATCTGAAGGGTCTGTATGGCTCATATATGGTTCACTACAACGATAGCAGCCACTCATCTTGGGTAGAGAGAGATGAGAAGATAATAAAAAAAATTTCATCTAAATACTTGCATAATTTTCGTGGAAATCACACATGGTTTATACTTATTAGAACGGAAATCCAAGGTTTAAACAAATAGTCATTAATTTTCCTAGGATGTGGGTGAGTATTGCTAGATCATATTTATGTCAAAGAAACCAAACATAGTTCCTCATAACTACTCATACATGAATACGTAAAGGAGAGACTAAAACATTCATATTATAACCATTTCATTAATGTCAGCAAACGAGTCTAGTTCCTCGAGAAATATTCACCTCATTTCTGTCGTCAAGCGTGTGTATCTTTAGCTCCGTATTGTTGTTAGTGGTAACTTTATTCTGCTCGAGCTTTCGCTTTATCTTAACCATAGATATGTCTTTCTTCTTTGATGTTAGTGATATCACCCGCTTCACAGAATCTGGTTCAGGTGATTTTTTTGGATTTCCCTTTATCGAGTGATCACATGGTATCTCTTGCTTGATGACGTATTGCCACTAACATACATTATGTTTGGGTTGTTTAATCTGTCCTCTAGATCCTTGCAATTTTTTTCCAATTTTGTAAGATTATCTTCCTTCTAAAATTTGGAGATTCCAAAGTTTGTAAGATTCCAATTTTGCCTCCAAAATCTAGTACTCTCATATACTAAGTTGTTACAACTTATAAACTAACATTTTGGTGCTCTATTTTATTATTCTCTTATCCCAGGTTAAAATGTCTGTCAAAAATGATTCCAGACTGTGACAAAATGAGAAATGTATTTATTAATTGTGTATAATAAAGACAAATAATATCAGGATTTTGAATTCTATTTCAAACATTATTGCTGTTTGACAATTAAAATATGACATCCCTCTTGATTGGAACTTACAAATAGATACGTACAATCATATAATACGTTTATTATGATATATATATCTAGCTGAAATTCTAAAACACCATGATAATGGTGTTTTTTTCTTGATTTATTTGTCTGCTGATATTATTAAAAACTACTCATTGATCAGTCTTCCCCATGAAATTACCATCTAAAAATACTACAAATGTACCATTTTTACGAATCTATTTATGATCTGGTGAGATAGTCTAAAATATTTCATTTCCATTATTTATTTATTGAAATAATGTTGAAAGATATTTAACCAATAACTTTTATCATTTGTATTGATCTTTTGAGACTTTAAAATAGATATTTAAAAGCTTCTAGAATCCCTGACATTGTCAAAACTCAGTTCTTCTCAAATGTTTGAGATTTATGCAGTACATTACTCATAACATTTAAATTATTAAAACTTTATTAAATATATTCAAAAAGATTATGAATGCTTCTAAAATTCTATAATTTCAACTTTTGAATTTATTATAAATGTTCCATAAGAAAATTCTAGAAGTTTCACTCTATACTTATAGATTATCTATGTAATTTTCTCTACAAATATTCGTAATATTTTTCAATTTATTGTCCAATCAATAAATTTATTATGTCCTGAAATGAAAGTTTAATTTCCTTCCATCATTTCATCACTAAATCATTAGGACAGTGACTCATTTTTATGATTCATTAGTTATATATCTAATGATTATGTTGATATTTAACTAACAAGAAATTTTTATTTCCCATCATTAGTATGGTTTTTATTTATTCTGGGGTGATAAATTCTGATAAAATAAAAAATTAAATTAAAATTTTTATCTTAATATATGTAGATGATACTGATAGTTTTTCCAAATACACAGACACTGAGGATCTTTTAAGTCATTTACATTCAAAATTTGTGATAAAAAACCTAGGTCCTGCACACTATTTCTTAGGAATAGAGTTGAATAATTACAAAAGGGTTTTAATCTATCTCAATCTAAATATATGGCTTCAATTTCGTAATGAGCAAGCAATGGAGAATTATAAGCGCACTTCAACACCATTGGTGTTTTAACTTCTGATTAGTTATGTGCTGACAGTTTTGAAGATGTTATTGTTTTTAGGAAAATCGCTGGTTCACTTCAATATCTAGCACTAACAATGTTCATTCACTTCAATTACATTGCCTTTGCTATTAATAAAGCTTCTCAGAAGATGCATGCTCCACCCAGCTATGACAATGCCTAAATCATTTACTGTGATACTTGAAATGTAGCATGTTATGTGGTTTACTTATTCATAAAGGTTCCGATATTCAAATTAATCCTTATAGTGACACAGATTGGGCAGGTGACAAAAGCGATAGACGATCTACTGATGAATATCTTATTTATCTAGAAAAAAATATTATCTCCTGGACTTCTAAAAAGCAACCTATGGTAGCCATATCAAGTAAAAAATCTGAATATAAAGCTCTAGAAAATTGTGCATCGGAAATTTTATACATTCACTACCTTCTGATGGAAATCCATCTGTATTAGGAAACATCATGAACTCTATGATGTGATAATATTTGAGCAAATAACAGTTGTGGCAAGCCCAATATTTCATGCAAGGAGGAATAATAGAAATTGATTTTCATCTTGTCAGAGAACAAGTCACTACACAAGAATATTCAAATACAGTTTATTTGAAGTGAAGGAAAACTAGCTGATGCATTGACATAACCTCAGAGCCGAACACACTATGAATTTTTATGTTTTAATCTAAACGTCTTTCCCCACTGTTGTCCTTGCCAGGTAGTGTAGATGAGTCAAAAACTCGGTGTTCCATCATCAGCCAAGTCAGCAAGGGGCTCCATGTGGGTCAATAGGATTTGACTTTAGGATAAGCTATGAAGAAGTTTACACGTACCCCTTATACTCGTTATGAGATTAGGATTAAATATATGATTATGCATAGATAGGATCAAATCTAGATGGTTAAATCTAAAAATCTAGATCGTTATGAGATTAGGATTAAATATATGATTATGCATAGATAGGATCAAATCTAGATGGTTAGATAGGATCACTCTAGACGGTCATGATGACACACATATAAGATCATAACTCACAGTTCTCTTTCAACCTGATATAGCCGTTATTTTTGTCGTAATGGCTAGGATTAATACCTAGATAACTAACTACTATATGGTAATATAAATACACATACACATATATTGGTCAGATTATGGGTTAACGAAATGATCTTAAACATATATATTTCCCTCTCTCTCTTATCTATCCTTTTCCTATTGTTCTTCATGTTCTATGAATTAGGTTTGTTTCCCTTTGACATGCAAAGAGAGCTGAAAGATAAAAAGAAAGGCCCAATGAATGGGAATCAAATCATAATCTAAAAACTCATGGCTTGCACACACTTGATTGCTGCGAAGACTACTACTCACCTGTACTTGAAAAATGTGCTAATAAGAGGCTATGAAAGTAAAGAAGGCCGAGATGCTAGTGACTTCCACCAAAGTGATCACTCATCCAGGCATAGAGAGAGAATATTAGAAAGAGGACAAAGAGGGTGATAAAGTGATTTTTTGTATTAAAAGTATACACATCTTAGAATCATTATAGGCATCATTCCCCTTCCATGCATTAAGTCTTGAAAATCTTCAACATGACCGTCTCTTCTCTCTAAACTCTACCTAGTGTTTGTATGCCATTTTTTATCTCATTTAGAAAATGTTTTGGAATTATTCTGTCACTAAGCTTTAAGTGCATCCAATAAAGAGAAAGAGAAGAAAAGAAGTCAACAAAAAGGGCATTGAACTGGCCAGCAGAAGGAGGAGCCAGCAGAACTCAAGCCAGCCGCCTGCTAGTGAATGCATAACACTCAAGCAAGCCAACAGCCGGCGAGCACCATCACACAAGCAGCCTCCGACTGCTGGCACACAGAGGACCACATAGAGACCCACACAATGGCCCTCATAGAGGCACACATAAGGCCATGCAAAGGCCCACACAAAAGCCCACATAAGGCCACGCAGAGGTCCATGGAGAGGTTTTCACACACACGTGAGAGGTATTATGCAATTTCAATGGGCAAATAAATAAGGTCATTACATAGTAATGTTTATTTTCAATGATCCCTCTTAAGTTTCAGCCCCGCATCGGGCCAGGCCAAGAAGTAACAAAGTGATCGTATCCCAATTGGCGGCCATCTTAAGAAGTAAAGGAAGAATTTGTGACTGGGCTTTGAGTCAACCCAGCCCGAAGCCTATGTCATGTCTGGCCGGTTTAAATATATGGACATGATCTCCAACATCCAATCTCTTTACAGAAGATTGAAAGGTGAGAAATGTTCACAATATTTAGTCATTTTTATTACTTATTTTCCAGCCTTCTGATTTGTTGTGGCAGATTTCAAGGATAGTTAGCCCAAGTGCGGAGTTAATCAAAGCATGAGTTGGTTGACCGGGCTTACATGGAAATGCGGTACACTGGATCAAGAAGGGTCCACAACTGTGATTTAATCACAGCTTTTAACCCTTCACTTACGAGTGTAGTTCCGGATTGTCCCAGACGTGGACGATGGACGGGATGGGATCAATTTTGTCCCGTCCAACGTCCAGAGTAAGTTCAGGGATGAAGGACGAGACACTTTTTCGTCAAACGATAAAAAAACCGTCCCGTCCAATCATACCGGGACAGTTTTTCATCCTCTCCAGTCCTCCTGGGACGAATTTTTGTCCTGAACTTCGTCCTGGACGAAAAAATTCCATTTTATATTTTTAATATATTAATATAGATCTTTCTATTTTTTTAAGGGAAATATGGAGGAGAGAAAATGCAAATGACCATTTGTACAATTAATTTTGAGCGGCGTCAGTTTGCACGCGCAAAAAAATACAGGGACCTTGATGCAAATTGTCATAGTATGGCCACGTGGCGAGATCTCAACCGTCAGATGTGAATCTGGGGGTTTTTCGTCCACATTTGTCCGTCCATTGTCTGATACCTCTGGATGGACGGTTTTTTCATCCCTCAGGACGAAAACTGTCCCGTCCGGTGGTCCCCGGGATGAATTTTCTAAATTCATCCGTATCCTCACACAGGACGATTTTTTGTCCCGAGATGAAAAAACCGTCCCATCCGCCTCCTTGAACGGGATATTTAATCTACCCCCTTGGCTATCGTCTTCCTTGGCCAGACGGAGGTTGCTGGCCGAGGGGGGACTGCCATGGCAGCCAGACGACCTTCAAGGACCCTAAGGTTGGTCTATCGATGGAATCAACGATCAATGGAGGTTTATCCAGATTTTAATTCAGCTATAAGACCTAATTTGAGGTATCTTCTTACTGCAGGAGTGAAGATCCCTTTTGAGAGCTTGGAGCACTTGGCGGCATTGTGCAGACAACTCTGGAATGATTGAGGGAAGATCAAGGAAGTGAGGAGGGAAGCAACTCACCAGATTTAGGGGTGGGATTGGCATCCCCACCCCCGTTCCTCGATTCAGGGCAGATCTGGTAAATTTTTAGCTCATTTTGGTCGCAATTCAGTAGAATAAAATTACGAATTAGATTCAAATCAGTTTAATCTCTTATCCATTCAATTTAGTCAAGATTCAATACTGTAACTTCATTGAGTCATTTCATCAAGCACCTACTGTGCATGAGAGGGAGAGAGAGTGAAAGGCAAGGAGATAGTTTAGTAGATGTCGTGTGGTGAGGATACTATTGAAGGACTCACAAAACTTTAATATTGTCGTTAAATTGATTATGGTGAGAGGACTGATAGAGAAAAAGTGGCCCAAGAAAAGGGAGGTAAAACAAAACCGAAAGACATGTGACTAGCACATTCTTCACTGCCACAAAAGTCATCACTTTCTGGGGGGGTAGGTAAGAACCCGAAGGATCTGCATAAAATGGGGAATGGTTTGGAAAACCAAATTTTTACCATAATTATTTGATTTATGGAATCAAACAGAGAGTAATGGAAGATTTCAAATTCCAATTTGAGTATTTTCATTTTTAGAATTTTTAGAATTGCAGGGGTTGACATAGATGAGCAGAAAATAAGCAAAACATTTCATATAAAGACTTCGAAAATTTCCTAGTAAGTCACACATACTGAACCCTTATTTACTAGAGTGGAAATACGAGATTCATTCACATAACAACCAAGTTTCCCATGATGTGGGTGAGTATTTCTAGATCATAGTTATATCAAAAACTTAGCACAGTTCCTAATTAGTAACACATATCAACTTAATGAGCCAAGATAGGGGGACATGTACATATGAGCTCTGTCCCCCAGGAACTTAAAAAGGAAGTCCAGTGAATCAATAAACTATAGCAGAGAGAGATATAACTTCATAATTTAACATCATATGTGATTGGAGAGGGAGAATGAGAAGAGAAAGAAAGAAATTCCTTTACAGCAGCCTGATGAAGGGGACCAATAAAATAGAAAATGATAGTGGATATATAGATCTTTGAGTACCCTTTGGGCCTGGAAAAGGAGCCTAATTTAATGTAATAAGTTTGGGACAAAAACCTAATCAACCAAAAAATGTGAATGGGAGACAGTGAAGATTGTGAGGGAGAAAAATTACCCTATTTAGCCCTGTGAAAGTAACCAATGAAACAGTAGATTTGGATTCAACTTCAGCCTTAAAAGAGAGCCAAATTTAATAGAAGGTATTAGTGGAGACAATTTTCCCACTTTATTGGGCCAAACAAAATATCCCTGAGTAACAATATTAAAAATAAGGTAAAGAGAAAGATTTAGCCTCATTCAACATAAGATTTTACTGGACAGAAAGCAAGGGTAGGAGGAACGGATAAATTTTCCATTGCATTAATCCGCGAAAAGAATCCCATAAACTAATAGGGATAAACAATATAATAAAATAAATAGAGGCATCGAGGGAGATGTTACAATGAATGCAAAAAATCGGTGCCCAAGTAACCGTAATATTGAAGGGATGACCTGCAACATATCTATTGTGAATAGTGGGCCGGATGATAAAATATAAAGATATAGACAGCAGAGATACATACAATAACAAACAATAAAACAAGACAGATTAGTGAGTACATACCCAACTAGATGGGCAATAATTTGCTAACAAAATAATACAATAAAAACAGCTTTCCAAAACCCACTCCTTCACTCCACCACAAATCTAACCCAGCTATCACTTCCCGTCGGTCAAAGTCAACCAGACTCCTTCCCTCGTGTTGCGTGGGACCCACTTTTTGAAAGTAGCATATCCTTAATCTGTTTGTATCCCATCAGCTCTTCCATGGCGTCACCCGCCCTCCTCGATGAATAGAAGCTTGATGCTCCCAGCCCTCCATCGACGCCCTGGTCAATGCCCCGGTCAACCCTTTGGTCAACACATGGGTCGGAGTTAAGTCGAGATAAGCGGCCCAGATCGTGCCGCAACGGCGGCGCCGTCCGAAGCATGTGGACCAGAATTCCCACTGCAGCCTCCTGGGATGTCCACGTGGACACTGACGATGACGTCACCGAGTTCTCCGGGCCCACCCTCCCGTCTGTGCCCCTGCTGCTTCCACCCGAAGACAGGAAGAACATAAATTTCATCTCTCTTGATGTCTCACATACAAATACCAAAGCAGAGAGTTTAAACCCAGTAAAACATAATGATCCAAAAAAAGCATGAGAAATAATAGTAAGATAAAAAATCACTTCTTTTCAAGATGGTTTATACGACCAAGAAATAAATCAAACGAAATTCCGAAGAAAAAAATTTGTTTATAAATACTAAGCCAAACCGTCCACTCAGATCTAACGATAAATATACATTATAACTAGAATAAGTTATCGTTTTAACCTTGATATGATAAAAATAAATAAATGAGTTTATAAAAAAAAAAAGCTTATGCTATTATATGTTTTGTCAATGTAATAGCGTGGGTAAGTAGGAAAATGGGAACGCAAACCATTGTCCATGAAATAACTGAATGAACTATTCGCAAATCCAAAAACACAGCTGATGACCGAGAAAAAAATAATTTTAGAAGACAAATACCTCGGTCCAACAATCATGGGAGAAAACTAAAAGATTGGTAAATTAATATGGGGAATGTCCAGAAAAGATGAGGATGACGAAATCTCCACATAAAAAAGAATTAATAATGATAAAAAGAATCTTACGTTTATAAAGAAAACGATAAAATTTAATGCAGGAAACTAATATTGTTATTTCGTCAAATTACAGCCCATTACAATAACCTCAAGAAGTAAGAACTTTATTATCATGTACCATAATTACGAATTGGGGATTCTTATTGATTTACATAATCCAAACGTTATTGTTCAGCTGAGCTTAAACAATAAAAACAATACCTCGTCAATAAATACAATTATCTTCCCTGTCAAATCAGACAAGGCGGAGAAGATGAAAACAGAGAGAAAAGAGGACATCAGAGGATCCACCTGCTTTAAAAAATCAAGAACCTTACATACGTAGGACTAAAGTTTCAGCGAAAGGATAAGATGAAAGATAAATGCTAATTTGGGCTTAGGTTGATCACCGATTCCAGGTGACATTTCTTTTTTCTTAGAAGAACAAAAATACTAATTTGGGATTCTGATTCATGGATCACAATAAAACGTTTATAGATCATCTGAATTTATCAATGAAAACAAGAACTTGTAAAGACATCAAATTCCCTATCGTGAAACAAGAATGTGCCAAAAACAAGAGCTAGATTTAGAGTGTGCTGAAAACTAAGAACAGAAGAAAACAGAAGGCTTACCAGCGCAGAGAATCAAGAACCAAAAAAACTAAAAACTTATTTATCGAAAATGAAAAATACTAATCCCGTTTTGATTGATGGACCATAATCAAAACTTCAGCCTTCGTCTGAGTTTCATCAAGAACAACTGATCAAGTAATGTATTCTCTCCCATAATAAATCAGATAACACAGCACCAATAAAACTGAGAACATCAAGAAACAGAGGACCTACCTGCGCTGAGAATCCGGAACATCAACATCATCTACCGCAAAGGGGCAAGAATCATCAAGATCATCCTGGAAAGAAAGTTTACTAGAACTCCTTGAGAAGCCGACTCTAGGAGAGCCTCCACAGCTGGATGGTACCCCAGAGAATCGACCTGAATCATCCCGATAATCTCTCACCCCCTGCTCAAAACAGATTTCAAATGAATAATAACAAAGATGGAGTTCTACATAGAGCATTCATAAATTTTTGTGTTTCCTCTATGATTTTTTCATAAGATTTAAATTAGAACTTCAGAATATATACATTTTAAAGATACTAAAATTAAATTAAATATAGAATATTATGGGTTTCTTCCACTATTTTCAGAGATTTAAAGAATGGACAACTTTTGAAGCACGAGGTGCTAAACAACTCAAGCATGCAGCATTTGTGTGTTTCTTCAATACTTTCTTTGGAAAATTTAAGAACTTCCAGAAGGGACATCACTTTTAAGATAAAACGTGCTGGTCACATCAAGTATCCAGCAATTTCTTCCTTTCCTCAATGCCTTTTTGTTACAGATTTATAAAAGAATTTAATGCATGTATAACTTTTGAAGCAAGAGATGCTGAGCACATCAAATATACAACATTATTGTGATTCCCTTCAACGCTTTTTCTGACACAGTCAAAGAAGAAATTCCGGAACATAGAACTTTTGAGGAAGCAGATGCTAATTACTCAAGCGTACAGCATTTTTTGTGTTTCTTCGAGAAACTTTCTTCAAACATGTAAGAAGAATTTACAGAAAGTACAACTTTTGAAGCAGAAGACGCTAATCACATCAAGTATGCAGTATTTTTGCATTCATCCGATGATTTTTTCAAAGATTGAAGAATAGTTACTATAAGACATATCTTTTGAAACAGAAGATACTAATTACAATAAGTATATAGCATTATGTGAGTTTCTTTGACGTTTTTCCTTTGAAGAATTTCTAGAGGGCACATCACAACAACAGTGGAAGCCGCAGATGCTAAAGACTTTAAGCATCCAGCAATTTTGCTGCTGAAAGATTTAAAGAAGAATTCACAGTATTTATAACTTTCCGAAGCAGGTGATTTAATGCATAGAATCAGAATCAAGTAATCACATTAAGTAAATATCAATATCCCGTTCCTCTTTTGGTGTTTTTCAAAATTTAAAGAATAATTTACAGATGATATACCGTTTGAAGCAAGTGATGGTCATCGCATCGAGCACACAGCAATTTTTTACGTTTTCTTCTATGCCTTCTCTCCAAGAATTTCAAGAAGAATTTACAGAATAACTCATTCTTGAAGCAGGAGAAGCTAATCACATCAAGTATACTCCAAGATGTGCATTTTTCCAAAAACTTTTTCCAGAGATTTAAAGAAGAATTCCCAGAAAAATATACCTTTTGAAATGAACCCAGCTGGCTGGGAGAGGTCTCAGACAGCCTGAACCCCTCCACCCGACGAAACGATCTGATCTCCGGCGAGTCCTCGGACGAGTTATCGGCTCGAGCAATCCTCGGCGACGGCGGCGGCAGAGAAATCCTAGCAGGGTCAGACCAATTGGCAAAGCTCCGGCTATGCAATGCATTCCCTCCCACGGTGGGCACCGGAATGCTCACCGGCGCCGTCTCCCCCTGCAACCTTCTCTGCAGAGTACTAGCAGACCGCGTCGGCGGAGACGGCGACGGCGATGGCGACGGCGAGAAGGGCGGCGATAGAGAGTGCTCGGCGAAACTCCGGCCATGGCGGCTGAGGGGATGGTGTGCCATTGGAGTGCTGGTCCAGCTGTGAGGCCGGGAGACGGCGGCGGGGAGGACGAAGCCGTCGCCGGGAGGCAGGGACGAGGGGACGGCCCTCAGGGAGCCGACGTAGTCGGCGATGATCGTCGGAGGGAACAATGACGACGATTCCAAGCTGAATTGGGATAGATCATGGCGGTAGACGACGGAGACGGCGATCCGGCCGAACTGGGTCTCGACAGCGGGGAACTCGTGGCGGCTCAGGCCGCCTTCCTCGGCCCGGGAGAAGGGCTCAGCAAAGGAGGACACCCTGTAGCTAAGATTGAAGTTGCAATTCTTCATGTTCTTCAAATTCTCAGCTCTGAGCATGCGGAAGGGCTTGTAGGCGGGCAGAAGCCGGAGAATTGCAAACACAGACCGCAGTAGAATGATGCATTTCTTGTATGCCCTCTTGTAGAAGGCCGGGTCCGGCGAAGACGAAGACGGCGAAGACGAAGACGAAGACGAAGACGAGGCGGTGTACTGAACAATCCAGCGCTCGAGCACCGAGTCGGAATCAGTTCGGAGGAGAAGAACATCAAGAACCAAAGGGTCGGTGGCGGATCGGTGGAAAAACCCAAGATTTTCAAGGGCGGAAGGGGAATCACCTAGAGCGAGATTGAACCATCGATCTCTCTTCCGGGCTTTGTCTCCGCCGAGCCGGCTGCCGGTAAGGAGATGGGGAACGCGGCTGTCGAGCACGGCGTGAAGAACCTTCATGAAGAAGTTGCGGATGATCTGCTCGCACCGACCCGACTCGATTCCCGCCATGGATTCGATCGAAGCTCAAGAACCCAGTTGGGGAATCGCCCGGAAACGCAGGAAGGAAGAGGAAATCGAGGCCCCCGTCGATCGAAACGGCGAGATTGAGATTGTTTTCTGCGGATTTGGTGGCTTCTTCGGCGCCATTAAAGCAAGAAAATAGGAAGTGGGTCGCGTGTTTTGTGCTGGGAAGGGAAGAGAAAGCGTGGGAAGAAGCGAAATCTTGCCACAGACGGATGGGGAAGAAGGAGATGATGAAGATGGAAGAACGAAGAAGGAAGGAAGGAAGAAGGCAAAAGGAGAGGTTAATGGGAGATCGAAAGAAGTGATTTTATTTGGTTTTTACTGATTATTGTTCTACCCTTTAAGAATAGATAATTGTGGACAAGTATTTTGTCGAGAGGAAAATGACCCTTTTTTTATTTAAATGGGCTCCTTTCCTTGTTTTTTTTTTGTCATTTATTTGATGGAAAGGTTATATGGATAGAGAGTTAGGAGTTAGGTTTTAGCTGAATATCAAAGTGTGAGCAAGATGGTTTTTTTTTGGTTAGTCTTCAGGACAGAGATATTATTTGGTTTTTACTGGTTATTGCTCTACCCTTTAAAAATAGATAATTGTGGACTAGTATTTTGTGCAGAGCAAAATGACCATTTTTTATTTAAATGGGTTCCTTTCCCTTTTTGTTTTGGGCATTTATTCGATGGAAAGGTTATATGAATAGAGAGTTAGGGTTAGGTTTTAGCTGAATATGAAAGTGTGAGCAAGATGGTTTTTTTTTTTGGTTAGTCTTCAGGACAGATATATTATTTGGTTTTTACTGGTTATTGCTTTGTTCTTTACAAAAAGATAATTGTGGACTAGTATTTTGTCCAGAGGAAAATTACCCTTTTTTTATTTAAATGGATCCATTTCCTTGTATTTTTTGGTCATTTATTTGATGGAAGGGTTATATGAATAGAGAGTTAGGGTTAGGTTTTAGCTGAATATGAAAGTGTGAGGAAGATGTTTTTTTTTGGTTAGTCTTCAGGACAGAGATATTAATTGGTTTTTACTGGTTATTTCTCTACCCTTTAAAAATAGATAATTGTAGACTAGTAGTTTTCCAGTGGAAAAATGACCCTTTTTTAACTTAAATGGATTTTTTTCCTTGTTTTTTTTTGGTCATTTATTTGATGGAAAGTTTATATGGATAGAGAGTTAGGGTTAGGTTTCCGCTGAATATCAAAGTGTGAGCAAGATTGTTTTTTTAGTTAGTCTTCAGGACAGAGATATTAGTAGTGTTTAGGGTGAGAGCAATTACAAACCTTAAGCTTGTACATAAACTAGATATGATTTACAAATATTAAATTGAGATATCGTAAGAAATCATTGGTGCTGTTGTTCATTTTTAAAGGTCGAGTAATCAATAAGTATGAAGTGTTTCATGACTGTCATGGACTTTGTTGCTGAACCGAAAGTTTCTCACTTTTTTGTGTTAATCAATTCATTTATATTTACTATGATGTGGAAAAAATTAAAAGATTAATGATATGCCAAAGTAAGAAATTAATAATAGTATTTATGCATGTGGTTATTTACATTTAGTGACAATGCCATGTGGTTGAGGTAATATCACACAGATGTATTAAGGATCGTTTCCTGAATTTTTTAAATACTGTAGGTTTAATAAGACAAAAATAAATGAAAGGTCAAATTATCAGGGGTCAGCATGCAAATTTTCAGGGGTGAAGCATCAAAACGAATAAGAGATGATGACATCATGATGTTATTATTACAAAAGGTGCAAAAAATGCACATTCAATTCAACTAGAACATTTGACCTACATTAAAATCTGTTCATCATGAACTCCAGTTTGAATTAATCCAAGTTGAAGTTTAAAAATAACTCAAGTATATTCAAAGATATTAATTAATGTAAAGCATTCGCTCCTTTTAAATCTGCCATTTGATATATTGTAAGTTCTTCTACATTTTTGGTAGAAGTTAATATTCGCCAAATTTATACATCAAACTATATACCCAAGGACAACCAACAATATTTGTGTAATCCTATAGAAATGGGGAATAATTTTAGAGAACCATTGTGAAGTGATATTGGATAAAACTTCTCATTATTGACCTTTATTATAATGAAGAAGCCCATGTAAAGAATCTTTTGATGAATAGTATAATTAACTTTAAAATTGTTGAGTCACGAAAATTACATATTCTAGATTTTATTGTCAATCTGACCCCATCTGCATCAATCCATTATTATTTTGGATTTATAAATCATTTTATATGTTGTGTAAGCATTTAATTATAATTTATTTAAGTTAAAACTGAGGTGATAACCAAAAATAATAATAAGATAATTATTCCAAATTATTAAAATATTGTTAAAATTTGTCAGTCACCCATGAGGTTTTGAAGATCCAAAGGGTATTAATACATTTGGACAAGTATTATCCAAAAGAATGAGTCTTATCCAAAGGGAAATTTATTTAAAATAAAAAATATTGAAAAGTAATAAAAGGACTTTTCCATGGAAGAATGAGCCTTATCTGAAACAAATCAATACCAACCTGCCACCCTTGTTGATATTCCCATGACCTGTTGAGGTTTGGTGAAGTTATATCTGATGTAAAGTTATATTTGATGGGCCATCATTTGATCATGAAAAGTTACATTAATTTAAAATATTTAATTATACTACAATTTTTAATGTGAATAAAACCACTTGGCCCTTGACAAAAGGGTTCAATAATTTATTTATTATCATTTAATAAAATCCAAAAAATGCCTATTAATGTAGTATAATGGAAACAAAAATATACATTTAGTTTTTATACGTTTTTAAAGTTAACCTCCTATCATTGCTTCAAGTTTGAGATAAAAAATGGAAACATTTAACATATGTTTTATCCTGATTTCCTTTACTTTTGAGCTTTCTAGATATCAATTTTTTGTTTTTGTTTAATTCTTAAAAACTTAAAACTACTTGCATTCTACAAACTAAAGAAAATTACAACCCTGTTGTTAAGTGTTGTGTTATCAGACCATTATTAAAATTTGCAAGTGGGAACGAAAAATCAAATTGTAACTAGAGAAGTGCTATTAATGAGACCAAACCAAGTTTGGTGTGATTGTGCGGTTCAGTCTGAATTTCAGACCACACATTGCACACCACCTTGTGTGGTATGAATGTGTGTGATGTGTCTCTATCACTCACTTGTCTCTCTCCGTCTCTCTCTCACTCTATTTCTTGTCTCTCTCCCTCACTTGCTTGCCCATCTCTCTCCCTCTCCCTCTATCGGTCTTCTATCTCTCTCTCATTCATCTCTCTCTCCCTCTCCCTCTATCGCTCTTACCTCTCGCTCACTCGTCTCTCTCTCCCTCTCTCTCTCTCTTTGACGCTCTTATCTCTTGCCCGCTCTTCTCTCTGGCTCACTCTATCACTCCTCTTGCTCCTATCTCTATCTCTCTTCTCGCTCGCTCACGCCTGGTGCTTATCTCTTTCTCTATCTCTCTTCTCGCTCGCTCACGCCTGGTGCTTATCTATTTCTCTATATCTCTTCTCTCTCGCTCACTCCTCTTGCTTATCTCTTTCTCTATCTCTCTTATATCTCGCTCACTCTTCTCGCTTATCTCTTTCTGTATCTCTCTTAGGTTGGATAGTAATCTTGAGTTAGTTATTTTTAGGAGTTGGTATTTTAAATAAGTCAATAAAGAACCAAGTCAGCATGGTATAGGGAGATGTGGAGGTAGGAGCTGAGTTTAAGGAGCAAAATACTGGTGTCTTTGAAGCCCAAGCACATGGACAGGTGTGTGGTCAGGGTTTGTTTATATCCACAGGCAATTATAGGGGAGTGCCGATGAGTATGTATGAGTTTCATTGTTGTAGTATGTTGTGTGCGTCAACTGGTTCCTTCCTCTCTCAAAGTATTCTTTCTTCTTGTTTCTCTGTGTGAGATCAAGAGAGTGAGAACTTAGATCTTGTTTCTCTATGTGAGATCAAAAGAGTGAGAACTTGAATTTTTTTTCTTCGTGTGAGATCAAGAGAGTGAATGCCTCTGCTTCCCTTCTGTGTGTGAGTTGCTGAAGTGAGAGAGCTAGGTTCTAACATCTTATATCTCGTTCGTTCCTCTCACTTATCTCTTTCTCTATCTCTTTCTCTATTTCCCTCCCTCTTTCACTCAGTTTCTTTATTTCTCTTGTTTACTCTTCTATCCCTCTTATGGAAGGGTTGATGTGACCATGTCAAGAAAACCGGGTAAGAATAGAAATTTAGGAGATACATTGATATATAGAAGAAGAAGAGAGATAGAGAGAGAGAGAGAGAAAGAGAAAAAAGAAGAGAGAGAGAGATGTGGGCCAGAGCCCACTTACATAGCCCAATAAGGGCCTCCCCTTCTTACATTCCCCCTCAAGCTGGAGCGTAGATGCCATATATGCCCAGCTTGCCTGAGAAGGTGTTGTAGGACGTCACACTTAGTCCTTTAGTGAATATATCTGTAAATTGATCTGTAGAGGCCACATATGGTGTGGAAATAAGTCCTGCTAACGATATGGTGATGAATTACGTCGCAGTCGATTTCGATATGCTTGGTACGCATGGGAAATGTTTGGTTGTTGGAAATGAACATGGCCGCTTGGTTTTCGCACATCATTGCCATAGCTCCTTTAACCAGAAAGCCAAGTTCAGATAAGAAGTTATTAACCCACAACATTTCGGATGACATTTTTTCCATTGCTCGATATTCTGCCTCGGCACTTGAAATTGATGGGACAGGCCTCTTGTGACTTTGCCAAATGATAAGATTACCACCCACGTACATGTAGTAGCTATTCATAAATTTTTGATCTTGACGATCACCATTAAATCCTACATCGAGGTACCCGACAACCTATAGGTGACCATGACATTGGAAGATGAGTCCTCATCCTAGGCCATATTTAAGATATGCAAGTAGACGTAGAGTAGCCTCCCAATGAACCTCTCGAGGGGTATGCATAAACTGGCTCAAAACATTTATAGTGAAGGCGATGTCAGCCTGAGTTAGCGTAGCATAGATGAGCTTCCCAACCAGGCACCGATACCTTTTAGGATCCATATAAAGTGGAGATGTAACCAAAGTTGAGGCTTGTTATCTATTGGAGATGCATAGGGCTTGCATCCGGAGAGACCAGCTTCTTGCAAAATATAAAGGATGTACGTGCGTTTGCTCTAAGTCTCAACTTCGATGCCAAGGAAATACTTAGGTTGCCCTAAGTTGCGAATGTCATCATGTCGATGTATAAGGCTCTTGACATGTTGGATGCCCACATGATCACTACCTGTGATGATCATGTAATCCACGTAGATACAACCTGTCGAAGTAGTCTTGTGGAATAAGGTGGGATCCACGTCACAAGCCACCAGTCCATAGGGTGAGATGAGTTCACTAAACTTCTCAAACCATGCCCACGGACTCTGCTTGATGCCATAAAGAGCACAACGAAGAAGGCGTGCCTTATCATTTTCCCCCTTAATTGAATAGCCACGAAGTTGCTTCATGTAAACACACTCAGAGAGGTCTCCATATAGAAAGGTGTTGGAAACATCATGTTGGTGAAGTTGCCAGTCAAAGTTGACTGCGATGGAAAGAAGTATACGAATGGAGTAGAGTCTAACCACCGAAGAGAAGGTTTCCTCATAGTCAATGCCGTGGACCTACAAGAAACCTCAAGCGACTAATAAAGCTTTGTAGCAATGAATTGTGCCATCAGGATTATATTTAAGTGTGAACACCCAGCAACAGCTGACGATATTAGTATTAGCCAGTCGCCCAACAAGCTCCCATGTATTCCGACAAACAAGGGCAGAATACTCTTCATTCATAGTGGCTTTCTAGTGAGGAATCAATGATGCAGTCTCAGGAGATTGAGGAATAGTTTCCACAGCCATGGCTATGGCAAAAGCACGATAGGGCACAAACAGTCTGTTGTACGAGACCACATTTGCGTAGGGATGAAGAGTGCAGGAGTGTGTGCCTTTCTGCAACGTGATTAGAAGATGAAGACCATCTAACGGCGGAATTGAGGAGGACGTAGATTGGTCTTCAGTGGAGCTCAGGGGGTGAAGAGCTAGGAGTCAGAAGGGGAGGAGGAGGCAAAGCCAGAAAAGAGGCGGTAGTAGGCTCTGAGAGCGGGCGTAATGTCGGTAGGGAATCGGAAGGTAGTGGTAGAGGCAAGTTGGGCACAAGGGATGGAGCCGCCGAGGCCCGGGGGAACCAGGAGGAGGTAAACCCGAGTGCTCACAAGATGGGGAGAGTGTGGAGAAGTATGGCGTCAACCCATGAAATGTAACATCGGCCAAGACGATGTATCGATAGCTCTTGAGAAGGTAGATTTGGTATCCCTTTTGTGTGCAAGAGTAACCCACAAACATTCCTCTTGTCGCCCGAGAAGCAAGTTTGAATTTGATGGCCGAATGGTCGTGAGCAAAGACTACACACCCAAATATAAGGGAAAGAGCTCCCAATTGGGATGAAGTCCATGAAGAGGAACATCACCGCCAAGAGGTGTAGAAGGAAGGCAATTGATGAGGAATGTCGAGGTCATTAAAGCATCAGCCCACAACTCATGTGGGACATTCATCTCATATAATATCATCCAAGTCATGTCGAGAAAATGATGATGTGTGCGCTCAGCCACTCCATTTTGCTGAGAGGTGTGGGGGTACGAAGTTTCATGAATAATGCCTGGCGTAGCGCACAATTCTTGAAATTCTTGTTGGACAAGTACATGAGTATTGAGTCAAGACCTCTTGGAGAAACTGGTGGATCATCGAGAGATCATCAATGCGGTTGGTCAGAAGATAGACCCATGACACGCGGGAGTAATCCTCAATAAGAACCATGCAATATTGATAAGCAAGTTTGGATGGAATGCGTGATGGTCCCCAAATATCACAATGCATGAAATCAAAAGGTTTGTAACTAATAGATTCAACACACTGAAATGTAGCACGATAATGTTTCGCCATTTCACATGACTCACAAACAAAAATCTTTAATTTGAACCCATGGGAGAGCTTGGCGAAGTTTGGTGATAATGGGATGTCCAAGTAACCGAAGAAGGTCCCTTGATGGGAGTGAGGCTGTCCACGCGTTGGGCTGCATTAAAGACATTGACTAAGGAGGGAAGAGTCGCACCACTCAGAATAGAGCCACGTATCTGCGTACATATGGCCGTAGGAATAGAGTTAAGAAATAAGGATACTTGTAACTCTTCTCGATTACATTTTTTCACTGCTAGATCTGTAGTATACGGTTGATACACATATAGACGAGAATCAAATCCACGAAGAGTAGCATAGACTGTCTCGAGTGAGCCCTCAGAGCCTTAAAGTTTAAACATCTTCTCGAAGATGTCAATAGTGGAAGCTATATTACTGTTGGACCACATCCGGAAGAGCTCGTCTCATATCTTCTTAATCAGGGAGATAAGCTGTAGTGAGTCAGCGAGGTCGGGAGGGAAGAGCATCTTAAGAAGCCAGGCAATGGCCATATGATCACATGTGATCCAGTACGCATAATGAGGATCATCGGGTGTTGGTGGTTCTTCTGTCAGAAGAGACTCGTACTGATGTATCTTTAGGAATCAACAAAAGCTCACCAACCCTGTGACGTAATTTGAGCCACGTTCGGAGAAGATTGAACACGGGGCCTACATCTGAGAGACAAAAGAATGAATCGGTCTGGCGATAACTAGTGCAAGCATGTGAGTGGGCATATTCAGATGCGATGGAGAGTTTGTGGAGTAGTCCATTGCCACCCAAAGAGAGAGATTCAAAGATAACGATAAAGGAACATTCGATGAGGGGGGAACACTGCCGGCCAAAGAACGTCGACTAAATAGAGAAAATGCCGCTGGTCAGAGGAGAATACTGCCTACCAAACAAAGAAGAAGGCGCCAAGAAGAAGAAGGCACCATCGAGAAGAGAAAGATATCACCGCCAGTCAGAGCAAAGTGCCGCCGAGTCAGACGATATCACTTGAAAGAAGACAGAAAGAAGACGCCATTGCCGCGAGTAAGATGCCGTCTCTAGGAAGATGCAGAATAAGATGCCATTCATCGAGAAGATGCAAAATACTGGTCGCTGGGAAGATGCATAATAAGACGTCGATCGCTGGAACAAAGGAGAATGACCTAGCAAAGAAGATGCCACTGGCGGAGATAAGACGCCGCCACCGCCAAGAATGATACATTGCTGCTGCTGGGAATAACTGATCGCAGCTGGTTGAAAGAGAGAGAAGAGTACTCCCAAGACGGGAAGGATGACGCCGGGTCGAGACAATTGCTGGGAAGAAAGCACCGCCGATATGCAGAGATCGTCGCCGATCAGAGAGAAGAAGGTGCCGCCATCAGAGGGACATCACCGCTGGTGTGAGCCCTATGCTTTGATACCATATTGGAAGGGTTGATGTGACCATGTCAAGAAAATCGGGTAAGAATAGAAATTCAGGAGATACCTCGATATATAGAAGGGGAGAGAGAGAGAGAGAGAGAGAGAGAGAGAGAGAGAGAGAGAGAGAGAGAGAGAGAGAGAGAGAGAGATGTGGGCCGAAGCCCACTTACTTTCTCGCAATCATTTGTGTGAAATTGTACGATGTGTGGTGCAAATATCTGCACAAATTTGCACTGGACATCGCACAAGGCTTTTGGAGTGACCAAAATTGTGCATCTAGACCATACCACATGACTTTCTCTAATTGTAAAAAAACTTTTTAAAAAGATGAAAGACTAATGAATAAATCACCTTTTAAAAAATCAGATCCATCATTTATCTGTTCCTCAAGGAAGCCATGCCAAGTTGTTAAGTGTCTAGCATATAGATGTATTGACATGATCCTTGACATAACGAGTATCGTCCTCTACCTACATTAGCCCCATTATTGATATACCATCATATTTGTGTCATTTTGATCATATATGGAAGGGAGGGCACTAAAGAGGAGAAGGGAGAAAATGTAAATGAACATAAATATTAATTTACAAATGATGGATTCAACCTAATTGATTAGTTGAGTTTGAACCATATTTGAGATTCATTAGTTTTTTCTCTAAAACATATAAATGAGTATGATAGCTCTCTCATGGAACCTTTACTATCATTAGTTACCGTACACATATAAGGCCTTTTCAGCTTGATGCTCATAGGATGACTTGAGGTGTAGTCAATTGTGAAACCCTAATTGGTCATATCAGCTATGCATTGGTAATCATCATATGACTCTTCTTTGATATTCCATTTTTCTTTGTCAAATAACTTCATTACATCATTCACCTTCAATGTTCTATTCACATATTGAGAGTAGATGCACTGATCTTAAGAGCTCAATCACCTTCATGAACTTCTTAAAACATCTGTGAAAGATGGTGATGCAAGACGTCTACCAAATTGATCCAAAATAATAGGATTGACCGAGTAGGACAGGCTAACTTCAATAGGTATGATAAATCAGACCACAATTCACAAAATCGAATTTGGAGATTAAATCCGGTGTAAATACTGGTGCAGCCCCTTTCCTCGATCGAGGGCGGGAGTACTGTCCTTTAACCACCGTGGTTAAAACAAGCGACAATTTCAATAAATTGAATGGTTGATCGCGAGAAGATTCAAAGGCCTAATTCAACTAATCGCAATAAGATTCAAAAGCCAAATCAACTAATACAATGACGATGGAAAACAATCGACGAACACTAGAGGAAGAACACCAACACCAAAGATGATAGCATTTACCTCGGCACTAAAGTAGTGCGACGTGGTGATGCGGGTAATCCTTGACGTGGCGATAGTGAGCCGGGACGGTGTGGAGTTGGCAAAGCAGGTAGAGGACAGGTCGCGGTGGTCACAGTCAGAGTAGGATCGGCTATGGAGTCAACAGAGCAAGAAGATGGCAGACCTGCACGCGGAGGACGCGGAGGGACAGCCTGCGCGCGGTGGGTGCTGGCGAGCGGCCTGCGCGGGCAAGCGCCGGCGGGTGGCCAGTGCACGGTGGGGGGGGGGGGGGTGGGCGGCCGGCGCGGGCGGGCGCGCGGGGGCGGGTGGATGGCTTGGGCGTGGCAGGCACGGCCAGATGGCTTGCACGCGTGAGCGCAGGTGGGCAGCCTACACGCGGCGGGCTTGGCGAATGGCCGACACGCATATAGACGCGGGCGGGCATCTGCGTACTGCAGGCGCGGGCTGGTGGCCTGTGCACGGCAGACGCGGGCGGGCAGCTTTGTTTGTGGAGGGCGCGGCCAGACGACCACGTGCCTGGCAGGCACAGGGGACTGATGGTCTTCCTCCACGACAACAGTGGCGGCAAGAGGCAGCGACGACGGTTCGGGAGGGATGACAGCTAGGGAAAACTTCTTTTTTGAAGAAACTTCAATTCCAAAATAAATTCATCAAGTATTTCTTACAACATTGGCCTATGGGACCAGCAGATCTAGGCAAAGGCGAGCAAGTCCTCTTCTGCGATCCACATGTCATCAGTCGAAGGTTTGCCCTGCCAACGAACAAGAAATTTCTGCAATGTTCCACCCTCGGTGAAGGTGATTACCTCGTCCAGCATAGCCTCGATATTTTCATGCTAGTTGGAAGGTAATGTAGGAGTGGACAAGTCAAACTCGCTCACTGGAAAGTCCAGGGGTAGGGATGGGTTTTTTGAAGAGAGAGGTGGGGCTTTATATTCAACCAAATCTGAAATATTGAAAGTGGGGCTTATCCCCCATGTAGAGGGTATACCAACACCATAGGAATTTTCCCCGACTCGCTCGAGGATCGAGAACAGCCCGGCACTATGAGCGTGAAGCTTGGTAGCCCGCTTGGGAGAAAATCTCTCCAGCCTTATGATAACTTGCAAATCAACCTGTTTAATTGATGGATTTTACATTATATTTATGTGTTTTAATGGCCATATTTGCATGTTATCATATATAAATGGAAATAAATCATTTACACCTTGATTTTATGATTAGTTTGAATTTTTAGTATTTTTTAGATGGTATTTAACCTCATTTCATTGAAGAAATATTTTTACAGGGCTTAGAATACTTGGATGTTCTCATATTTTTTACTAATTTTCTGGAATTTTCCCATATTTTTTATATAATTTGTTGACCTGTATATGGCCGAGAAATGATTTTTACAAATTTAAAGAATACATTTTTATTTATTTGGCATTTTCGAATGATATTTATTTATTTATTCATTTATAAATCACGTGGCGTCCAGGTCATTTGCCCAAAATTTGGGCGAATGATTGGATGCGTTAATTTAAATGTTTCATTTGCTCATTATGGCATCTCAATGCGCGATGCCAGAATGAGAAAATCATTGCTTTACACGGAACTACATGGTACGAGCGGCGAGGAAAAGGTATGTTTTGGTTTTTTTAATTTTTTTCGTGCAATAAATGCACACGGAGTATTGATCTACACGTGCATTTAATACGTACTTCCTCGTATGTGTAGTCGATTAGCCGTGTGCAGTGCATTTATAAAGGAATAAACCCCCGTGCACATTATTTAATGCACGCAGCACTCGATTCGCCGCGTGCATTAAATGCATGTGGAAATCAACCTGCGTGTATTAAATAATTGCGGTAAGCTCACCGCTGTACTATTTCTCTTGTTTTTTATTTTAAAGCGGGGCTGATGGGGTGACGTGGCATTTTTCTGGCCATTTAAACACAGGAATCATTCTTCAATGATTACGCCTGGAGAGGTGCACAACGACGTGTCAGAACGTGATCCGAGAAGGAGGAAAACGAGGAAAAAAATGCTAACCAATCAGAAAATGCCATTTTTTGAGATATTTTGAAGAGAGATAAAAGATCTAACGGTTTAGATCAAACGCCAGTAAAATGGTGTTATCTTGAGATCTGGACGTCCGATTGAGCATGTTTGTCTTTCATCCCTCCACGATCCCTACTGTTGGATCTTTAAATAGAGGTTTGGAGAAAGGCCAAATTCACTTTTTGAAGCTCTCCCCAAGGATTTTTCCAAGAAGGACACAGGATTAGCTTTGGAAGTCAACAGATCTTGATTCTGCATTCAAAGTTGTAAGTTTCTGATTTATATTTTGAACTTCTTCTTGAGAGATTCTAAAACGCCTTGGCATGGGCGAAATGTACATGCCCAAGAAGTTGTTTTGAATGAAGTTAGTATTGCAATTTGAGTCGAACTTGAGATCTAAGTTTTTATATTTAGTTTGGAACAATTCTGCAATTTTAGAATTTTAATTTAGGATTGTATTTCACTATTTCTGCAAATTCTTCACTTTCTCTCTCTAGGATAATTAGTATATTTTCTCTCTCTAGATTTCAAAATTGATTGTTTGGAAACTTAATTCAATATATAAAAAACCTAAATTTAAAATTTAATCCTAAAATTCGTCCATCTGGAAGTTCAATTTTAAAACCCCCTTTTTGATTATTAATTCCCAGTTTTAATTCATAAAAATTGTCTTAAAATATTATAGTAATTGGAAAATTAATAATTCGAATTAATCTGATCTTATAATTAAAATTATTCTATCTTGAGATTTTTCACCAAAAATATTTAAAATCAAAATTAAGTTTTTACTTAATTTTGATGAATTAAAAACATCATTAAGTATAATTAAGGTTTATTAATTGCAAAATTAATTCATCCTTGAATTAATTTATTAAAAATTGGATGAAAATTCTTGCTTGCTGCCTCCCTGTGGTTTGACCCCTTGCTTGCTCTATACACTATATTTAGTGATTAAGGGTATTCATAAATTTTATTGTATAAGCCTAAAGGCCAAATCAACGACGTATTTACACATCATTTTTAGGCTTACCACCTTACCATCACCATCACCATGTCACCTTCATTAAATTTCCAAAAACGACGGTGCAAATCTGCATTCTGTTTATATGATGCATTACTACTCGTGATGCGACGGTGAATGTTGTCATGCAGACTTCTAATATGATTAGCAAATGACTCACCATCGTTTGAGACTCTAGCATGCGGCAACATGTGATCTAAATCGGTAGGTTTATATGGTGCATTAATACTCTCCCATTAAAATAGATTTGGGCCACACTTGAAGCGTCAAAAATTTTGAAACAAGCAATAAAATGGGCCATTTTTGAAAAGCGATCGACAACTACCATGATGGAATCATGACGCTTATGAGTGCGGGGAAATCCTAGAACAAAGTCGATGCTCACTTCATCCCAAGGTTTATGAGGGACCGAGAGGGGAGTATAGAGGCCCGTATTCTGTTTTACCTGCTTAGCGAGGGCACACACACACACGACATTGGGAAATAATATTTGCTACGTCTCGTTTTAGAGAAGGCCAAATAATTTATGCTCAACGGATATGATCGTCTTATCTCGGCCAAAGTGACCACTTAGGCCTCCTGCGCCTATCTTCCAAATAAGAAAATCTCTGAGTGAAGTTTGTGGGATGCATAGCCGACGGTCATAGAAAAGGAATCCTTTTTTTAGAATATAGTCGTTGGTTTTTGGATTAGGGACTTTTCCCAAGGAATGGACAATGGGTGCAAAGTCTGGACAATCTATGTAAAGATCCTTTAATTGCTCAAATCCAATCACTTGGATTTTCATGACATTCATAAGGTGGAGATTTCATTACATTCATTGGCGACACTACTTGCTTTCGAAAGAATTCGTTCTTTACTCTGACCATGAAGCCTTGAAATACATACACTCACAACAGAAATTAAATCCTAGGCATGGTCGATGTGTCGAATATCTCCAGTCGTACACCTTTGTCTTAAAATATAAGAGAGGAATTGAGAATATAGTAGAAAATGCAACCTGAAATACCTTAGTAAAGTCGGGTAAATGGAATTTGGGTGCCTTTGTCATTTTAATTTTTATATCCTCAAAGGCACTTTGGGCTGATGGAGTCCACTCAAAATGATTACCCTTAAGGCATTTAGTCATTGGTGCCATGATGGTACTGCAATTTGGAATAAAACGGCAATAGAAAGTAGATAAACCGTGGATGCTACGTACATCATGGACATTTCTAGGCATTGATTTTAGCAAGATCAATGGAGACACCTTGTGCAGATAGAATAAACCCGAGGAATGAGACTTGATCAACGAGGAATGAACATTTCTTAGGTTGTGCATATAGTTGTTCAGCCTTTAAAACTTCAATAGGTGTTGCACATGATCAATTCTATATTTTCTATATATGAGTATATCATCAAAGTAAACCACCACAAAATCCCCAATAAAATGTCTAAGGATATGATTCATCAATATTTGGAATGTGTTGGGGGCATTGGATAATCCTAAAGGCATGACTTTACATTCATATGAGCCATCCTTAATTTTGAAAGCACTTTTCCATTCATCCCTAGGGCAGATTTGTACCTGATGATAACTGCTTTTTAGATCGATTTTTAAAAAGATGACTGAACCAGCCATCATATCAAACATGTCATCAATGCGAGGTATTGGAAAGTAGTATTTGACAGTAATTTTATTGATAGCCCTACTATCAATACACATGCGCCAACTTCTGTCTTTTTTTGGCGCTAATAGTGCAGCAATTGCACAGGGACTAAGACTTTCCTGAATGAATCCTTTGTCCAACAACTCTTGGACTTGTTGGTGGAGTTCCTTATACTGTGTAGGATCCATGCGATAATGGGGAAGATTGGGAAAAGAAGAACTGGGAGTGAAATCTATGGCATGTTGGATGTCGCACATAGGCGGAAGGGAGTTAGGTAAATCCTTTGGGAATACTTTTTCAAATTCTTTCAGTAATTCCAAAATATCAGGGGGGAAGGAGTAGAGCTTTCTTTGGAATGATCAAGAATCATGGCAAGACATATAGATAGCCTGTTATCTAATTCCTATTGGAATTGACGTCAATTGAGAAGATACAAACCTAAGGACGTCGATTTCTGTGTAGGAGTATTAGGATTTTGAGTGTCTGGGTGCCACATAATCTTATTGCCATTGTACATAAAGGAACAAGTGTTTCTCCTACCGCAAAGTTGCACATAATTATCCTAGAGCCAAGGATGACCTAAGATAATGCTCCCAACTTTGTCTTTGTATGATTGTACCTTGAGGGAAAGGAGACATTGGTTTTTCACAGGGATCGATGTGGCATCGATCCATGAGACATAATATGGGTGGGGATGATCAATCAACGGCAACCCCAATCGTGAAATCATGGCATCGGATACCACGTTGATACAACTACCACTATATATGATTGTCTTGCACATCTTATCTCTGATTTTAACATAGGTATAAAATATGGAAGTTCTCAAAGCGAAATCTTCGGTGGATGGTTGGGTAAGGGTGCAACGAACAATACCCCTAACTGAAGGAGAAGGGTCACCTCGAGGAGGATATGGTGGGCATTCAGTGATTCCTATGAAGCTTACCAAACCATTGTCGTGCACAAATTCATCTACTACATAGTTCTCTACCCTATATTCTTCCTCGTCGATAGGTTGTTATTCAAAGGTAGGTTCTATATCAATGGACTCATGTCCTATGTGTAAGGCTCGAGAGGGGCACTAGGAGGCTCTATGGCCTCATCCCTCGCACTTAAAGCATGTTAAGCCAGACGAGCTGATTTGTGCTGGGTTAGGTTGTGTTGGGGCCCTTGAGGTAGAGTCGAGGGAGGAAGAAGTACGACTATTGGAGGGTAATGGAGTGGATAATGTCTAACATGCGGTCGACATCACCATGTGATGAGGATGGTGGAGCAGGTGGAGACGAGTCTTGGATAGGGATAGAGGCTTCACAATTATCTAGCGAAGGATTGGTCATTGCGGCGACGACGAGTTTGCCTGAACGAGGATGCATGCAAATGAAATGAAGATGGACAACATCGATGAATGCAGCGTGGGTAGGCTGACACAGGTTAGGCTCTAATACCTAATTGATGCTGGACATTTACCAAATTGATGCACGATAATAGGATAGACTGGGTGGGACAGGCTAACTTGATTGGGTAGGATAAATCAAATCACAATCTACACAATCGAATTCAGAGATTAAATCCGGTGTAAATATTGATGGTGCAGTCCCTTTCCTCGATCGAGGGCGGGAGTACTGTCCTTCAACCACCGTGGTTAAAACAAGCGACAATTTCAATAAATTGAATGGTCGATCGCGAGAAGATTCAAAGGCCTAATTCAACTAATCGCAAGAAGATTCAAAAGCCAAATCAACTAATCCAGTGACGGTGGAAAACAATCGAGGAACACTAGAGGAAGAACACCGACACCAAAGATGATAGCATTTACCTCAGCACTAAAGCAGTGCGACGTGGCGATGCGGGTAATTCTTGACGTGGAGATAGTGAGCAAGGATGGTATGGAGTTGGCAGAGCAGGTAGAGGACAGGTCGCGGTGGTCACAGTCATAGCAGGATCGGCTATGGAGTCGGCGGAGCAAGAAGATGGTAGACCAGCGTGCGGAGGGCGCTGATGGACAGCCTGCGCGCCGCGGGAGCGGACGGCTGGCCAATGCATGGTGGGAGGGGGTGGATGGCCTAAGCACGCGGGCGCGGGTGAGTGACTTGCGCGCGGCAGGCACGGGCAAAGGCTGGTGGCCTGCGTGCGGCGGGTGGTGGCGTGGGCAGGCGGCCTGCGCATGGCGGGCGCCGGCAGATGGCATGCGCACGGCGAGCACAGGCGGATGGCATGCATGCGCAGGTGCGAGAGGGCAGCCCACGCGTGGCGGGCACTAGCGGATGGCCTGCCACGCGGGCGTGGACAGGCGGCCTGCGTGTGACAACCACAGGCAGATGGCCTGCACGCGCAAGCGTGGGTGAGTGGCCTGCATATGGTGGGCGCTGGCAGAAGGCCTGAGCGTGCACGCAGACACATGCGGGCATCTACGCACTATAGGTGCGGGCGGTGGCCAGTGCACTCGGTGGACGTGGGTGGGCAGCTCTTCGTGTAGAGGGTGTTGGTAGACGACCCCGTGCCTGGCAGGCGTAAGAGACTGATGGTTTACCTCGACGGGGACGGCGGTGACAATATGCAGCGGCGGCGGTTTGGGAGGGACGACGACTAGGGCAAACTTCCTTTTAGAAGAAGAAACTTCAAATCCAAAAGAAATCGACCATGTATTTCTTACAACATTGGCCTTGGAGGAAAGAGAAAATAAGATAACCGTTAATTTAAAACCTAATATTGATCAACGTTGGTGATGTGTCAACGTGTCACGTCGAAGGACAGTTCTGAAGTAAGCGTTGGCAACATGTCATGATGCGGGATGTCTCGTGTGAAGGTGGAGGCACGGCCGGTATTGATGTGTTGTCGTGGTCGCCATCAGATGGTTAATAATTTTATTAATAATTTGTAGGTTATAGTAAAACAAAAACTTCCTACAACATGAGGTGTTTTGCTTCGGTAGCAAGCAGTATTAATAGGTTAATATGATAAAAATTACACTTTTTTGCATTAATTTGGTTACATATGTTTTAGTGTCCAGTAATCAAGCCATCATTGATTAAATCCAATTTTAGGGTGATGTTTTGAATTTTATAAAATTCTAAACATTTTTTAGGGATTTTCATAATAAAATCTTCTGAAAGAAAATAATTTTGAGCCAAAATATAATTTTTCCTAAATTGTTTGACAATATATTGATAACGTACGCATTTTATCAATTAAAAAAATATATATTTATATATTTTGGGTTTGTATTTCATTTGATATGAATTTTAGGACATTGTTGGTCTTTTTATTTCTGTCATGACACGTGTCATTGTTTGATTTGTTGAGCTATGACCAACTAATGATTATGGTTAATTATTGGTATTAGCCAATCATTTAAAGAAAATTGTCATGTCATCATGATTAGAATATTGACATTTAATGCTAACAGATCTCTTTTTTATTTTTATACACAGTGGTGTGACTGGCCCAATAAAAGAAGAAGCTTTTTTCTACGATAAATGTGATCCTAAGATTGAGACTTGATAATATGAAATAATGATTTTTTAATCCCTTGAATAGTCAACAATGGGGGGACGTCCAATGTGTCACGAGACGCATGGCACACATGTGCTCCCCTTTAATTAGGTTTTGAAGAAGCGCATTGATGTGGCATATGCTGATGCACCTTTATGTAGAACTCTAATTGAGCTGAAAATTTGAGGGCATCTTCTCTTTCCATCCTCTATCCATCTCTATGGTTGAATCTTTAAATTCAGTCCCAACATTTCTATTAAAAATCTTTAAGCTCGCTTCCTCCTAGAGAGGCAGATTGAAAGAAAGTGAAGTTTTGAAGGTCTATCGAGAGTGTTCTTCGTCTGTAGAGTGCTTGGAGAAGGAACAAAGAGAAGTGGGGAGTCGGATTTGCATGAGGAATACATGTTTTATCCTCGAAGAACATAAGTATCTAAGGTTTGTCTCTTTCCTTACATTGATCATTCTTCAATGCATTCACTAGCCAGGTGATATTCACCATCGCTGTCCACCATCATCCTTCATCCATCACCATCTATCATCATCTACCATCCATGTGGCATGTCATCTATTCTGTCATGCTCTGATCACGTGCTTCCCTCTCTATTTGTATAAGAAAAATTTAACCACTTTCTTCCTCCATTTTCTTGATCACTCAACTCCGACTTCCACTCCCTTTGATCATTACATCTCATCCTCTTATCTGTATCATATCTTGCCTTCAAACCCTTCTATTTTATGTTAAACTCTAATTTAAATATTAAACTGTTAATCAGATATTTCTTATTATCATTTCCCCTTAGTTTTCATTTTGTCTTATTGTCACCTCTTCATGTCATTCCTCATCCTATTTTCTCGTTCTCATTTTCTCTGTTCAGGATCACTATCTACCACTTGTGGTAATACATGTCGTACTCCTATAAAATAGTTATTTTGTCTATCTCTGATCATCATATCTATCTTATCGCTACCTCTTACTCATAGGTATTCCTTCTTGTCTTCTCAAATTCACCCTACAGAAAATCTATTTTCCTAAGATCCTTTCCATTGTGGATACAATCCTTGCTCATCACTAACTCGTCAGAATGTTTTATGAGTATTTTTTTGTAAATTTGATGGACTAAACTCAAATCCACAATGATGTAATTTTATCTTAATTGGAGGTCGTCAGCATCCCAAGTTTAAGGATCACATACACAGTCATAACATGAATCAACTTGATCAACAATTTTGAATAATACCATTCAGGGATTCAAATGGATCAACCGAGTGAACTCATTTGGCAAAAAATACCCGCAATATGTCATTATCGTCTCAAAACAAGTGAAAATGAGATCAACCATAAAACTGCATATTGATGTTCTATGTTTAAGACCATATAGAAAATCATTTGAATATGAATATTTATAACATGTTTTAACAGTACGATCTATGTAATATGATCTCATACATTTGAATAGGAAGACTTAATCATATCAAGAATTCATGGACTAAATTATAGGCATATCACATTTTTTTAAGTGCTAATGACAAGGAATAGTTGTCCATATTTAGCTTTTCTAATTTTTATCAGAATTGAAAGTAATTAATAGATGAGTGTTTTATATTATTACTTTCGTTGATTACAAATGATTCACCTGAATAATATTTCAACAAAATATTTGTATATGTTTTCAACTCATGATTAACAAGGGAATTAAACCACTCATCAATATATTATATTATTTTATTGATATCTTATTTATGATTTAGGAATTATCCAATAAGTAACATGATAATGCTGGAGTTGATCTACATGCTAAGTTAGCACGGTCAATTTTGCCTTGTCATTTCTGGTGTATGCTTGTTAGATTTGGTGGCTCGAATAACGGTTACCATATTAACAAAAAATGTAACTAATGATGTGTTGGAATGAAACACTTATCTGGTTTCATCAAATATCAGGTGATCTATTGGCCTGAATGTATTTTCTTTGGGCTGGTGATAAACTCAAATAAGGGTAGTTATTTCCATGCATTAATCATCTTATATCTTCTAAAAGTAAGTACATCATTGCCAAAACTGCTTGTTTTTGCATAGTAATGAGATCATGCCTTTTCACTACCCTAAAGATGAAAAAACTTACATTTCTACTAAATTAGTGTTTCCATCAATGATTTGACATGAATTTCACAGGTTAAACAGTTCTGGATTTACTCTTAATTGGATTTGAGGGATATTTCTAACCCCCACTTGATTCATTGAGTCAAGTGGGATATGAATCTAACGATTTCCCTAGTGTGTTGACTTTTCAGTTCAAGGTTGACTTTTCATGGTCATAAAATTACGAAATTTTATGGGAAAGTCAAGAAAGTAGTCTGAAAGCTTGGGACAAAAATTCAAGTCAAAAGGAGCAAAGATCAAAAAGATACACGCTGACCAGTGGAGCTGACTCAATTGATAGGCTTGGTGCAAAGGAGCTTGAAGGAGACCTTCTAGAATGTCCTTGGAGGCTTCCAGGTTGATCAAGACATATGGGGGTGACTCCAGATGACAGATCCTGGTTGGATGAGAGCCCAAGGTCGAGATCTAGGCCAGGATCCATGAGGTGGAACCCATCCATCTATCCATTCCAGCCCAAATCCAAGGGCTAGAGATGATTTGTAACAAACTCTAACCAACTCTAACCAACTTGTTCTGTTCCCTCCAAATTCGACCTGGGGGGAAAGAATCTGGTTGGTTGGGGTCTGTTCACCTGGATTGAAGCTTCAAGAAATCAATCCTGGACGTTCATCCATGATCCAACCACCAAGAATGACTAAAACAAACACATGTACCCCTATAAAAGGGCCCCCCTCACCCTCTTTGAGGGCATCCAAGAATTGAGTATTGTTTTCTTTACTTTGTGTCTTTCTTGAGCTTTTTCCTGGGTCTATCTTCATTCAGAAGGTGCAAGGAGTCTTCTAGAAGCGTCCTGGATCTTGAAGCCAGTTGGTAGGGAGTTGGAGCAACAATCTTGGGTCATTTGTGGTGTGACAAAAAGGTTACGCTGTTCTTTCCACCCTATCTCCTTTTAGAATTCTCTTAAGCTTCTTGGCTATACTTAGGTAGGTAGCCAACGTCTCAAGCTTTCCAACGCCTACTCACACGTGTCAAACCGATATCTGGGACTCCAGATATCGTTGTTTTGGTCCAGAGCACGCGAGCGGACCTCCTTGTGTGAGCCTTGAAGCCCAGTGCACAAGCAGTGGCGGAAGCGCCCAGGCTTGTGCGCTATCTCTCTCCTCCTCTTCTTTTTTCCATTCAATTAATTCAGAATTTTTTATCTCTCTCTAGAGACGATAAAAAATTCTGAAAAAATTCTCAAAAATCATTTTCAATCTAAACTTTCTACGGAAATTTTTTTACACTTGGTAAAATTCATATAATCCTTCTTAATTGAACATTTACCTTCATAATCACTAAAAGCTTTACAAAAAAGGTTATATGAATCTTGAACTTGCAATACTAGTTGAAAATCTTTCTAACTAACTACCTAGCTCCCTGAGGGATCGACCCTTACTAAAATACTACTAGTAAGGAAATTAAATTGTTGATTGGTACTTAACTATCCTTACAAACGACTCTCAATCAAATTGTACCCCTTAGTTAGGACCAATCAGCTGGGCCAAAAGATTCGTTGAA